>NC_049232.1:2346691-2650524 GCF_011100685.1 Canis lupus familiaris
TGGATATAGTGAAACAGAGACTAAAAAAACAATAGAAAAGATCACATGAAACCAAGAGCCAGTTGTTTGAAAAGATAAAACTGATCAACTTTTACCCAGACTCAATGAGAAAAAGAGAGTGGGCTCAAATAAATAAATAAATTCAGAAATGAAAGAAGAAAAGTAACAACTAACAGCACAGAAATACAAAGGACTGTAAGAGGGAGGCCTGGGTGGCTCAGTGGTTGAGCTCTGCCTTTGGCTCAGGATATGATCCCAGTTCGGGGACTGAGTCCCACATCAGGCTCCTTGTAAGGAGCCTGCTTCTCCTTCTGCCTATGTTTCTGCCTCTCTCTGTGTCTCTTGTGAATAAAGTAAATGGATTCTAAGAAACTTATGATTGTCTAAGAATGAATCAGGAAGAAATAACCAGTTTCAAAGTGGTGAAACTGAATCTGTAATAAAAAAAAACTCCCAACAAACAAAAGTCCAGGACAAGATGACTTCACAGGGGAATTCTACCAAATAGTTATTTAAACAGAGTTAATGCTTAATCTTCTCAAACTCTTCCAAAAAACAGTAGAGGAAAGAAAACTTCCAAAGTCATTCTATCAGGCCAGCAGTGCCCTGATACCAAAACCAGAACAGAGGTACTATAGGTCAACATCTCTGATAAATACAGATGCAAACATCCTTCAAATATTGGTGAACTGAATGCACCGAGCTATTAGAAGGAATACTTGCCACACTCAAGTGGGATTTATTTCAGGATGCAGAGCTTGCCTGATATCTGTAAATCAATCGTGATACAACATATTAACAAAATGACGGGTAAAAACCATACGATCATCTTCATAGATGCAGGAAAAATATTTCACAAAATATAATATCATGTAATATCCATTCGTGGTAAGAACTCTCCACAAACTGGGTTTATTCCATCTCTTTTTTTATTTTAAAGATTTTATTTATTTATTTATTTATTTTTCAAGATTTTATTTATGAGAGAGAGAGAGAGAGAGAGAAAGAGAAAGAGAGAAAGAGGCAGAGAGATAGGCAGAGGGAGAAGCAGGCTCCCTGTGGAGAGCCTGATGTGGGACTCGATCCCGGAACCCCAGGATCATGACCTGAGCCTAAGGCAGATGCACAACCACTGGAGCCACCCAGGTGCCCCTACTTATTTATTCATAGAGAGAGGCAGAGACACAGGCAGAGGGAGAAGCAGGCTCCATGCGGGGAGCCTGACGTGGGACTTGATCCCAGGTCTCCAGGATCACACCCTGGGCTACAGGTGGCGCTAAACCGCTGCGCCACCAGGGCTGCCCACAAACTGGGTTTGGATGGAGCATACCTCAACATCATAAAAGCCATAAATGACAGAACCACAGCTGAGCATCAGACTCAGTGGGGAAACACTGAGGTTCCTTTAAGGTCAGAAACAAGACAGGGATGTCCACTCTTCCCACTTTTATTCAACAAAGAACTAGAAGTCCCAGCCAGAGTAGTCAGACAAGAAAAAGAAGTAAAAGGCATCCAAGTTGGTAAGAAAGAAGTAAAATGGACACTATTTGCAAATACATGATACTCTATACAGAAAACTTGAAAGACTCCACCAAAAACCCGTTAGAACAGATAAATGAATTCAGTAAGGTTGCAGATAAAAAATTAATATACAGAAATCAGTTGTATTTCTATATACTAATAACAAGCACAAAGAAAAATTAAAAAACCACCCCATTTACAATTGCATCAAAAATAATACAATAGGAATAAACTTCCCCAAGGAGATGAAAGACCTATATTGTGAAGAATGTAAGATATAGATTAAAAAAACTGAAGATTATAGAAAGAAAGACCATGCTCACAGATTGGAAGAATTAATATTGTTAAAATATCCAGAATCTGTAGACTACCCAAAGCAGTCTAGAGATTCAATGCAATCCCTATCAAAATACCAACAGTATTTTTCATAGAACTAGAACAAATAATCTTAAAATTTGTATGGAACTACAAAGGACCTCAAATAGCCAAAGGCATCTTGAGAAAGAATAAAGCTGGAGGCATTGCAATCCCAGATTTCAAACTATACTACAAAGCTGTAATAATCAAAACAGTATGGTACTCAAATGAAAACAGACACCTAGATTGATGGAACAGGACAGGAGAGCCCAGGAGTAAATCATATGGTCAATTAATCTACGACAAAGGAGGCAAGACCATATAATGGGGAAAAGACCGTCTCTTCAACAAATAGTGCTGGGAAAACTGGACAGCTACATGCAAAAGAATGAAACTGGACGACTTTCATACATCACAAAATGGATTAAAGACTTAAATGTGAGACCTAAAACCATAGAGCATAGATTGTGATCTCTTGGCACACTGGCCTTTGCAATATTTTTCTGGCAAAAGACAAAGTACAGACTGTTGGGATAACATCAAACTACAAAGTTTTTGCATAGTGAAGGAAGCCATTCAACAAAATAAAATAGCAACCTACTGAATGGGAGAAGATATTTGCAATTCTGTCTGATAAGGAGTTAGTATCCAAAATATACAAAGAACTCCTACGATAAACAAGAACAAAACCAATCTGATTAAAAATGGACAGAGATACCCGAACAGGCGTTTTCTTACAGAAGATATCCACATGGCCAACAGCAGGTGAAAAGATGCCCACCATTACTAACCATCAGGAAAATGAGAATCAAAACCACGCTGAGATGTCACTGGACACTGGGGACAATAGCCAGTGCTAAAAAGACAAGAAATGACAAGTGCTGGTGGAGGAGGAGACCAGCTTTCTGATGATCTGTTTGCTGGCCTGGAGGTTGCATTCGGGACCAGTCACAGATGTTCTTCATGCCTGACTCGTGGTTTCTTTGATGATACAGTCCCCTCAGTCATTGTATCTGCTGTTTATTTCCCCTCAATCCATGTGTCGGTGACTACAGTTTACTGCTTCATTTATTAAACACAGTTCTTGTGCCTGCCTCACTGCTCTGTGTGGGCAGGGGCAGGTTGTAAACTGGTGCAGCTACTGTGAAAAACAGTCTGGAAATTCCTCAAAAAATTAAAAATAGGGGACACCTGGGTGGCTCAAGCAGTTGAGCATCTGCCTTTGGCCCAGGGCATGATCCTGGGGTTCGGGATTGAGTCCCACATCAGGCTCCCTGTGAGGAGCCTGTTTCTCCCTTTGCCTATGTCTCTGCCTCTCTGTGTCTCTCATGAATAAATAAAATCTTTAAAAACAGAAATATTATATGATCCAGTAATTTCATTGGAGAAAACACAAGTTCAAAAAGATATCTGCACCACTACATTCGCTGCAGCATTATTTTACAAAGGACAAGATGTGGAAGCAGTCCAAGTGTCCATTCATCAATGGATAGAAGAAATGGTCCATATATAAAATGGAATATTAGTCTTTGAAAAGAATGAGACCGGGACAGCCCGGGTGGCTCAGTGGTTTAGCGCCACCTTCAGCCCAGGGCCTGATCCTGGAGACCTGGGATTGAGTCCCAGGTTGGGCTCCCTGCATGAAGCCTGCTTCTCCCTCTGCCTCTCATGAATAAATAAACAAATAAAATCTTAAAAAAAAAAAAAAAAAAAGAAAAAAATATAGTGCAGGGAATATAGTCAATAACAATGTAATTGTGTCATATGGTAACAGATGGTGACTGCACTTATTGTGACGAGCACTGTGTAACAGAACTCGATTCACTATGTTGTACGCCTGAAACTAGTGTCAGCTATACTTCAATTTAAAAAAGAAACAAGGACAAGAAACATGACCCAGCAAGAACAGGAAACATGAATGGCTAACAAACATATGAAGGGACGCTAATACTTACTAGGCTGACAAATGCATATAAAACAAGCATGCTCACAATACAGATGTGGCCAAACAGGGCTGGAGGGGACGGTGTGTACTGGTGCAGTCCCCTGGAAAGCAACACAACTGGGCTTCCACAAACCAAGGACACAAAGGAAGTGTTTGTCCGGCAGGCACTCCACTTTCTATCTGCTAGAGAGACCCTCCCAAGCCCCCTGGGGGGATGTGTACCCCAGTGTTGGTTTGTGCCAGTGGAGTGGCAGGAACAGAACATTGTCGCAGTGGGAACGGGCGAGGCAGTGATGCATATACCAGGACTAACCACTTTGAAGCCCAAACCAGATACACCCAAGACGCATGTAGCTCTGAGGGGAAAAAAGGTGAGATGAGAGCCATGCACAATACCACCTATATAAATTAAAACGTACATACTCAAAATGATGTGTGTTTTAGAATGACAAATACCCATAAAAAATAAACATTGTGGAATATGGGCCCAAAAGGATAAGGATGAGAGTAGGCATGAGGATAAAATAAAACAGGAAGTGTTTTATTATAGTGTACCCTGACCTGAGGGACAATATCAAATCCCCTATCCCTGAAACCCAGCCGTATAAGAGGGAAGGTGGGGGGTGTGCTGCTGCCCCAGGAAATGTACTGTACGCAGCACTGACTCAGCAGTCCAGGGCTGGGAGCGTCCAAGCAGCTGTGACAAGCCCAAGAGCCGGTGACCATTGTTAATTATGGCAGACAATTAGCAAAAGTGTCACTTGCCCAAACCTGGAATTCACACCAAGTGTGCGGGGGCTGCAGAGGCAGTGGCTGTAGAGAGCCAGAGAGCTGGTCTGGGTGGCAGGGCCTACCGTCTGGACAGGGGCCATGAGTGAAGGGTTTGCAGAGAGGTGGGACAGGAGCAGAGTCCAAGGGCAGGGGCATGACAGGTTAGCAAAGCCACCACTTCTGTGCCCTGAAGTGAGTGAGAGAAACCACAAAGTGAACACTGAAGGCCCCAGGACACCCTGCAGTAGAGATCCGAGGTACAGGAAAGGAAAGCACCCCTTGGCCTATTGTTGCAGATCACTGGCCACTGATAGGAGGGAGGGAGGGACTAATGGAGTGAAGCAGTGAGGCAGGTACACGGGACAATGACCTGCTCACTGACACCCAGATGAGGGGAAACAGACGGAGACAATGACTCAGGGGACTGCATTGCAAAGAAACCATAAGTGGGGCCGGAAGACATCCTGTGACTGTTTGATCCTTAAGACAACTGCAGGCCAGCAGATAGACACAGCAGCCAGCCACTGGGAAGGCTGCACTCCCTGAGAGCCCACTTCTTTTTTTTTTTTTTTCTGAGCCCACTTCCAATGGGCCATGGAGATGGTGGACCTCTCAGGGGCCAGAGGTGGGCTGACTAGTTCTTCAGCCAACAGAGGAAGGGGAGCCAGATGTGCCAACAAATGGAGCCCCCGGTACCCTGGGCAGCCTTCATGGTTCCTCCCCAGCCAACCCAAAGATGGCCACAGCTGGCTGGGGTCTGCCATGCGTGTCCCTCATTTCCCTTTGCAAACAGGCAGTCCTGTTTCAGCTCTACTGTCTGATGCTGGGTGGGATGGGTTAACATGAGGAAAATGGTTCGTCTTGTGGTTCGAACACAGGCCTCCCAGGCTCTATGGGGAGTGCTGCCTGTCACCCAGGGGCTGTGGATGGTGAGGATTCTGGGACTGGATGGGACTTCCAGGAGCTCAGTGGGGCTGATGGTGATAGTGACAACCAGGTCTCCCAGCCCTGATGTTACCCCCTTTCTGGCTGGCAGCCCAGACATGGCAGCCCCATGGCCCCCTCACAGCCACGCCTGGCCATGCTACCTCGCCCTTGGCTGTGCAATTGAACGGAATGATGTGTCCAACTTCTCTGCTGTTGTCTGGGAGGAAATCCTGGCTCTGGATTTTTGCTCTTCTCGCCCCTTCGGGTGGCAAGAATGGCACCCACTAGAGTGGCCTGGACAGCTGGAGCTGCCACGAACCCGGGTCCCTGCATAGCTATGAGGAACAAGACTGCTGGTCTGGAATGCTCTCTACTTTAGGGTCTGCTAAGTTATTACAGTGGTATGGTTTCCCCTGACGTGCATTTAATATTAAGTTTACAGACTGGCCCAAAGCAGAAGAAAACACAGATTAAAACAGAGAATGTGTCAGGAGGGAACACAGTGAAACTGTTTCCCATTTTCTCCCTATGCTTTAATTTCCACGGCTGCTATTATGATAATGTCAGTTATATAACAGTTTAAAAAAGGCAGGGCAAAAGAACACGTGTGTCTGCCCTCACGCCTTCTCTCACACAGATGCAGGAGAGTCAGAGCACAGCTAGGGAGGAGGAAGTGGGTCAGTCTGAACATTAAAAACAGAAAAGAGAACTTCAGAACAAGAAAGAAGTTTGGAGAAGGACAGAGGATGATCCCAGGGACTGCCGTAGCTTCTGGGCAAGGAAGCTCTGCCACCTCAGATGCTACTTTCAAGCTGTGGAATGATCCCTTGGAGATGACAGGAGAGGCGACCTGCCAGCTGCGAGGCTGGAGACCCAGCTAGATGAACGTCACGGCAAAGCCTGAGAAGGCAATACTAACTTCTAGGGCGCCTTATTCCGCTTCTCCATCTCCTTGGGGCAGACACATGATAGAGACAGCGAAGGGAAAGACAGGCCAGGTTCAACTTTGGATTCAGAAGACATTGTTCCATTTTCAGGCCTATGTATTAGCTGTGCCAGTCCGGGCACTTGACACAGTCACTGGGTTTGACCCTGTCCTTAGGCCCCCCACCCTGTTACAAACTTTTCTTGGGGACCACTGGGAGGCTCAAATAACCTAAGAGCAGGAAGGTGCGACAGGGCCTAGGGACCAGACCTCGCAGAGGTGTCCTCCTCTCTCCTGCAGAAAGAATGGGGATGGACGTAAAGGCAGTATGCAACAAGCAGCAGAAAGCCAGCCTGCGGTATGGACACGCAGCCCACTCCCACCTGAACTTTGTGGAACATCTGTAAATTAATGGCTTTGACTTCTTCCAGCTGCTGGCGGAGGGCAACCAGGGTGTCCTGTTTCTCGTGGGTGTCCTTTTCTAGCAGCTTCATGGCAATTTCCATTTCTGTCTTCATTCCAATCTGTAACTCCAGTTCTTTTTCCAGTTCCTTCAGAGCATATTAATAAGGCAAGTGTTATTGAAGTAGACAGAGAGATATGTTTTTCTAAGGTGTCTCTTGGGCAAGGCCAGAAATACAAACCCCAAGTCAGAAGAGGTTAGGGAGATCTAGGAGAGTCTGTCTGGAACAGAACTGGATTAAATTTTTCTCTTTTTCTCATTTTATAGTGACTGGCTCTGTAGCAGTCAATAGAAAGCTGGCAGGGACACCTGGGTGGATTAGTGGTTGAGCATTCGCCTTTGGCTCAGGTCGTGATCCCGGGATCAAGTCCCACACTGGGCTCCCTGCATGGAGCCTGCTTCTCCCTCTGCCTGTGTCTCTGCCTCTCTCTCTCTGTCTGTCTCTCATGAATAAATAAAATCTTACAAAAAAAAAAAAAAAAAAAAGAGGCAAGCTGGCAGGTGGCACTCTGAGCCTCGAGTTCTACCAACAATGTTCTTTAAACCTGAAGACCAGGATGCACAGTCTCAGAGAATGTCTGCCCAACAATGCAACGCTGCAATGTTGGAGTTTTGGGACTGTGTTGCTAGATTATGGCAATAAGGGTGTGACCATGTTGAACCAGCTCTGTCCTGGGTAATTCAGGACATAGGTCTCCACATTCGTGCAACGAAGCAAAGAAACAAAGCATATCTAAGAGCTGGGTCTAATAAAAAACACTGGCTGGGGCGTCTAGCTAGATCAAGGCGCCTGTGAGTCTTGATCTCTGGGTTGTGAGTTCAAGCCCCACGATGCGCGTGGAACCTACTTGTAAGAACACAAAAAAACAAAACACTGGTCACTGGCATATAGATTGAGTGGAAAGAAACAGACCAGAGGCTGTGACTGAGGGAGGTGTACTGGCAAAGCAATCACGATTCTGATCTCACGATGATCCCTGACAAAGGCTGATAAAATTGGCAAAAATGCAGAACTTCGTGGTAAACTAAGTAAGCCCTTAAAAATATTTTATTTTTAAAGATTTTATCTATTTGAGAGAGAAAGAGTGGGTGAGAGTACAAGTGGCAGAGAGGAAGAAGCAGTCTGCCCATCGAGCAGGGAGCCTGATGTAGGGCTCTATCCCAGGACTCCAGGATCATGACCTGAGCCTAAGGCAGACACTTTTTTTTTTTTTTTAATTTTTTTTATTGGTGTTCAATTTACTAACATACAGAATAACCCCCAGTGCCCGTCACCCATTCACTCCCACCCCCCACCCTCCTCCCCTTCCAACACCCCTAGTTCGTTTCCCAGAGTTAGCAGTCTTTACGTTCTGTCTCCCTTTCTGATATTTCCCACACATTTCTTCCCCCTTCCCTTATATTCCCTTTCACTATTATTTATATTCCCCAAATGAATGAGAACATATAATGTTTGTCCTTCTCCGACTGGCTTACTTCACTCAGCATAATACCCTCCAGTTCCATCCACGTTGAAGCAAATGGTGGGTATTTGTCGTTTCTAATGGCTGAGGAATATTCCATTGTATACATAAACCACATCTTCTTTATCCATTCATCTTTCGTTGGACACCGAGGTTCCTTCCACAGTTTGGCTATCGTGGCCATTGCTGCTATAAACATCGGGGTGCAGGTGTCCCGGCGTTTCACTGCATCTGTATCTTTGGGGTAAATCCCCAGCAGTGCAATTGCTGGATCGTAGGGCAGGTATATTTTTAACTGTTTGAGGAACCTCCACACAGTTTTCCAGAGTGGCTGCACCAGTTCACATTCCCACCAACAGTGTATGAGGGTTCCCTTTTCTCCACATCTAAGGCAGACACTTAACTGAGTGAGCCATCCAGGTGCCCCACTCCCAAATTTTTTTTAAAGGGACGATCTGATTCTCCGTAAATATATTTTTTCACCCTTGAAAAAATTTATATAAAAGATTCATTTGTTTTTAAAAAGCAGATCTAGGGATGCCTGGGTGGCTCAGTAGTTGAGTGTCTGCCTTCAGCCCAGGGCGTGATCTTGGAGTCCTGGGTTAGAGTCCCACATCTGGCTCTCTGCATGAAGCCTGCTTCTCTCTCTGCCTGTCTCTGCCTCTCTCTCTCTCTCTCATGAATAAATAAATAAAATCTTAAAAAAAAAAAAAAAAAAAAGCAGATCTAAGCAGGTGTGTGAAAAGTACCGACAAAGAACCTGGCGGGCTTCCTGGGGAATTCCTTCTAAAGATGCTCAGTCCTGTACACTCACCAAACGGACTTTCTTCTCCTCTTTCAGCTGCTTCCATACGTCACTATACATTTCATCCAGACCTTGCCGAGTTTGCTTGTAGGTCTCCAGCTCAACTTTTGTATCTTGCTTTGTTATCTGTATCAAAAAGAATGCCAAGAGGAATGGTTTGCTTATGGAAGTGAGCTAATTACAAAGAATTTAACTTTTTTTAAAAGATTTCATTTATGGGATGCCTGGGTGGCTCAGTGGTTGAGCACCTGCCTTTGGCTCAGGGCATGATCCCAGAGTCTTGGGATCGAGTCCCACATCGGGCTCCCTGCAAGGAGCCTGCTTCTCCCTCTGCCTATGTCTCTGCCTCTTTTTCTATTTGGTCTCTCATGAATAAATAAAATCTTAAACAAAAAAAGGAACAGTTTCTTTTAAAAAAATAAAGATTTCATTTATTTGAGAGAGAAAGAGAGAAAGTATGCGCACAAGTGGGGGAGAGGCACAGAGGGAGAAGCAGGCTCCCTACCAAGCAGTGAGCCCAATGCAGGACTTGATCCCAGGATCCCAGGACTGGGACCACCCAGGTGTCCTAACTACAAAATATTTTAAAATACACCCTAAGGATGTCTGATTGGCTCAGTCGGTAAAGTTTGTGACCCTTCATCTCAGGGTCATGAGTTCAAAGCCCTAGGTTGGGCATAGAGCCTATTTTTTTTATATATATATATATTTTTTAAATTTTTATTTATTTATGATAGCCACAGAGAGAGAGAGAGAGAGAGGCAGAGACACAGGCAGAGGGAGAAGCAGGCTCCATGCACCGGGAGCCCGACGTGGGATTCGATCCTGGGTCTCCAGGATCGTGCCCTGGGCCAAAGGCAGGCGCCAAACCGCTGCGCCACCCGGGGATCCCGCATAGAGCCTATTTAAAAGAAAAAAGGAACATTAAAAAATATGCCACAATTTTTAAAGATGTAGGATAATTTCTACTCTTTAAAAAAAGATTTTATTTATTCACGAGAGACACACAGAGAGAGGCAGACACAGGCAGAGGGAAAAGCAGGCTTCCTGCGGGCAGCCTGGTGTGGGACTCACACCCAGGACCCCGAGATCATGACCTGAGCCTACTAAGGCAGATGCTCAACCACTGAGCCACCCAGGTGCCCCTGTTTTTTAAGCATAATAGAGAAAGGCTAAAGGCTATTTCAAAAATATCTTTGGGGCAGCCCCGGTGGCTCAGCGGTTTAGTGTCACCTTCAGCCCAGGGTGTGATCCTGGAGACCCACCTCAGGCTCCCTGCATGAAGCCTGCTTCTCCCTCTGCCTGTGTCTCTGCCTCTCTCTCTCTGTCTCTCATGAATAAATAAATAAAATCTTTAAAAAAAAAAAAATTTGAACTCGAAGGATAAAAGCAAGCCAATAGACTTTTGAATAGTTAGGTTTGGAAAATAATTTATATTTAATTTTCTTTAAAGCAGAGTAGTACTTAGTGGGGAAAGGCCTCCATTCAGTGCATCATTCAGCATGGATTTTCACTTATCCGGCATGATCTTTAGCACTGGGTGGATTTCTCTAACAGAGGGAGGCACAAAGAGCTATGTGAGTAGGGGCAGGGGGCCCCGGCCTACAGATGGGCACCAGGGGTGGCATCACAGAGGGCCAGCCTGTGAGCAGAGGTTTCAAGTGCAAAGGCCCAGAGGTGAGGGAGTGGTGGTCCAGGTGGCCTGCAGGTGGGGTGAGAGGGCAAAGACGCCCCAAACAAGGACGCCCTAGTGAGGCCAGCATCTCACCTCCACGCTCTTCTCACTTCTTTCACGAATTAACTCATTTTGTTCTCTTAATTGTTGCTGCTCTTCTTGAAGTGAACAAATCCGGTCTGTTGCAGCTGAAAGCTGATAAAGAAAGATTTTATGTTCCTTAACATCAAAATTCATCTTACTGTTCAAATTAAAAGCTGATGTTTGGCATCTTCACAACTGGCGATGGATTTCTGCATTATTTGCTATTTTGTTTTTTATTTTATTTTGAATAGGAAATACATTCACATTAAAAAAAAAATGAGAGCAAACTAGTTAACATGGGCAAAATGTATGGACACAATGATAGGCACTTGCATGTCCAATACTGGAGAGACTGTTTAATTAATGACAGTAGGAGCATCAAACAGACATGTAGTGAGTAAAATGTTTGCAAAGGATTCAAATGACTTGAGAACATACTCAGGGCATAATATCAACAGAGGTAAAAAAGTGGGTCATATAGAATGTTCTCACTTCTTCTTTTTTTTTTTTTTTTAATGTTCTCACTTCTAATTAAAAAATCACCCTATGTTAAAAATGCTTAGGAGAAGCTGGGGATTATATAAACGCCAATGACGACAGCAGCTCTTGCTTAGCAGAGGGATTATGGGCTTTTTTTCCCCCCGGAGTCTTCATTCTTTTCAGTTTTCCTAGCTGATAAGCAAAGAGATATTTTATCAGTAAAGGGAGAGTAAAAACCTTCTGGAGGGAGGAATCACAACCAAACCATTGAGGACGGGCGCTCGAAAGTCCTCTTCCTGTCCCCAAAGGAGTCACTCTATTTTCTGGCAAAGTGTGTACAAACAGGATGCCTTACAGACCCGCAAAGGGGGAGGCTCTCAGGAGAGGCGGCCAGAGATGTGTGACCACACCTGCCTGCCTCTCCTTCTCCAGCTTCTACACACAGCCTGGAGAGAGGGGCAGGCTGGGGAAGGGGCAAGAAGATGAGAACTTGGCCTGTGCTCCTGGCATCACTCAGGGAGAGAGGCCCTGGAGCCCTGAACTCCTTGCTCCTCTTTGTCACCAGCATCTAAGTCCAAGCAGACTCAGGACCCATAACTGGGGTCTTTCAACACAAACTATTGTGCTCAAGTAAGAAACCTGAAGGCTTTAGGAGTTGCTAGCTGCCACAAGGGAAGAGGCAGGCGAAAGCCATATGCTAACTCCTGTTCCGCTCCCTGAAGACTGAGAGAACACACCCTGGAGAGAGGGACGTTTCTCTAAAGCATGTTTTCTCTTCCAACTGTTGGCCTTTGAAGAAAAAAATAACCTGGTTGTCTAGTTTCTAAAGCTAAATGAGACCTTCCTTGAAAGTATGCCACCTCACCAGGGAGAACAAAGAATCAATGTTTGTTCTAAAATCAACTAACTAATGTCTGCACACGCCAAGTGTTGTATTAGGCACATTTATATAACACAGTGTTAACTTTTACAAGGACATTGGAAGGTATGGGTTATCATCAGATCTGGAGATGAGAACCTTGAGGCCCAAAGACCTGCCTACCTAAACTGAGGCCCAGAGGCCCACCCACCCAAAGGAATCTCAGGGCCTCTGATTCTAAGTGTGGTGAAGCTGCTCCCGTGAAGTTCATCTGTGAATGCTTTCTCCTCACACAAATCTGAGCTCCTCTCATTAAAGCTCTTCAGGCCTGGCCCCGGGGGGAGAGCAGTCAGTTCAGAGTAAGCCTTCAGCTGGGCTCTCCATACAAAGACATGCTCTGTGTTTCTCCTTTGGCCATAACCTGCTTCCACACTGAGGTGGGGGGTCACATCCTGGCCCCTGTCACAGCCCTCTTCCTCCCCAGGGAGACCTGGTGGGGAGGCCCGAGCAGCCAGGGACCGCTACCTGTGGAAAGCCTCAGAAAGGCTGAGCAACCCCCCTCCTGCTAACAGGAGACAAGATGTGTCCACCAAGGAGACTGCCGGGCAGCGGGCAGCAAGCTTTCTTCCTGGGCCTCAGCCCTCCTTCTTCCTGTCCTTTCATTCTCTCTCTTCCTAGTGAGAAAGCAGAGAAAGACCACACTGTGGGGAGACTGGTTCCATGCTCCTGAGAGGCCGAAACACAGAAGGGGTGGGCAAGGGTGACTTTTACCTCATAACAGAGTCTGTGCCTTCTGGGCAGCAGGGGGACAGACTATATCAGAGGAAGGTGGGTAAAGAGGAAGAGAAAAGCACATTCAGCACAGAAGCTGGGCTTTCCCGAGGAGGCCTGGTCTTCCCCGGGTCCCCTGGGAGGTGCTGAAACCTAAGTCACTTAGAACTGGCTCGAGGGAAGCCCTGGACAGGGTGAAACACAGACACCCTGAGGACACAGCACTCTGAGAACCCATGACCCCCCCGCCCTGTGCCGCTCAACCCAAGCTCAGCAATTCCCACTCCGATCGGCGAGCGGCTCTAGTCCGACACCTCAGTCACACCATTGCTCTTCAGCTTGGGCCATTCTGTTCTATGAACTTCAGTAAGTTACAAACCTCTTCTTGAAGTTTTGAATTTGTCTTTTCCAAGCCATCAATCTTGCTTTGAAGATCCCCAACGGTGCAGCTAGAGAAAGCAACACATTAAGTAACTGAGCTTCTAAAGGCCATCTCCCCAGCCTGAGAATGAGGAGGACGGATTCCTAGGTCTCCTGCATGGGATGGATATAGAGCTGAGGATCTCCAACGAACCAAGAGAGGAGAATTCTAAACACATGTGTGTGTGCGCGTGTGGACACATTTACTGAAAAGCTCTCAAAGTCTTTCCCCTGAAATATGCTATCCAGGGATGCCTGGGTGGCTCAGGTGGTTAAGTCTCTGCCTTCAGCTTAGGTCATGATCTCAGGGTCTTGGGATCGAGCCCACATCAGGCTCCCCCCACAGTGGGGAGTCTGCTTCTTCCTCTCACTCTGCCCCTCCCCCCACAAAATTAATTATAAATTAATTTTTATTAATTTATAAATTAAATAAATTTAATTTATTCATTAAATAAATAAATCTTTAAAAAATGCTACCCATTTCATTTTTAGCCAACTAGAAAGAAAATAGTTTTTCCCCTCCTAACACAATAGATGGGAACAAAAAATGTGCTGGCAGTCACATATCTAAATCAATATCCATAACAAGACATTGGTACTCTGGGGTTGTAGGATTGAAGGTGGTTTTTAAATCTTTTTATACTTTGCCTCATTTTTCAAATATTCTTTAAGCCATCTGTACTATTTTCCTACTCAAAAACATGTCAAACAAATGTAATCTCATAATAAAAGTAATGGCAACAATAATGAGCAGAACTTACTTTTTGGATGACGTGCCAGGCCCTGTTTGTTCTAACCACTTCAAATGCATCAATTCATGTGACCCTCCCCATGATTCCAATTCTGTGAGTAAATCTTATTGCTGCCTATTTCACAGATAAGGAAACACGAATTTACAGTGGAAAACTCAATCATGTCCATATCTCTCTGTCTGGAGGGGCACAAGAATGTGAACCCAGGTGGTCTGACTCCAGAGCCTATACTTTTAGGTAAAAGGGCTCTACTGCCCCAAACTGGTGCCTTTTGCCAGGGGGGTGTGTAAAGAAAGAAACCTGGTAAGGCTAGTGAATCAAGGTTCAAGCATTGGGGCGGGGGAAATTAAAACACAATGACACAAAATGAAAGAGGAACACAAACAAAAGATATGGAGGGAATAACAAGGTTTTTGTTTTTGTTTTTTTTTAAAGTAGATGCCACACCCAGTGTGGAGCCCAACCTGGGGCTTGAACTCATGATCCTGAGATCAAGACCTCTGAGTCGAGATCAAGAGTTCGCTGCTGAGGGCAGCCCGTGTGGCTTGGCAGTTTGGCGCCGCCTTCAGCCCAGGGTGTGATTCTGGAGACCCGGGATCGAGTCCCATGTTGGGCTCCCTGCATGGAGCTGCTTCTCCCTCTGCCTGTGTCTCTGCCTCTCTCTCTCTCTATCTTTTATGAA
This sequence comes from Canis lupus familiaris, assembly GCF_011100685.1. Classification (NCBI taxonomy): domain Eukaryota; kingdom Metazoa; phylum Chordata; class Mammalia; order Carnivora; family Canidae; genus Canis; species Canis lupus. The sequence goes on from NC_049232.1 coordinate 2,361,592, forward strand.
GAAACAAATAAAATCTTAAAAAAAAAAAAAAAAAAAAGAGTTGGCTGCTTAACTAAGCCACCTGGGCACCCTGATAATTACCAGTTTTAAAAATATACAATTTCAGTTCTATTTCAACTATATAACTTAGAAAATGTCACTAAAATTTATATTTTTCTTAGAAAAATCAAAAAAGACCTATCTTCAGGAGAAAGAGACCTCGATAAACAAACAACTTAGGAAAAACTGAAAACCTGGCAAAGTACTGCCTCAATAAATGTTTTGCATTTCATGTTTTCTGTTAAAAAAAAGTAAATTTTGTTTTTAAAAGTTATCTTTATGCCCAACATGGGGCTCAAACTCATGTTCCTGAGATCAAGAGTCACCTGCTTCCCCTGACTGAGCTGGCTGGGCACCCCCATCTTCATATTTTCAAGGAGCAAATAATGCCCACAAACCAGAAGCTCTTCCTAATTCATTCTGTGAAGCTGCATAACTCTGACACCATGCCAGAGGGGAAAAACTACAGAACAGTTAGGTCAGTTTACATATTAAAAAAAATGGGGATCCCTGGGTGGCGCAGCGGTTTAGCGCCTGCCTTTGGCCCAGGGCGCGATCCTGGAGACCCAGGATCAAGTCCCACGTCAGGCTCCCGGTGCATGGAGCCTGCTTCTCCCTCTGCCTGTGTCTCTGCCTCTCTCTCTCTCACTGTGTGCCTATCATAAATAAATACAAATAAAAAAAAATGATTACTAAAACTACGATCAAGTAGAGTTTATGCCCATGATACAGAAATGGGTCAGTATGAAAATATCTACTAATCAGATACATCCCATCAACAAATTAAGGGATAAAAGTCATGATTACACTAATAATGCTAAGGGACCTTCGATAAAATCTGACATCTGTTCCTCAGAAAAACAATCAATGAAGGACCTATCAAGAATCTTTCACAGCAACTGCCAACATCACACCTAAGGAGCTCTTGGAGCAGCCTTCCGCAGGCATGTTCTATGGCATGCTGGCTCCTTTGGCTGTTTGGCTGGCACTTGGGGCCAGGGGAGCAGCTCCCGAGGAGCAGGGCTGATGCCCACAGCACACTCTCTGAGGGGACTCCTTGCTGAAGAAGGCAATGGGTCTCCCAAACACATTTGCCTGAGAATCTCTGCCCACTCCACCAACACTGCTGCCGGCCGCTAGTTTCATGAAACACAGCAGTGGCTTTCCAATTAAAATGAAAAATCAAGGCATAGATGTCTGCTACTTGCTCCTGAATTGTCACCAAAGGTCTATCCCGGTGGGTTTTCAGCCCTATTATCCTGCCCCAGGCACCCCAGAGGGATGTGTGTTGATTCCCAGTGGGAACAGTGCTTCCCGTGGCAGTGACTTCCAACTAGGGGGCTGAGGAGTATAGAGTACAGGTTTAGTCTGGTTGCTTTCTACACTGTCTCTACCTGCAGCAAACAAAGAACCAAAGAATTTCCAAAACTCCTTGGTCAAGAAATCATATTTCTCCAGTCTGCAACCACGAGCACAGCATAACCGTTCCTCTTAGTCTGGAGACAGAGTCTGTTATGAACATACGGCAAGTCACAAATGCTCCCTGAAATAGCACACGGGCATCGAGAATGAACTGTAACGTTGGAAGAAGGAGTGAGTCCTACCTTAAGTGACGGTTAAGTTCTTCCACATAATTTTTCTGATCAAGGACATCAGTAATCCTTTCATGCCTTTTAAAAAGAGCACAAGAAGAGAGAAATTCCTTTTACTCACGGCTAATACTTTATTACCATCCCCAACATGCCAGTCAACTTGAGGAAGTACCAGTGTCATCAAGAAACCAAGGGACAATCGGACCTCAGCAATAACATATGCCTGGTCCCCATCCAGGAGTGTATGGAGAGCAAAGCTGGGCAAGGTGCAGGTAGGGCGGGCCTAGCAGCTAGGGCCTTGGGGGATGCAGAACCATCAACAGGCCTCCTCCTGCAGACCACCCCCACCACAACCCGGCCCAGGAGAAAGCCATCTGGAACACAAGGTGCAAACACCACCACAAGGTGCAAACACCCCTGGTCAGGTGCAAATGGCCCTCCCTTGAGGTGGCAGATGAAGCAGCCTTTGTCATGTTGAATGGAAAGAGGATGGCTCCAAAGAGAACAGAGGCTTTTCAAAACATAAAGCTGACCAGTCTGGTTTTTTTTTTTTTTTTTTAAAGGCTTTATTTAACATTTTAAAGTTAGGCTCTTTTCCACTTCCAATTTCAGTATGTACACACGGGGGTTCATTCTACACAGGTGCTGAATTATTCAGCATGGTCAAATTTTTCTTTTATCTGTTCTGCCCTTCACGTAGCTCTGCAGGGTAACCCACCTTAGTAGTCTGTTGAGCCTATATGCATAGGATCACAATGACTGTATTATCTATACAGATATGTAACTGAAACATAAAAAATTTATCAGGAATTTCTTAGGTTTGTTTACAAAGATGATACACAGGTGACCCTTTAAAAATGCAGGGGTTAGGGATGCCAATCCCTGAGCCGTAGAAAGTCTGCATATAACTTTTGATTCCTCAAAAACTTAACTACTAATAGCCTACTATCGACTGGAAGCCTTACCAATTATGTAATCAATTAACAATTTTGCATGTTATGTGTATTATACCACAGCCTTATGATGAAATAAGCCAAAGAAAATGCTATTAAGAAAATCTTAAGTGGAGGGGTGCCTGGATGGTACAATCAGATACGTGGCCGACTCTTGGTTTTGTCTCAGGTCTGATCTCTGATTTTTGAGATGGAGCCCCATAGCAGGCTCCACTTTCAGCACAGAGTCAACCTGAGGTTCTTTCTCTCCCTCTCCTTCTGTCCCTCCTCTAAAATAAATAAATAAATCTTAAAAAAAAAAAGAGAAAATCATAAGGAAAACGCATTTAATAGTACTGTACTTACTGAAAAAAATCTGTGTATAAGTGAGTTTGTGCAGGTTAAACCTGTGTTGTTCAGGAGTCAACTGTATAGGGAAGCCTGGGTGGCTCAGCGGTTTAGCACCACCTTCAGCCCAGGGCGTGATCCTGGAGACCTGGGATCAAGTCCCACATTGGGCTCCCTGCATGGAGCCTGCTTCTCCCTCTGCCTGTGTTTCTGCCTCTCTCTCTCTCTCATGAATAAATAAAATCTCTTAAAAAAAAAAAAAAGAGTCAACTGTATACACTTCTCAGCATCACTCAAGGAAAGCATCACTCTTCTCACTCGATTATACATTGGGGAAATCCCTGTAAGTCTACTATACCCAGGAGGTCAAATTTGTTCTTTCTGTCTACATAATATATCACAGAATGGAATACTTTGAATGTTCCATAATTCATTCAATTATTCTCTTATTGGTTGATAATGTTTATTTCCATTTCTTTACATTAAGACTATATATGTATATATTTTTTTAATTTTTATTTTTAAGTAATCTTTTACACCAACGTGGGGCTCTAACTCACACCAGGATCAAGAGTCACATGCTCTACCGACTGAGCCAGCCAGGTGCCCCCAGAATGTATTTTTGCTTAAGGTTCAAGTGGGTGAATCCTCAAACTCAAGACACCTGAAACATTAATGGGATTCTCACTGCCAGATAAGGCATGGTGCTAGGGTACCAAGACCATGAGAATCCTTATCAGAAGACATTTAAAAGACAGGTAATAGATGCATGTGGTAAAATATTTAAATACAACCCAAGGACTTACAGGGAAACTCCCTCCCATGCCTGCTTCCCAGCCTCTTCCCCACCAGATAGCCACTGTTGACAGGTCTATATGCTAATCTAGAAAATGTCCATGAGTATGGAAGTACAACATACAAATATGGATATATATTCTTTATCATAACACAAATGATAGCATGTTATACACATAGCTTGCTTTGTTCACTTTTCTTTTTCCCCAGAATAGCTCCTTTAAAAAGAATGCTCTTGGGGTATCTGGGTGGCTCAGTTGGTTAAGTGTCTGCCTTTGGCTCAGGTCATGATCCCAGGGTCCTGGGATCGAGCCTCATGCTGGGCTCCCTGCTTATCAGGGAATTTGCTTCTCCCTCTCCCTCTGATCCTTGCTCCCACTTGTGCACTCTCTCTCAAATAAAATCTTAAAAAAAAAAAAAAAAAAAAAAGCAGAGGCTCTTATTAACAAACATGAGGGAGAGCTACACGTGGTATGAAGAGATATCCAAGACACACCAGGATCAAAGAACAACTCTAGGGATCCCTGGGTGGCGCAGCGGTTTGGCGCCTGCCTTTGGCCCAGGGCGCGATTCTGGAGACCCGGGATCGAATCCCACATCGGGCTCCCGGTGCATGGAGCCTGCTTCTCCCTCTGCCTGTGTCTCTGCCTCTCTCTCTCTCTGTAACTATCATAAATAATAAATAAAAATTAAAAAAAAAAAATAAAAGATTTAAAAAAAAAAAAAAAAAACAAAAAACAAAGAACAACTCTAAAGGCAACTTATTATGTATACATAATAGTACCACCCTATTTATATTCATTATATATTTATATATGTAAACCATAGGCAAATTATACTGCCGACAAATATATACCTGCAAGGCATTTAGAAAAGCTGTGGGAGGAGACACTAGCAGCCTCCTCTTAGGGAGGAGCCAGCCTGGGATTGACCTGGGGGGATGGGGGCAGTGTAAACGGGGACATTTCACTTGTCCAGTCTATTCAGCAAAGCTCAATCCCTTGCATATGGGAATGCTAATGTATTACCGCTGTAACTCAAAATGCCTGATGAAAATGAAAACGTCAAACAAAACAAATGTAGCGTTCTTTGCCAGAATTTCATTAAAAATGGAAAGAGCAGCAGCCTGCAGTGCAGTACTTACTCTTTGCCACCATCAAGATCCTGCACATCCTTAAGGTAGAGGGAAAAATCAATCACTCCAACCTGGTTGACATAAAATGTACAAGTTTAAATAAAAGAAATTTTCCCTGTTTTCCACAAAACTTACATCTTTAAAATTCAGGCCATTTACATTCCTGTCTCTTTTGTGCAAACATTTAGTTGAGCTATTCAGCTCAACAAAATAGCAATCAACTGAACCAAGAGAAAACCAAGAGAAAAATAACCCAAATACCTTCTAGAAGAAAAACTTATTAAAAACCAGAATTTAGGACAGCCCCGGTGGCGCAGTGGTTTGGCACCGCCTGAAGCCCGGGGCATGATCCTGGAGACCTGGGATCGAGTCCCACATCGGGCTCCCTGCATGGAGCCTGCTTCTCCCTCTGCCTGTGTCTCTGCCTCTCTCTTGGTCTGTGTTGCTCATGAATAAATAAATAAAATCTTAAAAAAAAAACCCAAAAACAAAAACAGAATTTAAGGAGGATATTCTGAAATTTCATCCTTGTCAGGATTTATTCAACAAGGATTCAATTTAATCCTTGTCAGGATTTATTTAATTTAATTTAATGATTTAATTTAATCCTTAACAAGGATTCAATTTAATCCTTGTCAGGATTTATTCAACAATCAAGTTGCTGACAAAGATCAGCAAAGTTCTTTGGGTACAAAGTTATTTAAAAAAAAGGGCGGGGGGGATCCCTGGGTGGCTCAGCGGTTTAGCACCACCTTCAGTCCAGGGTGTGATCCTGGAGTCCCGGGATCAAGTCCCACATTGGGCTCCCTGCATGGAGCCTGCTTCTCCCTCTGCCTGTGTGTGTCTCTGCCTCTCCCTCTCAGTCTGTGTCTCTCATGAATAAATTAAAAAAAAAAAAAAGGCCTGGATTGCTAGACTAAGGGGTAAGTAACCTTAACTGACACTCTGCTCCTTCCTTCCCTATACTCTGGGTAAAATGATCCCCATCCCATTTTCCAGGAGAACTGTGCTGCTGTGGAGAATGAGGGACGACCCAAATGCTTCCCATCAGAACATCAAGGGCTCTGTCCAGAAATAAATAAAGCACTTGAGAGAGAATGAAAGTCTGGTCCACCACCACCGTCCACTCCTGTGAGAGTGAAGTCACTCCTTGAAAAATGGGAACACTGGGTCCATCACTAGAGAGCTACTTATCACTCCTGTAAAGGCTGCATCACAGAGCACAAAGAACACTGAACATTGATGTATAATGCCATAAAACCAGCTCGAGGAGAAAGTTGTAAGCCTCAGAGTGATAGGTACAGCATTAACTCTTTCTAGTAACACATTTTTAAAAAAGGATTTTTATTTTTAATTAGTTAATTTAAAAAAATATTTTACTTATTCATGAGAGACACAGAGAGAGAGAGGCAGAGACATAGGCAGAGGGAGAAGCAGGTTCCATGCAGGAAGCCCAGTGTGGGACCCCAGGATCACACCCTGAGCTGAAGGCAAACACCCAACTGCTGAGCCACCCAGGCATCACCCTAAAAAGGATTTTTAAATTTATTTTAGAGAGAGAGAGGGTGTGAGCACGCATGAGCACAGGGGGAGATGCAGAGGGAGAGGGAGAATCTCCAGCAGACTCTGTGCTGAGCACGGAGCCTAGGCGGGGCTCAATCCCCCAACCCTGAGATCATAACCTGAACCAAAACCAAGAGTCGAATATTCAACCAACAGAGCCACCCAGGCACCCCTACAGTAACACCATGTATGTTAAAGCCAGAGCCACAGCTGATGGTCTCTCCAACTTCTCTGCTATACCTCCTACCAATCTATATTCCCTACCCTTGAACCTGAGCAGCTTTATAGTGTTCGTCTTGAGTAAAAAGCAGCAGAAATGATGCTGTGGCTTCTGCTGCCACATTAATGAAGGCAACACAAGCTTCTTCCTGGCTTTCCCTAGGGGGGCATTTGCCTTTGGAGTTCTGGGCTTCCTTGGAGGAATTCTGGGCTTCCATGGAGGAATTCTGGCTACCCTGGAGCCACCACGTGAGGGGAAAGTGGAAAGTGGAGAAGACCACATGAGGACAGAGGTGCCTGAGAAGCCTCTGCTGTTCCAGTCCCACTTTTTCAGCTGGGAAGACATACAAGCAAGACACGAAGCCTTGAGGCACCTGCATGGCTTAGTGGTTGAGCATGTCCCTTTGGCTCAGGTCATGATCGCAAGGTCCTGGGATTGAGTCCTGCATCAGGCTCCCCTAGGGAGCCTACTTTTCCCTCTGCCTGTGTCTCTGCCTCTCTGTGTCTCTCATGAATAAATAAATAAAATCTTAAAAAAAAAAAACCCCGAAAAACAGGAAGCCTTCAGCCATTGCTTCCCTAGCCACCAAGCTGACAGTAATCATGGAGTTCTTCTTCATCAAGAAGGCCCAGTCAACTCCCAGCTGTGAGAGACTGTGATGGCTCCTGGTTACCTGGCTGGTACCTTCCTTACCCAGAAATAGGGGCAAGAAAGGATTTAATCTGAAATGAAATCTATGAATAAAAACGCACAGAAAAAACATAAACGTCTCTAGAAAGATTCTCCCCTCAGTTTTTATCATTATCTATGGGGGCGAGTGGGATTGATAGGGGCAGTGTGAATTCCACTTTTCACTTGATAAACTTTTTTTTTTTTTCAACAAGCATGCATGTCTTTTGCAATAAAATTAAATAATAAAAATAAATAAAAGGCACCTGGCTGGCTCAGTTGGTGGAGCAGGCAGCTCTTGATCTTGGGGTTGGGAGTTCAAGCCCCATGTTGGATATAGAGATTACTTAAAAATAAGATCTTTAAAGAAAAACTAAATAATAAAATTTAATAAAAAAGAGATACTTTTTTTTTGAAATACATTTTTAATTGCAAAAAAATCCTCAACTACAGAAAGAAGGGGGAGTTAACACTCAAAGTAGACATTCATGATCAGAAAGCAAATAAAGCCCTTCTCCCAAAGCAGAACTGATCAATAAAAGCAAGAGTCGGTCCTTCAAATCCAACATAATAGACAAAACTCTATCAGGTTATGATCAATATTTAGCAAGGGCACAATACTGCAAATGAGAAAAGTGAGACTTTAAGCTGTAAGGGAATACTGTCATATAACTAATAGATCTGAGTGAAATAAATGACTTCTGGAAAAATATAAATGACTAAAAAACTGTCCTAAGACACAGGAAACCAACATTGACCAAGAACTAAGTAAAAAAATTAAAGTGGTCCAAGAACCAGGATCAAAAAAAGCATAAAGCTGAAGAGGTCATACCAGGAAAAAACCTTGAAAGAAAAAAATAATCTCTGCTCTAATAAACAGTTACAGAAAACAAAGAAAAGAACAATGTTATCTAGCTTATTTTACAATTATTACAATTCTGACCCATGAAGGGAAAAAGGAGTGTAAAATCTGGGCATATGCTAGAACAACAACACACAATGGCCACTTTGGGTTTATTTTAGGAATGCAGGGGTAATATCACAATAGGAAACCTATGAATGAATTCAATTATATTTATGGGTTAAAAGATATGACATTTCGGGATGCCTGGGTGGCTCAGTGGTTGAGCACCTGCCTTGGCCCAGGGTGTGATCCTGAAGACCCAGGATTGAGTCCCATGTCGGGATCCCTGCATGGAGCCTGCTTCTCCCTCTGCCTGTGTCTTTGCCTCTCTCTCTCTCTCTCTCTCTGTCACTCATGAATAAATAAAATCTTTAAAAATAAATAAATAAAAAATAAAACTAAAAACGTGGGGCACCTGGGTGGCTCAGTTGGTTAAACACCTGCCTTTGGCTCAAGTCATGACCTTGAGGCTCTGGAATTGAGGCTCCCTGCTCAGGGGGGAGCCTGCTTCTTGCTCTGCCCCTCCCCACACTTCTGTGCACTCTTTCTCTCTCTCTCAAATAAATAAAATCTTAAAAAAAAAACAAACCCAAATGAACGAAACAGCCTACTACTGTCATTTTCTTTTTCTTTTCTTAAAAGATTTTAAGCAGCTCCATGCAGGGAGCCTGACGTGGGATTAGATCCCGGGTCTCCAGCATTATGCCCTGGGCTGAAGGCGGTGCTAAACCGCTGAGCCACCTGGGCTGCCCATTTCTGATGACTCTTCAAAAGTTTACTCAAAATTGTCTCTAAGTAATGGTAATAACAGTAAGTAACAGTACAGGATTAAAAAAAACAAACCTCAGACCAGGGGGCTCAATCACATCTGTGATTTGGTAAGAATCCCAACTGATTTTTTATTTTGGAATATAACAAAGTGATGTTCAAGTTCACACGGCAGAATGGACAAGACTGAACTATGTGTGAAAAGGAAGTATAACAAAGTAGGCAGGAGTGAGAAAGACTATGTGGCTCTAATAATCTTGACTGTGGGGGCACCTGGGTGGCTCAGTCATTAAGCAACTGCCTTCAGCTCAGGTCGTGAATCTGGGGTCCTGGAATCGAGCCCCACGTCGGGCTCCCTGCTCAGTGCAGAGTTGGCTTCTCCCTCTGCCCTTCCCCCTGCTCATACTGTCTCTTAAATAAATAAATAAAACCTTAAAAAACAAACCAACTGTGTTACTGGCATAGGATAAGGAGATTTAGGGACTAGACCTCTGAGTCCAGAAATAAACCTCAGTGGATTGAGCATACTTCACACATAATAAAGGTAAAATTTCAAATTAGTAGAAAAATGCACTTGATACATGACATTGAGAAAACTGGGTTATCTATAAAAGAAACCCAGACTTCCATTTCACAATATGTCAAAACAAATGACAGGTTTTTTTTTTTTTTTTTTTAAAGATTTTATTTATTTATTCATGAAAGAGAGAGAGGCAGAGACATAGGCAGAGGGAGAAGCAGACTCCCTGTGGGGAGCCCAATGTGGGACTTGATCCCAGGATCCCGGGATCATGACCTGAGCCAAAGGCAGAGGCTTAACCACTGAGCCACCCAGGTGCTCCTGACAGGCATTATTTAAATTTAAAGAAAAAAGGGGCCCTTTGTGATTCAGTGGTTGAGCCTCTGCCTTCGGCTCAGGGCACAATCTTGGGGTCCTGGAATCAAGCCTAGCATTGGGCTCCCCATTTCACTGGGGAGTCTATTTCTCCCTCTGCTCCTCCCCTCAGCAAAAGCGCTCACTCTAATAAAACCTAAAAAAGAAAAAAGTAAAAAATACACAGTTGATTTTAAAAATTAGGCTAATTTTTGGATGGAGAAGGACCTTCCAAGAATAATACCTTAGAAGGTATAAAGAAAAAGTCCATTAAATTTGACTGCAGGGGTGCCTGGCTGGCTCCGTCAGTAGAGCATGCAACTCTTCATCTCTCAGTTGTGTGTTCCAGCCTCATGGTTGGGGGTAGAGATTGCATAAAAATAAAATCTTTGAAAAGAACAAATAAATTTGACTGCAAAAAACATTTTTTCCCCCTTGCAGGGAAAACTAACTGAAAGAAAGCAGAATTTTTTTTTTTTTTTTTTTTTAGAGAGAGAGACAGAGACACAGGCAGAGGGGGAGGCAGGCTGTGTGCAGGGAGCCCGAAGTGGGACTCAATCCCGGGTCTCCAGGATCATGCCCTGGGCTGAAGGTGGTGCTAAACCGCTAAGCCACCCAGGATGCCCTATAACCAAATTCTGACAGTTATTATCATTAATGTGTAATAAAGGAATGGAACAAAATGGAAGACTCAGAAAAATGGGTGGAATTGGGACGTGGAGTCACAAAAACTGAACCACCAATGGCAAATAAAACATGTAATAAATACCTGACCTACAGAGTTTTTAAAAATGTAAATATGAGGGGCACCTGACTGGTTCAGTTGTGAACATGTGACTCTTGATTTCAGGGTCATGAGTTCAAGCATGGAGACTACTTTAAAAAAATAAATAGGAGTACCTGGGTGGCTCAGCCAGTTAAGTGACTCTTTTTTTTAATTAATTTTATTTTATTTTTTTATTTTTAAAGATTTATTTATTTATTCAGAGAGAAAGAGAGAGAGTGAGGCAGAGACAGACACAGGCAGAGAGAAGAAGCAGGCTCCATGCAGGAAGCCCGATGTGGGACTCGATCCTGGGTCTCCCAAGATCACACCCCGGGCTGCAGGCGGTGCTAAACCGCTGCGCCACGGGGGCTGCCCTAATTAGTTTTTTAAAAATATTTTATTTATTTAAGAGAGAGCAAGAGAGAGAGTGAAAGAGCTCAAGAGGGCAGAGGTAGAAGCAGGCTCCCTGTTGAGCAGGGAGCCCAATGCAGAGCTGGATCCCAGGACCCTGAGGTCATGACCTGAGCTGAAGGCAGATGCTGAATCATCTGAGCCATCTAGGTGCCCTGCAACTGACTCTTGATTTTGGTCAGAGTTGCGAGTTCGAGCTCTGTGTCAGGCTCTGTGCTTAGTGGGGAGTCTGCTTGAGATCCTCTCCCTCTGCCTCTCCTCCAGCTTCATGTGCACATGGTCTCTCTCTAAAATAAATAAATAAATCTTTTAAAAAGCCTAAACATGCTTATAACAAAATGTGAATGTGAGATGAGCTGTTTTGCTCTATTAGATTGAAAAAGATCAAGAATGCTCATTGTGGGGACAGCCCGAGTGGTGCAGCGGTTTAGCGCCGCTTGCAGCCCAGGGCGTGATCCTGGAGACCTGGGATTGAGTCCACGTCGGGCTCCCTGCATGGAGCCTGCTTCTCCTCCGCGTGTGTCTCTGCCTCTCTCTTTCGCTCCGTGTCTCTCATGAATAAATAAAATAAAATCTTTGGGCAGCCCCGGTGGCGCAGCGGTTTAGTGCCGCCTGCAGCCCAGGGCGTGATCCTGGAGACCCCAGATCGAGTCCCACATCAGGCTCCTTGCGTGGAGCCTGCTTCTCCCTCTGCCTGTGTCTCTGCCTCTCTCTCTCTGTGTTTCTCGTGAATAAGTAAATAAAAAAAAAAAAAAAAAAAGAAAAAGAAAAAAAGAATGCTCATTGTGATGTCACCATACTATCGTATAATGTTTACTTTGACACAGTAATCCCAAAATGTATCCTAAGAAAATGAATGGATGACAGTGCAAAGAGGATGAGGCTGTGTATAATATTGCTGTTGTAATATGGAATCAACAGCAGGTAACAAGGTACTGGTTAAACAAATTACAGTATGGTCGTAAAATGAAATACAGACATACCTTGTTTTATTGCCTTACAGCACTTCCCAGACCCTGCATTTTTTGCAAATTGAAGGTCTGTGGCAGCCATGAGTTGGGCAGGTGTTATCAGCACTGTTTTCTCAACAGCATGTGCTCACCTCCTGTCTCTGGGTCACATTTTGGCCATCACGTATTTCAAACTTTTCTTATTACTACATTTGTTATGATGATCTGTGATCAGTGATTATGACACGCTGAAAGCTCAGATGGTCAGCATTGTTTAGCAAGAAAGTATTTTAAAATTAAGGTATGAACATGGACTATTTATTTATTTAGCTTATTTTTATTATTTATTTACACTTAAAAATATATATATAATGCTATCGCATACCTAATAGGCTATAGTATAGAGTAAAAATAACTTTTATATGCACTGGGAAACCAAAAAAGCCATGACTCCCATATTGCGATATTTACTTTACTGCAGTTGTCTGGAACCCAACCTGCAGTCTGAGCCATGCTTGTACTGTGCAGCCATTTAAATGGCTCATATCTCTCACTGACATTGAGAGCCATGTGGGACATAGTGTTAAAAAAAATTAATTCCAAAACGGTGTGCCCAGAATAATTATGTTTTGGTTTAACAAAAAAAGTCCAAAAAAAAAAAAAAAAAAAAAAAAGTCCAAATATCTCTAGAATATATAAACACACATACACAATCTTACTCATGTGCCAGAAGGATAGATATCGGAGTGTAACATTAAATTAATTAGCTGTCTCTGAGCAATGGGATTCTGTGTAAGGTTTTCTTTCTTTTCAAAAATACTTCCTTGTATTTTTTGAAAAATTTTCAACATGCAGAAACAACAAAACTACTGGAGAAAAAGGGAGGAGAGTTTACAAGAAAAATAAAAGAAAAAGAAACAAAAGCTGGCCTTGGCATGGAGGGATTAGGGGAAGCTATAGATTTCTCAGATCTGTGCCCTGAAAAGGGGTAGCGGTGGGGAGGCATCAGGGGGTCTCTTCCCCTTACGCACTTCCCGTCCCCACCACCAGCTGAGGCCCTAGCCCTGGGCACCTGCACCCAGGCAGGAAGAAAGCATCCCAAGAGGGTTGTCCCCACAGTCAGGGTGCTCTGCTCCTTGATGCCTGCTTCCATTTAGCGCTCTTGCATCATCTCCCCTCCCCAGTCTCTAACTTCCCAGTCCCCACCTAACCTTGGGGGACGTGTCTGCCCAATGTTTTTGCTGTCTCCACTCTTGGCCACTTCCAATTCATGACCTAGATGGTTGCCAGATTGATCTTTCTCAAACCTGAGCCTAAGTAGGCCAGTATACACTGCCTATAAACCTCCAACAGCTTCCTGACGTTCCAGAGACAAAAGGATGGCCTTTAGCATGGCACGGATAGCCTGAAAACTGAGCCCAGCTTCCACCTACATGTGCCTCTGTGCCTTGGCCCAGACTTCCCCTTCCCCAGTGCTTCCCCCTCTGCCCTGGCATGGCACCGGGCACAGCCTTCAAGCAAACACCCTCTGCCCTCTGCCCCTGAGAAGGTCCAGCACATGTCCACAGTCCTGTGTGAAATCCCCAGCCCAATGGAGGCATTCTACCTTGAGCCAAGATTCCCGTCCTACCTGAGAATCCAAGTCTTCTCCTTTTAAGCAGAGATTGGCATCAAGAACATTAAGTCCCACCAGCAGACCAACAATCACCATCCCTTCTTCCTCCATCATTAATGCCTCAGGCTCATAGAACTCACTGAAAGAGATGGACACAACAGGCTCAGGAACGGGTGCTCACCACCCCCTCCCCCCAACCTGCCCTGCCCCCCCCCCTTTTTTTTTTAAAGATTTTATTTTATTTTATTTTATTCATGAGAGAGACAGAGAAAGGCAGAGACTTAGGCAGAGGGCGAAGCAGGCTCCCCGGGGGTGGGGGGGAGCCTGATGCAGGACTTAATCCTAGGACCCTGGGATCATGACCTGAGCCAAAGGCAGATGCTCAATCATGGAGCCACCCAGGTATCCCCTGCCCTGCCTTTTCACCTCTTAGCCACCTTCACCAGATGCCACAAACTCCCTGATATCTTTTACTTACTGCCTTCTGCGTTTTATCTCCCACCCCTGCTTTGAGTGCTGCTATTTCTTCTCTGGCTTTTCTCTTCCTGCGGCTGATGATAGGCTCCTCCCACCTCCAGTCTGAGGCTGACTCTTCCATCTGGACCCTAGACTCCAGTCCTTCCTATCTCCTCTTGGCTCCTGTGTTCCTGATCATCACTCTGCCCCTCCTGTCCCCACTGGCGTCTTCTTCCACACTGCTATGAACTATGTCTACACTCATGTGAATGGGAAGAAGGATCCCATACTGCCCCCCACATCCAAGAATGAAACCCTTCCCTCTTCCCTGTGTTCCATGGAGCAACACTGGCTGCTCTGACTTCACTTCCCAGTTGCTTCAACTTTCGCAGTGTGGCTCCATCCCGTCTACTACTGCTCCAGGTCACCAATGATGTGCTTGTTTACCCATTGTATATGTGTGTGTGTGACTGCTGAGAAACTCGGTGTCTTAAGGGTTAGTTCATCAGGTTATGAGGATGTAAGGTGCAGCATAGGGAATATAGTCAATGGTACTAGCATAACTTTGTATGGTGACAGCTGGTAACTATGCAACACAATATAACAGCGTAGACTTGTGGAATCACTCTGTTGTATTCCTGATGCTAACATAACATTAGATATTGACTACACTTCAATTAAAAAAAGAATTAGTTCACTAGAACACAATCTGTACCTCAAAGTTACTCAGTGTGATTGTACTCAAAGCACAAGTACACAAAGTATTTGAAATCTGTATTTATCATGCAAAGATACATTCAACAATAAGCTGTGACTTGAAAATGATGAAAAATTTTGAGTGGCAAGCCGTATGTAAAAGATATTTTTGACTCAATCACACAAAAAAATGAACTCTAGAAAGATTCCTCCCTTACAAATCCTCATATTCTCAAAAAAATCCCTTTTAGGAGGATTATTTTTGCTTATATATATTTATTAGTATCAAAAATGAATTAATCATAAATTCCAGGGACAGCCAATTAGTCATTACTGATGCTGAGAGAAAATTTTACAAAATGGATACGGAATCCTAAAATAGGTACTATTATAGGTATGTTCCCTTACAAAAAAAGCAGGCTTTTATACTTTAAAATTGTCCACTGCATCTAGTTTTGTTTTTTTTTTTTTATAAAGTTTTTTTGTTTTTTATTTATTTATGATAGTCACACACAGAGAGAGAGAGAGAGAGAGGCAGAGACATAGGCAGAGGGAGAAGCAGGCTCCATGCACCGGGAGCCCGACGTGGGATTCGATCCCGGGTCTCCAGGATCGCGCCCTGGGCCAAAGGCAGGCGCTAAACCGCTGCGTCACCCAGGGATCCCTGCATCTAGTTTTAAAGTCATTTGTCCCCCATGTCATCAACAAATCCAATATGTACATTTTGTTGAAGCTTAATCGAGTAGGCTGTCAATTACTGAAATGATTTTTCAAAATGAAAATATGAAACTTCATTCATAACTTTCAGATAGCCATGCTTGAAAATGAAACTCTTTAAAAACTAAGCCATAGGATGCTCACGATGAACAGTAATTCGAGTAAAAGCTGTGTATGCTGTACACTCGTTTTAATTCAAAACAGTCTCCAGAACTATGTTCTAAATATTTACAAAGCAAAAGACAAACAAAGATGGGAGGTAAAATACCTTAAGAGATGTTTATTGTCTATGAGCACTTTCAGATAATCTGCCAGTTTCTTTTGCATGAGTGCAAGATACAGCCAGGCTCTGCCTCTTCCCACAGCTGTCCTGGAATTTAGAGAATTGAACTGTTAAGGCATAACACCAAAACCCCTCAAACCCCTCGGTTATCTAAAGAGATACACATATCCCAGCATGTACACGTGTATTAACGCAGGGACACCATAAGAATAGCAGCTTTGGGGCCTGGGTGGAGCACAGTCTGGGAAGGCCCAGAAAACCACTTTCTGAAAACCTCTGGGTATGGTTTGAATTTTGTATCATGGACATGTATTTTTGGTTGGTTGGTTGGTTTTGACAAGAGAAAAAAAAAAAACTCTTAAGCCACAAAGAAATCTGATTTCTGGAACAAACACAATTAGATAAAACTTTGCATGTATTCATAAAATTTCACAGGAGGCCAGCAACAATCTGGTTAGGTCTGTATAATGGATAAACAT
Organism: Canis lupus familiaris; assembly: GCF_011100685.1. Classification (NCBI taxonomy): domain Eukaryota; kingdom Metazoa; phylum Chordata; class Mammalia; order Carnivora; family Canidae; genus Canis; species Canis lupus. The sequence continues at coordinate 2,377,804 of NC_049232.1, forward strand.
TTCTTTAAAAAATTAGTACGTAGGGGATCCCTGGGTGGTTCAGTGGTTTGGTGCCTGCCTTTGGCCCAGGGTGCGATCTTGGAGTCCCGGGATCAAGTCCCGTGTCGGGCTTCCGGCATGGAGCCTGCTTCTCCCTCCTCCTATGTCTCTGCCTCTCTCTCTCTCTCTGTCTGTCTCTATTATAAAAAAAAAAAAAAAATTAATACGTAAAACAGTGTTGAACCCTCACATTTCTTTTTTTTTTTTTTCACATTTCTAGGCATTAGCTCAAAGATGCAGTTTTATTTTTAGTTGTAAAATACACAAAATATAAAATTTGCCTTTCCTTTTTTTTTTTTTTTAAGGTTTTATTCATTATTCAAGACACACACACACAGAGAAGCAGAAACACAGGTGGAGGGAAAAGCAGGCTCCTTGCAGGGAGCCCAATGTGGGACTCCATCCAGGACCCTGGGATCATGACCTGAGCCAAAGGTGGGTGCTCAACCACTGAGCCACTCAGGTGCCCCTAAAATTTACCTTTTCATTTGTACCCTTCATTAGTACATTCACGCTGTTGTGCAACCAATCTTAGAGATAATTTTGCAAAGGCACGCATCAAGAGAAAACAAAAAACTTCCCAACTGTAGAACTAACAGTGCTTGAGGAAAGAAAGACTATTCTAAGCAGAATGAGTGTATTTAGTATCTTCATCAAAGGGAGCTGTGGGGGTTGAGGGCTTCAGAGCCAGGCGCATCTAATCCAACTCCATCAATACAAAAGGCTTTGAAGCCCCTCCTCCCCCAAACAAATGAGGTTAAACCAGAGTAAAAAGGAAAGGAAATAAAGTAGAAAAAAGAAAGATGCTGAAAGTTGGCACCATGTGGCGAATGGATGCAGACACTTGCAGCATGCCAGCCATGTAAATCGGCAGCATGCCTTGAGCTGGCGATTTGATGGGGTTATCAAAATCCTACGTCTAGTAATGTGTACTAAGGAAATAATTTAGGATGCACATAAAAATGTATGTGTGGCAATGGTCTGCACACTCTTTGGATAATGAAAAACTGAAGACAAGCAGAAAGCCCAAATGGCAGTTAAAACAAATGAGCTATATAAATGAATGCCACGCAGGCACCTCAAAACTGATGTTGTGGGGCGCCTGGGTGGCTCAGTGGGTTAAGCATCTGCTTTCGGCTCAGGTCATGATCCTGGGGTCCTGGGATCAAGCCCCACATCAGGCTCCCTGCGCAGTTGGGAGCCTGCTTTACCCTCTCCCCGTGCCTCCTTTGCCCCATGCTCTCTCTCAAATAAATAAAAACCTTAAAATAACAACAAAAAAACTGACTTGAAAACAATGAAAAATTTGGGGTCATGGGGTCATACTGCAAAAGATATTTTCATTTCAATTAGGGGGACTAAATGCCAGACTAGAGATTCCTCTCAGGATGCAAAATGCATCCTGCAAGTTTCAAACAACCCTTCCACCCCAAAAAACACTAGTCATAACCTCCAAAATAATGTCAAAATTTCAGAAGGTTACTATTTAATGAAAGAGTGAAAGAAATACCTCTCTCACAGAGGCTACTCCTCTGGAGGCCTCGAGAAGGGAACTACTGTACATTTCCTTTTTGGCGACAGGGGAGGATTTCCATACCTAAGCCTATCACTTGTGCACAGCCACAGAGCAATAAAGGGAACAGAGATAGTGGGGTTTAGTGGACAGTAAGCTCTTTGTTAGCATAAGACTTTGAAAATGCCTCCCATGCATAACTGGAAACAGAGGTCTGAGGGTAGGAGAGCCAGCCCAGGTCTGCTCCAATCTGGACACGCCGGAACTCCATCTCCACTGCTTCACTCATGAGGGGGGTGAGCTGGTCAGAAGGGTTGGGCAGCAGGACCACAGAAGGAACTGCTGAAACAAAGTAGACTTGGGGAGCTCCTGAGAGGTCAACAAATACGTATATGAATGTTGTCATGGTGCAAAAGGCTTTTGCCTTCTGTGGTACAGGCCCGAGGGCTTAACTACGGACAGGCACAGAGGTTCAATTTCATCAAGGAGACTGCACAGGGCTCCGTAGCAATGGAGGTCAGTGGGATTTAGAGGATTCGAGTCCCACGGAGCTGTGTTCCCTTCCTGGCTCCACCATTCCCTTGCCAAGGGACCTTGGGCAGTTTACTTAGCTGCTCAGTGTCAGTTTCTGAACTTATCAGTGGGGATGCCAACGGCTTTCCTGGAGACTGTTGTATGGGTTTAAATGAGATCCTACAATGTCCTTAACGCAATGCCTGGCACACGGCAGGCTCTTTGTAAATGCTATATTACTATCTGAAGATGGAACAGGATGGCTCTACAGGAGAAGCATCAGAGGCTGGACAGCGGTGTCCCCCTCTGGGAGACTGAAGAATGCTCTTCTGCATGGGCCCAAGGATCTCTACTTCCCCCTCTAAATGCAGATTTCATGATGACGCCTTGTTTGTAGTCTATCTGTTTTTTTCATTTTTGAACCTATGCATGGGGATCCCAAGGGCAAACCCAGACATGGCAAATGATTTGTCAGTCTCAGTTTTTCACAAATGTCCCATGTCTCATAATCTAAAATCCGGCCTGAATTATATTATTCAGAAAACTGCCCAGATGCATCCAAAGCATGGATTCCAAGGGCATAATGATGACCTCTTTTACTCTTGTAATTGCTCCTCAGGTGACAACATCTTTCCTTTTTTTCTTTTTTTAAAGATTTTATTTATTCATGAGAGACACATACAGAGAGACAAAGACACAGGCAGAGGGAGAAGGAGGCTCCCTGCAGGGAGCCTGATGTGGTACTTGATCCCAGGACCCCTGAATCATGACCCAAGCCAAAGGCAATTGTTCAACCACTGAGTCACCTAGGTGCCCCCCCCCCCCTTTTTTTAAAATAATCTTTATGATCAACATGGGACTTGAACTCATGATCCTGAGATCAAGAGTCAAGTGCTCTACGGACTAAGCCAGCCGGGTGCCCCACACTTTTTCAAACTATACAACCTCATTTGACATACAGGAATTGCTGTCCCCATTTTAAAGATAAGGAAACTGAGGCTCAGGGAGGGGCAAATCTTGACTCAAAATCCTGAGGATAATGAGCAGCAGAGCTGGGACTGAAGTTTAAGTGGAATATGATGGCTCATGTTACAATTTGTTCTAAATCAGAAGAAGTTTTTATCAGCAAGGAATTGAGAAATTGGTAAATACGAGGGAGTTTTTATTAAACATTAATTCAGTGTTAACTACTTCTCACTCACTTTAATTCTGGCAGATTTCTGACACTAGTGGCTATATCTGCTGCTTCTGGACAAAGTTTCTCCACCAGCTCCAAAGGACCAAAGAAAGATTTATTTTGGCCAATAAAACTCTTCTTAACTAAAAGGGAAAACAAAAGTGTTATTCATAAGAACAGGTTGTAAAAATGTCCTCAGGCACCCACAGTCTCTCCCAAAAGCCAAATGGACAATTCACAGCTCTACTGCTAATTCTGAGTTAGTCCTGGGGACTCAAAGAAGTCAAGTTAACAAATGACCTCTCCTTTCTCTGGTGACAGGGTTTCTGTGATATCCTGACTATATCCTCTTACTCCAATGAAATAAAACAAGTATATATGTAAACTTATACAGCTTGTAGAAATCCTTCCCCTTTCTAACTCCTACCTGATACCAACATCAGTGCTGGATTTCATATCAGCACCACCATCTCTCATCTGAACTGCTGCCAATAACCTAGTGGGTCTCCATGCTCCTAATATAGCCACTCCCTCCCTTCACAATCTCTTCACAACGTGGAAGTTCTTTTAAAAATGTAAGTCAGGTCAGTTTTCCTTTGCTTAAAATCCTGCAGACATATACTTAGAATAAAATTTAACTCCTCACATGACCTATAATGGCTTATATGATCCAGCCTTTCCCCGCCTGGCCAACTGGTTTCCCTGACCTCATCTCTTTCCACTTTCCCCAGAACCCACTGGCATCTTCCTCAAACCAAGCTTGGTCTCACCCAGAACTTCTGCCCACCTGTTTCTCCCCACCCCTGCAAGGTATGCTCTTGCCCCAAATCTCTGCACAGCTCTTTCTCCTTTAGGTCTCAGCTCATAGTTCACCGACCCCACCCTGCCCGCCCCAGCAAGACCTCCCCTCTCACTATAGCCAAAACCCTTGCTGCTTCCTTGGATGTGTAGCATTTTGTAATTAAGTGTGTTTCTGGGTTTATTGTCTGTCTGGTCCCTTAGAACTGTGCTGTCTGCGAGAGTCAGTGACCACATGTGCTCCTGAGCACCTGAAATGTAGCCAGTGCAATTGCCATGAGCTATGAAACAACACATGGTGGGTTTTTAAGCCTTAGTAGAATGAAGTAGAATTTAAAATATCTCATCAATAAGGCTTTTAAATACGGCTTCAGTGTCAAAATCATAATATTTTGGATCTACTGGGGCAATAAAATGTGCTCTTAAATTAATGTCAGCTGTTTCTTTTTATTTATTTATCGTTTAACGTGGCTACCAGAACGCTAAATATTGTACATGCCGCTTGCCTGGCATTTCCCCTCGGACGGTGCGGCTCTCATCGTCGGATCTGGCGAGCGGGCACCCCGCCTGTTTTGCACCCTGCTGTCATCCCAGCATCCAGAACAATGCCCAGCACTGATGAATACGTGCCGAGCAAACAGCTGGCCCCAACTACCCGACTCCGAACGCCCTCTCAGGCTCACCTTTCAGCCCGTGTTTGAGGCAGTGCTCCATCACTACAAAGAACTGCTGCAAGGGGGCATGGTCTGCATCCAAACTGCGGCCCAGGCTCAGGGCAGACTGGAGCAGGACTTTGACGCTGAGTTTCATCATGTGCATCAAGTTGGTACGCTCCTCCATCATCTGGCACCTGGAAGCTGTTGGGGCAGAAATCAGGACAGCCTCGTTAATGGACTGAGGGTGGTCCGCGGTGAGGAGGTCGGTCAGGACCGGCCGTGGGGGGAAGGGAGGGTAGGGGGGGGCAGGCGATCTGTCCGCAGCGCGGACGTGAGGCTGGACGGATAACTGGGCTTCGCCGCCAACCCGCCTCTGATTCCTGGAGGTCACGGCTGCACCTGGGCACCTGGGCCGCTCTCCGGCCAGTCTCTGGGGACCTCTCCCAGGCGGCTCCGCGCGTTGCTAAGGCGACAGCCCTACTAAGACCCACCGCGATTGGCACTTCACCCAGCATTTCATTTTCGACCAATGGAAGGCGCCAAACTCCAGAAAGCCCGCCCCAAGCTAGAGGGCGAGCTGGGGAGCAAGCGTTCCGCCGCTGGACATCCCGATTGGACGCGCCCAGCTGGAGGCCACGCCCACGAAGCTCCCGGGCGCCATCTTGCATTCTCCGCCCGGGAGCTTCTCCGCCCGGGAGCCTCGTGGGCGTGGCCTCCAGCTGGGCGCGTCCGCTGCGGGTCCCCGGAGCCCGTTGACTCCGACGGTGTCAACTCAAGTGCTTCCAAGGAAGCCTCTGCGCCTGAGCCACAGTGGAAAACAGTTTTACGCTTTTTTTTGGTATGTCAAACCGCTAGAAAAGAACTCAGCTACGTTTCCACTTCAACTCCCATTACTGTTGCTTTGCTTTGAGAGTAAAAAAAAGTTTGTGAGCTATCGGTATCAGACCCTCCACGCTGTGCACGAGTCCTGGCGGGAGAAGGACCCCAAGTCCTCCGCACCCCATCCTGACGCGGGGGTAGGGCTGGAGTCGCGTCCTGCCAGCGGGCACCTGTCTACTGAGGTTAAATAGCTTTCCATGTTTACTGTCTGCCAGGACTCTGAAAACAGCACGGGAAACCTTTTAACTTTCTTGCTCAATTGTCCTTTGAACTATATACTCTGTATAAAGTAACATTGATAGGAATCCTTTGCTGATAGCTGTTTGCCTTCATTATCATTAATATAAACCTAAAGATAGGGGCACCTGGGTGGCTCAGTGGTTGAGCATATGCCTCCTGCTCAGGTCGCGATCCAGAGGTCCTGGGATCCAGTCCTCCATCGGGCTCCCTGCAAGAAAAGTTCTCCCTCTGCCTATGTCTCTCTGCCTCTGTGTCTTTCATGAATAAATAAAATCTTAAGAACAACAACAAACAACAAAAAAGTCCATATAGATAAAAGAGTGCACACATAGATAGCTACATCAAAGAGAGCCATATGATCGTGAATTTATAATAAAGGTATTAAGTAAGTAAATATTATTGAGACTTCCAACAGCCTGGGACTAAAAATTCTAAAGTCTCTCAAAACACCCACGAAAGACAGCTGCTGGGAAAGAGAAATCGGTCTAAACGTTTCAACAGAGAAAAATGGGTTGATTAAATGGGTGGGGGTGGTGTAATTATTTTAAATTTTGAAAGAATCCTATGTATTACATTTATAAATTCCAAGTGTTAATGGACTGGTTAATTGGCAAAGAAAAAAATTGTAAAGCCTCATTAAGAGGAGGGTGAAACCCTGAGTAGGCCAATAAACATAGAAGCAGTTTGTAAAGATTACTGAAGAAGACACCACGCCAGATCTGTAAACCAGAGCTATGCTCATCAGAACAGGGATGTGCCGAGCGCCAGGCAAGCCCAGATGTTTGAAGGAGATCCTTTCTGCCCCTCAAGTTCACAGCTCTACAGGTTAGCCCCATGTGAAAGAGGGCTTCCTTCACTTCCACTCTGACCTCAGTCTATACTTTCTAATTGATTAAATTCTTTCCAGCCTCTCACCTGCAGCAAAAGACTGTGGGCAAGGCACCCCCTGATGGGAACCCAAACTACCCCCTCAAGCAATAAGGACTACTCCAAGCCAGCCAGACCCCATGTGACTGAGCCCAAAACAAGGATCAACCCAACCTGACCACTCGCCCACACCCACTGTCCTTTGTCCCACATTTTTCTTATATAAATCTACAGTATTTTCAGCACTTTGTAGACCACCTTTGAGACGCTACCCCACCGTCTTCCCGGTATTGTCACACTGCAATAAATTCTTTTCCCGTTTCACCACCACTCGTTTCTCTATTATTGGATTTTACCAGCAGCCAGGGGCTGAACCTCGTCTTGTTTGGGACCCCCAGAGCCAGGATGCTCTTGCACTCCAGTCCTGGCAGCCTGGTTATAGATTCACTCCCTATCCCACATCTTCCTTCTGATGCATCTGAAGAGGGAGCAGAAGGCAAGCTGAGGACGGAGCACTAACTGACACACCGCATCCCTCCCACCCCAGGTGGGATATCTGTGATATTCCCCAGGCACTCCTGGCGGCCCTAAATTTAAGGGAAGTGAAAAACGGTTATGGTTAACTGATAAAGATCACAGTCCTGCAGGACATGAGTCTCCATCGGTTTGCCAATGCCTTAGTGATTTAAAAGGAAAAAGCATCCTGCTACCAATAGCCTAACTTCCAGAGACACATAGTCTCAATTTCCTGGAGCCCTAACACCACCCTCCCCTCCACAAAGATGTAGGAAACCAAGGCAAAAGGGAATGCAAATAAAATTAAATTTCCCTATAACCTGCAACCCATTAACCAATACTTGAAAGAGTTTGACACGCCTCCAGGAAGCTCCCAACCGTCTAACACTAAAGCTTTCCTAGAGGGAAAAGCAACCTTAGTTTGACAATAGCAAGGCCTCTGGTATCCGGAGTCGTCTTTAGCATATGAAGTCCCTTTGGACACCTTTTTCCTTACCTCCCCCAATTCCCAAGAATATAATCAACCATTCTTCATAAACCCCAGTGCAGCAGCCCTTTCTGCCCATGGGTCCTGTCCCATTAAAAAAAGAAAAAAGTCCCCTTTTTGCACCAAAGACGTCTCAAGAATTCTTTCTCAGGGCACCTGGGTGGCTCAGTGGTTGAGGGTCTGCCTTTGGCTCAGGGTATGATCTGGGGGTCCTGGGATAGAGTCCTGCATCCGGCTCCCTGCAGGGAGCCTGCTTCTCTCTGTTTCTCATAAATAAATAAATAAATAAATAAATAAATAAATAAATAAATAAATAAATAAATAAAATCTTTAAAAATTCTTTCTTGACCATGGACCTCACCAACAACACTACTCAAAACTATATCACATGGATCTGGGGTCCAGAGAGTCACAACACCAAGTGGAAGTGAAGCCTCCTTCAAGTGACCCAAACAAAACATGAAGAGCATCCAATCTCTCACTGCTTTATTGTACTCATTTAAGAAAACCTGGTCTTGGAGTGGATGGTCTCTAGTTGTTGTTTTAAAGATTTTATTTATTCATGAGACACACACACACACACACACACACACACACACACACAGAAGCAGAGACACAGGCAGAGGGAGAAGCAGGCTCCATGCAGGGAGCCCGATGTGGGACTTGATCCTGGGACTCCAGGACCACGCCCCGGGCCGAAGGCAGGTGCTAAACTGCTGAGCCACCCAGGGATCCCCTGGTCTCTAGTTTTCTGCGGCTAGCCTGAATTTAGAAGGTTAAAAAAATTTTCCCCATGCATACACGTAATTATTCTCAGCCAGTCTCAATACTCCTAGGATGTACCATTAACTTGATGAACATGTTCCATAAATTAGATGGAAAACTGTAGGCCCAAACTGTAGCTCCATGTTTTTGAAGAAAATGGATTTGAAGTACACACAAACTAAGTCTTTTTGTCAAAAAATATCATATCGGCAAAGGCGTAATGAAATAAGCAACACTCAGGAGTCTCCAACCATTTGGAGTGCTCTGGATTAAATAAGGTAACCAAGTGAAAGAATTACAAGTATAATTTTCTTTTGATAATTTTCTTTTGATAAGGCATCTCTTTTAAAAGATTTTTAAGAGAAAATTTCTATTGGTCATCCTATCATATATCTCAGGAAAAAAATGTAAATAAATTAAAATTCAATAAACTTTTCTTGTGACTAAAGTTCTCAGTGTATAAAATATTTTTCTTATGGCATGAATAACCATTAAAATAATAAGAAATGATGGGTGCCTGGGTGGCTCAGTGGCATAAGCATCTGCCTTCAACTCAGCTCTTGATCCCGGGGTCCTGGGATTGAGTCACACATTAGGCTCTCTGCTCAGAGAGGAGTCTGCTTCTTCTTCTGCTCCTCCCCCTGCTCATGCTATCTCTCTCTCTCTTGCTCTCTCCCTCTCAAATAAAATAAATAATAAAATTTTTAAAAACATATGGAAGTGGAATTCAAGTTCAAGGAATAAAAGGGAAAATATACAGTTTTCAGGGGCACCTGGCTGGCTCAATTGGTAGAGCGTGCATGATTCTTGCTTGATCTTGGGGTTGTGAGTTTCAGCCCCATGCTGCACTCAGTAGAGATTACTTAAAAATAAAAATCTGTAAATAAAATGTAAAGTTTTCAAATAACTTGTCATTTATTTTTAAGATGGATGGTAGTACTTATCAAATCATTTAGATATTTACATACCACTTAAAGAATGATGTAGCACTTTTATTTTAAAAAGTTAATATTTAAAAAAATAAATAAAAAAAATAAAAAGCTAATATTTTCAATTAGCCAGAAAATATGAACTTTAAAATCATGATGAAGAATTTTACATGTCAACCTTAAAAGCTGAAGATTTTTTTTAGGGGCTCATATGAGCAAAAAACATGAAGGCTAGTGTTTCAGGTGATCAGAACTGGGTGGCAGTGGCTCCTATTGATGAGGAAAGATGTTGGGGTGCGGGACCGATGGCCAAGAAAGAATTCCTGAGACGTCTTTGGTGGAAAAAGGTGGTTTTAAAAAAGCACAGGGACAGGATTTGTGGGCAGAAAGAGCTGCACTGGGGTCATGAGGAGTGGCCCATTATATGCTCTCAAGTTGGAACGGGGTTAGGGATAGCCTAAGTTTCTAAGGAATTTTGGAAGCAAGGTCTCCAGGACCTTGAGGGGGCTAGCTATTGTTGGGGAAAGGTCATTTATTACCTTCTAATAAACCGTAAGTCGTAAGACCCTTCAGATATATTTCGGTGGACCATATGCTTGGGGGATGACTGCCAACATGGGTCTTGGGAGAGTAGAGACAAAGGAAGCCTGGCTCAAGTTTCCGAAGTAATTTTTATTTGTTAAAATAGACTTACAAGACTCCGGGGTTTGGGCTAAGATTACCTTTTGCCCTTGGCAAAGTGTTAACTAACACAAGGCAGCTGAGTCCCTAGAGGAATGTCACTCTGCTTGTTTCAAGGACTTGTCAGCAGGCTGTAGGCTGTAAGGAAATTTAATTAAATTAATTAATTAATTAATTAATTAATTTTTTGCCTTTGTTCCCCACATCACTATCACCATTCCTGGGTACGTGGCTGTGTTCTGCAGCCATCCTATCCATCCCTCTGCTTTATGACTCACCTGTTCCCATCAGTGCTCCATTTAGAGAGCTATGGAAAATGTGAAGTGTATCTTTAAGCCATTCCATCTCTCAGTTTTACTGGTTTTGTGACTTTGGTCAAGCTAGTCACCTCTTAAGGCTTCATTAATAATAGTCAGCACAACACACAGAATGATACCAAGTTCTATACTTCCTGAATTGCCAAATAAATAGTCTGCTCAGGGATCTGGATCTTGACTGTTGTGCAGGAGCCAGGCTGGGAACAGAATCGAGTGCTGCTGAGGGAGGATGAGGTGGAGGGGACCGGGGCCCCATAGATACCCAGGGAGCAACCCAGCTGAGCACCACCCTCCAGCAGGAGAAATGCTGGTCAACAGTGTCGGATGCAGAGTTTTCAGAAGCTGGACATCTGGGTTTTTAGGTAGTCTGCTCATTGGCTAACATTTTGTTTTGTTTTGTTTAAATGCTTTTATACTGTGCAGCATATAAAATGCAACTACCAGACACAGAGAACTCATAGGGCTGCCAGCTTGTCACCTTTGGTATAGAGAGAGAGTAGGCACGATGTCTGGTGGGCGGTACAGGTTTTTTTTTTATTGTTGTTGTTGTTGTTGGGCTTTACATTATAGATTCTTTATAAATTTGAGTTTTAGTTTTGGGTAGCCCTAGGGTGTCTTGGAGAATCTTACAATACAGTACAGTGTTCCTCTCTACTGACAAGGAAGAAAACCTTAATGCTTTCCCAACTGTCAGGAATTTCCACTCATTATCTCAAGGGCTAGCTGGATTTCAGCAGCATGACATGGAAAATGTTACTGGGCTTCTCCACTGGCTGGGGAGGGTCACTTAGACACACCTGTTACACTTAGACACATGGAAAATAAAATTTCCCACGGACGAGAACAGAGAAAGGCATAATCATGCATACCACCTGTCTGACGCAAATACATATCTAAGTAATTATAGAAGAAAAGAGCACCCATGCGCAAGCATTGTGCTGGTCATGTTAACTCTTAGGAACAAGCAGGCTTTGCAACCACTCTCTGAAAGCTCTGATAGGATTGGGGACAGTTTCTGTGCAGGAGGACATACTCTACACTGATATTTTGTATGGTGTGATTTCTTTTTGTCAACCACGGAGTACAGGATCACAGTGGCACGCTGCGCTAACAGGGCCCATGGGGGATAACGTTTTAAAACAACTATTCAGGGCAGCCCCGGTGGTGCAGCGGTTTAGCGCCGCCTGCAGCCCAGGGTGTGATCCTGGGGACCCTGGATCGAGTCCCACGTTGGGCTCTCTGCATGGAGCCTGCTTCTCCCTCTGCCTGTGTCTCTGCCTCTCTCTCTCTGTGTCTCTATGAATAAATAAATAAAATCTTTTTTAAAAAAATAAAATAACTATTCAAAGCGTTCTACACTAATCCACATCAGTTTCCTTTAACCTCCATCACCAATGGATTTTTATCTGGCAAGAGCGCTGCTCACATTTAATCTCTGCTCCTTCACTGCTCTTCTGAAAAATCTCTGTCCTCACTGCTTGTGTATGTGGATCAGTGGAAAAGAGATGAATGAGCTGGCCCTGGCCTGGCCGTGGCTGAAGTGGTGGCCACTGTTTTCTCCTGACCTGCTTTTCTGAAGCCTCCTTCAGAGCCTGCTGCCCCCCATCCCTATTCCTATACTACTTGATGGCTTCAAATTCTAGTTACCTCTGCACTGGCCACACAGCCCAGCAGTTCCCCACACTGCCACCCTGGGTAAGCCATGTTCATTCACCATTTGTGCCAAATCCGAGGGTAGTTATTCCTTTAATGTTATCCTTACATTTAAAATAATCCCTATGGTATATGGCATTCTGCTTATATAGGCATTGAGGCACTGAATGTCATGATTAAGCACAGGCTCGAGAAACAGCCTGGCTCAAGCCCTGGCTCTGCTACTTTGAAGTAACTTGGTCAAATTACTTCTCTTTAATTTGGTTTCTGGGCAGCCCCGGTGGTGCAGCGGAGGCCCGGGATCGAGTCCCACATCAGGCTCCCTGCATGGAGCCTGCTTTTCCCTCTGTCTGTGTCTCTGCCTCTCTCTCTCTGTGTCTATGAGTAAATTAAAAAAAAAAATCTTTAAAAAAATTGGTTTCCCTCTTTATAAAATGGGGCTAAGCACATGGGCTGGCACATAGGCTGGCTCCGTGGGTGGAGGTATGGAAGTTCCCTCTCCCCTTTTAAAGGCCCTAGGGGATTGCCACTTCCTGCAGAGATGAAGTCTGTATCTGGTTGGGTTGGCAAGGGGCCACCCAGCCAAGCCCTGAGATTCAGAGGGCACAACCCCAACCCTCCCTGGGCTAGCAGTGGCCATGGAGCAGGGGCTAGGGTGGGCAGGCAGAAGCCCCAGGGCAGCTGCAGCAGGTACCCCTCCCGGTCTGTGGAAGGTGGGACCATACACCAGCTGGCTCCAAGGCCCCTCAGGGCTCCTCTGTCCCAGTAGGTTTCACTTACAAAACACACATTTGAAGATAATAAGAATTTAAAGTGTAGGGCACCTCACCCAGTACCTGGGTGATCACATTGGCCAAACCATGCATTGATGCGCACCCAGAAGTCAGTCCTGCTATCACCTGAGGTTATTTTGAGGGTTAAAGGAATATAACGTAGGTACAGATCTAAGACTAATAATACCTGGCACCTAGTAAGCATGAAACAAATGATACAAATGTTGGCTGCTACTTTTAGCGCCACTATAAATTGAAATCAAGTATTTTCCAAATACATGTGTTCAACTGATATTTATTATTATACTGTGCCAGGTGCTATTCTAGGTACTGGCACATGTCATATATCAGTGGATGACTAACATTTATTATTTGCTTTTGCTCCATGATCTCAGAAGCCTCCAGAACGCCTCATGCCTTGACTTTTGGAAATCACTGAAAACCACTGGAGGCAATGGCTGGTTCACAATCAAACACCCACAGGTGTGTGCAAAGGCAGTGGGAACTAGATTCCTGTGTGAACAGCCGCCTTCATTACCTTCTGCACCTCTTTGCCACTGCCAGAATCTCAAAACAAGTCCGTTTGTAAACTTTCCTCTACTCATTACTTTCCCAACCACTGAAATTCTCAGGATTCACTATGCTGGTTCAGTGATGACTTCTATTTTTTTTTTTTTTTTTTTTTTTTTTTTTTTTTTTCAGTGATGACTTCTAAACAGCAAATTTACCCGTGGGGAGGAGGGAATCAAGAAACCTCGATGGCACATTATGATTCTTAGCACTACCGACTTCCCTCTATTTATTTTAAATTTTATTTAAATTCAATTTGCCAATATATAGTATAAAACCCAGCGCTCATCCCATCAAGTGCCCTCCTCAGTGGTTTCTTTTTTACTTTTATTTTTATTTATTTCAATTTTAAATTCGATTTGCCAACATATAACACCCGACTTTCTTCAACTCTGCCCCACAGCACTTTCTATGAAGACGGAACTGAAATTTTAATTTCCATTTAATGTTTTAAAAAAGATTTTATTTATTCATGAGACACAGAGTGAGGCAGAGACACAGGCAGAGGGAGGAGCAGGCTCCCTGTGGGGGCAGCCCTATGTGGGACTCGATCCCAGGACCCCGGGATCACGCCCTGATCCGAAGGCAGATGCCCAACCCTGAGCCACCCAGGCGTCCCTTAATTTAACATTTAAGCATTGCTTACGTGTGGCTATTCTGTGGGTGAGCACAGCTCTTCATATCTGGCTTTTAAAAGGCTTTCCAGTTCACACTCAAAATCATCATTTAGTATTTCCATTATTTCCATTCTTCTAACATGCTGAAAGTCTATCCCCGATAACAAGGGCTGAAAAGGAGAAGAGCTCCCCGGGGAACCCAAAAGTCCCCATTGCACAGTCTGGGCATCAGACTGCTAGCTGGCTGCACGGCTCACCTGGAACCACCGCCTCCTGACTTCCACGTCGGAGCGCGCATCTCGAGGTTCACCGCCCAGAGCGGAACTGGAGACTCAGCTCCTCAGTTTTTAAAAAATGAATACAGACAACGTAAGCTTTAACTCGTGCATTTTCTTATCCAGCACCGAGGGTCAGGATGTTGCCTGGTGCGGTAGCGGGGCCGCCGGATCTCCGGGCACCCAAACCTCTCTTGACCTCTCTTGGCTCGGCTCGCACAGCGTAAAGCACACGTGTAGCAGGTTGGTTCTGCAGAACTCGTCTGACAGGCTTCGGAGCCTCGACGCCCTCGCCAGCCCGGCTCCCCACCCGCTCAGCGGGCGCGCGCGGCCCCCCGCCCCTCGACCCCCGCCGCCCCGCCCCGGCCTACCTGCGCGCGCTCCGCTGGCGGCGCCGCCGTCCCCGCCGCCGTCCGCGCCGCCCAGCGCTGCGGCCGCACGCAGCGCGACGCCGCAGCTCGCCGACAGGTTGCCCGTGGCCTTCCGCGCCAGGGTCAGGATGGGCGCCGACCAGCCCTCCGACCCCGCCTGAGGCTTCGCCGCGCTCCGCAGTTCGCCGGGGCTAGGCAGCTGGCTGCGGTCCACGATCTCGAACTCTTCTCCGGGTTCCGGCCTCGGTTCCCGCCCCGCCAGGGAGCCGTCTTCCCCTTCGGCCATCTTGGCCGCGTCACGTGGCCCCGGCGGGCGGAGGACTGGGCGCGGGCGGGCGCGCGGGGGGGCGGCGGTCTCCGTCCGGGCGGGCAGGGATTTTTTTTTTTCCATCTTCGCGAAGTTCTCCTTCCTCTTCATCACCCTCCTTCTCTCCTTCCTTTAACCTTAAAAAAGTTCAGGAAAGTACAAATCATAACCTAAAAAGCAGCACCCATATTCCTGGCAGTTGAGAGGACTTGGGTCCTGCCCCCTCCCCTGGCTCGGAACACAGCCCGAGGGCTTTGGTGTCATCCTGGCTCTGTTTCCTCTTTCTGATTTTCGTTTCATGACTTACTTTTTCTATTTCGACACTTTTCTGCAGCACTCTTCAGAACAAGCTCTAGGCGAGGTAGAAAATCAAGATTTTTTTTTTTTAATTAAAAAATCCTACATAGGGACGCCTGGGCGGCCTAGCGGTTGAGCGTCTGTCTGGCTCAGGGCGTGACCCCAGGGTCCTAGGATCGGGTCCCGCATCGGGCTCCCTGTGAGGCGCCTGCTTCTCCCTCTGCCTGTGTCTCTGTCTCCCTCTGTGTCTCTCTTGAATGAATAAAATCTAAAAAAAAAAAAAGGCAATACCCGTACTGTCACCATCAGGGATTTTAGGTACAAGTGCCTGGTTGCCTTATTTCTTTTAGCAGTGATTGTGCCTTATTTATATATTGAAATACACTTTATAATTGATTTCTCCTTTATATAATAGGACTTTATGTTAATTTTTTTGGAATTTTGAGTGTTGGCAAGCTTATTATCTATGAATTGCATTTTAGAATAGTCAGTGGGCATTATAAGGCATGTATTATCTTGGGGGATCCCTGGGTGGCTCAGCACTTTAGCGCCTGCCTTTGGCGCGGGGCGTGATCCTGGAGACCCGGGATCGAGTCCCACATTGGGCTCCCTGCATGGAGCCTGCTTCTCCCTCTGCCTGTGTCTCTGCTCTTTCTGTGTCTCTCATGAATAAATAAATAAAATCTTTAAAAAAAAAAAAGTATTATCGGGAATGCCTGGGTGACTCAGTGGTTGAGTGTCTGCCTCCTGCTAAGGTCATGATCCCCGGGTCCTGGGATCGAGTCCCACAACAGGCTCCTTGCCGGGAGCCTGCTTCTCTCTCTGCCTGTGTCTCTGACTCTCTCTTTCTGTGTCTCTCATGAATAAATAAATAAATAAATAAAATCTTTTTAAAAAATGTATTATCGAAAGGTTATGATGGGCCCCATAGCGAAGGTAACTGAATTTGCATGTAACTATTTCAAGCCTAGCAACACACAGTAGTTTAAAATTCTTTGTAATTTTACTATATATGAGGCCAACTTTGGAGAAAATTTGGTAAGAGGAACCTGTGGTTTGGAGCCCACTTGGTGAAGAGGATGTATATGATTATTTTAGGTACAAATAGTAAAATTTTAAAAACTGTACAGGTTTGTTATTTTCTATGATTTTTCATATGCTTGAAATGTCCCATACTAATTAGAAAGGCCCTATCTCCAAATATGTAGCTCAATCCCCCCTCCCCATGTTTTCTCCACATCCTCCTGGTCCTTTCTTCAATCTTCTCCAGACCTGTTTTTCTATGCCTTGAATTTCAGCTGCCTGCTGCCTCCTTCTGAGTGTGAGTCTACCCTCTGCCTCATTTTTCTTTCTAATTGTCTGAAGGTTTCTCACTACATTTCTCAGACTCCATCTGTCACTCACATCTGGCCCTGCCCTTCTTTTCCCAGTGCCCCTGCCTGCGTGGACTCTCACCTCGCTTTGCAGACACTCTCCAGGACATCTTACATCTTGGGGCTTTACTCTGTTCTAGGCGAGATTGTTCCTCTGTTCCCCAGACTTAGGCCTGATCCTTTCAGCCCCCTGCTTATAGCTTTCTCTCACTGCTTCCCATTGCAAGAGGCTTCGTGTTTGCATGCTGTGGTTGCAGGCGGCTCATTTTCTCCTTGATGTGGACTTTGGATTGAATTAGGCGGCACGGCAGAGTGGGTTCAGTGACTTGCCTGTTCCAAAGTGGTATCCAAAGACATGGAACCTCGTGGCTTCATTGGTATGATGAGTTGGCCCATCAGCTGAAAGCCCCTGTATCTCACATGTAGATGTTTACACTTTTGTTGGCATTTTATAATCTTCAGTATCTGGCCATAGCTGGTACTCTGTGGCCAGGAATGGCCCATTGAAGCAAATGGCTCTTCTGAACGATGCAATGTGAAGCAACAACATTCTATAATGTTGTACCTCCTTTTTTTTTTTTTTTAACATCAAGACCCACCTAGGACATGATAATATTTGCTGTATAACACAGCATTATGAATGGACAGAGGTAACACTTGGGGAATCTGGCTTCTTCAGACTTTACCAGGTCACCCCGGGGCCAAGGACATCAGTATCTCTGCACAGCTAATAGCCCAAGAGCCTCACTAGTTGAGAAGCTTTGCTCTGCTTTAAGGGGAGTTGAAGTCTGTCTACTTTCCAGTAAAGAATATTACGAATGCTTTTAAATTTCTGCCAAAGAAAAACCAGAACTGAGTAACAAATATCAATGTTTGGCTCCATCTAGTGGTCCAAAGTGGATTTGACAATTTCTGTCCATCCTCATGTAGCCATTGCAGTCTACAAGGCCCTGTGTGATCTGACCCCTGCCAACCTTTCTGATTCCATTTCATTATCATTATCTGTAGATTTCTTCTTCTTTTTTTTTTTTTTTTAAGACTTTATTTATTTGAAAGAAATAGTGAGAGAGCACTAGCAGGGGGTGGGGAGAGGGAGAAACAGACTCACCGTTGAGCAGGGAGCCCAATGCGGGGCTTGATCTGGGACTCTGGGATCATGACCTGAACCGAAGGCAGATGTTTCACCGACTGAGCCTCCCAGACACCCCTATCTGTATATTTATTAAGTCCCACATGATTTCTTTCTGTTTCTTAAGCACACCACATTTATTCTTTGCATATGTTTTTCCCTCTTTCCTTGGAATGATTTTCTCCTAATCTTAGCCTGATTGACTCTTTATCAACATCTTTCATACTCAAGCTCAATTCAACTTTCCAGAGACACAGTCCCTAACTGCTCTAAAACACACACACCTCCCAGCCTCCAGGCCCTCTTGGGCACTTGACCCAGTTTTATTTCCTCTAGTGGTACTACTTATCAGTTCCTGACGGGTAAGGAATAAATTACCTTAAAAAATTACCTTAAAAAATTCAATGGGAATGATGGTTTCCTGCCGAATTTTATTTAAGTAGGGTTATCTCCCCTTCCTAGAATGGAGCTCAGAGGGAAACTTGTCCCTCTGGGTCACTGCTATATTCCTGGGGCTCAGAACCACACCCATGTGTTAGTGACTAAACAACAAAAGCTTATTTCATGATCACGCCACACAGCTACCTTCATTGCCAGAGTTTCTCCCCATCCTTTCCTCTTGGACACGGGGCTGGCAGAGGCCCCATCCTGTGGAACTTCTTTGTTATCCCAGCAGCGGGAAGGAGCAGAGGAATAGTGATCTCTGCTCCTAAAGGCTTCCTCATAGAAGTAACCCAGGTTCTTCTGCTCACATTCGGTTGGCCAGAGTGGACACATGGCCAGGCTTCACTTCAAGGGCATGGGGGTATGCAGTCCTACCGTGTGCCACGAGAGGAACCAGACCGTTTACGAGCTCTGATAATTCCAACAGCTTGGTCATCATGAAGTTGATGTGTTGTAATTTCTTTTGGAAATGGATCACAATGGCCTGGTTCTTTGTATATTAAAGAGGCATGAGTCCTGGTCACTTGGCTAACACGTCATTAAGTCCTCAAAGCCTTTGGTGTCCTGTTTGGGGTCAGAGCCACACATGTGCATGTTGGGAGTGAGCCCAGGACTGCATATACAACTTTATGGGACTCCAAGGAGAGAGATGAATAAGAAAGCACAGGGCTGAAGCTTCAAGACCAAGCTTACTTGGGATCGGGGCCCAGAGAGAAAAACCAACCAACCCATCAACCAAGGGGAGTCCCTATTCTCTCTATCTCTTAGGGGTTCTCTGCTTGCTCCACAGACAATAAAGGGAGGGCTTCTCTTAGAACATTTTTTTTCTCCTCTTGGAGCCATTTTTGTTGGTATCCTGGATATAATTCTAGAATCTGTGCTGCCTTTGAACCTGGACCATGAGATATGGGAGAAAAAGACCCCAAGCGACTGACTGCCAGTTTCTTCTCCAATCTGTCCATCACCATTTATTTTTCAGAGTCCTCAGAGAACTGTGGCATGGATTGTGTCTGGAATTTTTGGCTACATTCAGTGGCAGAGATGGAGTGGACTGTGTTCACTCTATCTTCCTTAGGGCCAGAATCTCTAAATACTTTTTTTTTTTTTTTAATTTTTTTTTTAAAATTTTTTATTTATTTATGATAGTCACAGAGAGAGAGAGAGGCAGAGACATAGGCAGAGGGAGAAGCAGGCTCCATGCACCGGGAGCCCGATGTGGGATTCGATCCCGGGTCTCCAGGATCGCGCCCTGGGCCAAAGGCAGGCGCCAAACCGCTGCGCCACCCAGGGATCCCTCTAAATACTTTTTAAGAAGATCTAAGAGATATCTTAAGTTGCATTTAAATTTTTCCTTGTGGGAAGCTTGGCTTAAATCAACCAGTCTGCCATTGCTAGGATCAGAATTTCAGGGTCAGTTTATCAAGTTCTGTAATAAATCCAGTTGGAGTTATAGTGGAATTGCATTAAATTTATAGGTTAATTTGAGGGAGACCTTTATTTATTTATTTATTTATTTATTTATTATTTTTTAAAAATTTAAAAAATAATTTTAAAAATTTCTATTTATTTATGATAGTCACACAGAGAGAGAGAGAGAGAGTGAGAGAGGCAGAGACACAGGCAGAGGGAGAAGCAGGCTCCATGCACCGGGAGCCCGACGTGGGATTCGATCCCGGGTCTCCAGGATTGCGCCCTGGGCCAAAAGCAGGCACCGCCAAACCGCTGCACCACCCAGGGATCCCTGAGGGAGACCTTTAAAGTGCTGCTAAGCTCCTTCTTCGGATGATCTTTTTATTTTTATTTATTTTTATTTTTTAATTTTTTTTTCGGATGATCTTTTATGTTCTTTTAAAAAAGATTTTATTTGGGATCCCTGGGTGGCTTGGCTTTTTGGCACCTGCCTTCGGCCTAGGGCGTGATCCTGGGGTCCCAGGATCGAGTCCCGCATCGGGCTCCCTGCATGGAGCCTGCTTCTCCTTCTGCCTATGTCTCTGCCTCTCTTTCATGAATAAGAAAATAAAATCTAAAAAAAAAATTTTTTAAACTTATTTATTTACTTATTTGAGAACAAGAGAGAATGAGCAGAGGGGGAGGGGCAGAGGGGAAAAGGGGTGGGGCAGAGGGGGAGAGAAGCAGATTCCCTGCAGAGCAGGAATCCTGACTGCAGCAGGATCCCAGGACCCTGAGATCATGACCTGAGCTGAAGGCAGATGCTTAACAGAGTGAGGCACCCAGGCGCCCCTTTTTATGTCCTTTAAAATAGTGTAAGAGTGTTAAAGGTTTCTCCATAGTGGCCTTGTACAAATGGTTAATCTATAAATACTTTTTTGTATAAATAATTTTTATATTTGCATATATATATTTGCCTTTGTGTGTGGTATCTTATTTAAATTAGTTTTGTGGGGCAGCCTGGGTGGCTTAGCGGTTTAGCGCCTGCCTTCAGCCTGGGGCCTGATCCTGGAGACCCAGGATCGAGTCCCACGTCGGGCTCCCTGCATGGAGCCTGCTTTTCCTTCTGCCTGTGTCTCTGCCTCTCTCTCTCTCTCTCTCTCTGTCTCTCATGAATAAATAAATAAAACCTTTAAAAAAAATAAATTAGTTTTGTATTGGTTCATGCTAGTGTAGACCAATGTTAATTAATTTGGATATTTTTATAAGGAATACAGGGTGTGTCTTTAGATTTCACGAATTTACAGCTGAAAAAGGAGATCCACATACTCGCTTTGTTTCAAACATCTGGAAAAGCTTTCGAGTAGATGCATCCATAGTTTGCACACTTGAGGTTCTACTTATATGACATTCTGGAAAAAGCATAACTATGGAAACAGAGAATAGGTCAGTGATTGGCAGGGGTGAGGGGTGGAAGAAAGGTTTTGCTAAAAAGGAGAAGTATGAGGGACAGTTGTGAGGCTAGAGAACTGTTTTCCATGTGATGTTGGTTAGATGGTCCTATGCATTTTAGCAAAACTCACAGAACTGCATACTAAAAGTAGTGAATTATAATTTACTTCATGCAAATAAAAAAGAAACTAAAAAGATTTCATGACTGAATAAGTTTAGGAAGTACTAAATTTAATTAACATTTAAAAGTTTTCCAGAGGCACCTGCGTGGCTCCGTCCCCATCCCCGTTAAGCATCTGCCTTCAGCTCAGGTCATGATCCCAGGGTTCCTGAAATCAAGCGGGGAGCCTGCTTCTCCCTCCCCCTCTGCTCCTCCCCTCCCCTGCTCCTGCTATCTCTTTTTGTCAAATAAATAAAACCTTAAAAAAATTTTCCCCAATAATGGAATTCAGTAGCAGTTGTTCATTTAAACTTAAATTTAATGAAGATGAGCTAAACATAAGAATTTGCTTTCCCAGTTCTATTGACCACATTTCAAGGGCTCAGAGCCACAGGGGGCTAGTGGATACTGTATTAGATGGTGCAGTTCAAGAGAGCAACTTGTATAAGAGAACTAATTGTTGCTTGTAAGTCTGGAAGGATTCCACCTGTAAAATAACCAGGCTAGAGCCAGGCTTTTTTCTTTTTGTCTAGTCTTGGGTGGGAGGAGGTCTTTGACCACCATTTCAATGAAGACAAAATTATTAATCTAGTCAAATTATCTTTCCTTCTTGTGCAATTTTGGTCTTTTAAATTTTGTCTGTGAAAGTATCCATTTTGCCCAGATTTAAAAGTTATTAACATTTTATAATTTTATGAATATCTATCATCTTTACTACTCTTTTCTGTTATCTTTTTATCTGCAAGTCTCTTCATTGTTTCCCTTTCTCGTTTCCTTGGATTTCGTCTGTTCTTCTAGTGTTTGGAGTTGAATGCTTATTTCATTTATTTTTAATACTTCTTGTTTCCAAATAAATACCTGTAGAGTTACACATTTTCTTTCTTTCTTTTTTTTTTTTAAAGATTTTCTTTATTTACTCATGAGAGACACAGAGAGAGGCGGAGACACAGGCAAAGGGAGAAGCAGCCTCCCTGCAGGGAGCCTGATATGGGACTCGATCTCAGGACCCCGGGATCATGCCTTCATCTCAACCACTGAGCCCCCTGATGTCCCTACACATTTTCTTTCAAGTTCCATTAGTTGTATCCCATAAATTTCCACATCTCTCTGGTTCAGTTTTAGACATTTATTAATTTGCCTTCTAGTAAGAATGATTTAGTAATACATTTTTTTTTTTACTTCCTAACCTTTCTTAGTTTCCTTCTCTCCCTCTGTCTCTCCTCCCTCCTTCTCCTGGTCCTTTCTTATTTTTCTTTTGTGGGACTCTTATTATCTAGGTATTGACACTCCTACTTCCATCCTCTAAATCTCTTTCCATTCCTTTTAATATTTTTCTAACTCACTAACGTTTCTTGATTCCTTCTGGGAGGGGTCCTTCATCTGATATTCCAATTGACCAGTTCTCTCTTCAGTTTTACCTTTCCTATTATTTATACCATCTATTGTGATCTTTCTTTTATTATTATTATTTTATTTTAAATATTTTTACTTATTATTATATTAGTAATTATTATTTGCTATTATTATTTTTAGAGAGGGAGAGAGAGAGAAAGAGACAGGTGGGGGAGAGGCAGAGGGAGAGGGAGAATCTCAAGCAGACTCCATACTCAGCATAGAGCTTGACACGAGGCTCGATCCCATGACCCTGAGATCATGACCTGAACCAAAATCAAGAATTGGACACTTAGGGGCACCTGGGTGGCTCAGTGGTTGAGATCTACCTTTGGCTTGGGTGGTGATCCTGGAGTCCTGGGATCGAGTCCTGCATCAGGCTCTCTGTAGAAAGCCTGCTTCTCCCTCTGCTTATGTCTCTGCCTGTTTCTCTGTGTCACTCATGAATAAATAAATAAAATCTTTAAAAAAAGAGAAAAATGTCGGACACTTAATTGACTGAGCCACCCAGGTGCCCCTCTACTATTATATTTTTGACATTTAAAATTTCCACTTATTTAAAAAAT
Organism: Canis lupus familiaris; assembly: GCF_011100685.1. Taxonomy (NCBI): domain Eukaryota; kingdom Metazoa; phylum Chordata; class Mammalia; order Carnivora; family Canidae; genus Canis; species Canis lupus. The sequence goes on from NC_049232.1 coordinate 2,400,949, forward strand.
TGTTGTTGTTGTTATTTCCTGTGTGGCTGTCCACTTCAGGCAGGTACTGACATATTGTGCTTTTTCCCTTCTTCATTTCATGGTCCTAGGGAATCCTTTTGAGGCCATGGGTGGGGCTGCAGGAATGACCCCAAAGCAGTAGGGACTGGTACTAGAAGATCTTTTTTTTTTTTTTTTTTTTTTTTTTTTATGATAGTCACAGAGAGAGAGAGAGAGAGAGAGAGGCAGAGACATAGGCAGAGGGAGAAGCAGGCTCCATGCACCGGCAGCCCGACGTGGGATTCGATCCCGGGTCTCCAGGATCGCGCCCTGGGCCAAAGGCAGGCGCCAAACCGCTGCGCCACACAGGGATCCCCGTACTAGAAGATCTGATCCTGAATTATTTATTTGGGCTTTCTGGACCCGCTCAGGCCCACCTCCTATATCCTATTTCCATGTTATAATGGAAAGCTGGGAATTTCATATTTGGTGGAGAGGTAGTACCCAGCTTCTCATGTACAGTGTGGTATAGTTAATTCATAAAGCAGGTTATATTTTTATTAGATTTACCACTCACCAGTATTTCTTATATATAAGTATACTTGTATACTTTCTCCTACCTTGAGGTCATTGTTCTGATTTGATTTTCATCTTGATAAGAATGTCCTTAAATAATTCCCTCAGAAAGGGTATATGTATGGTGGATTTTTTGATGAATATGCTGTAAGTGTGATATTCTTTGGTGAGTATCTTGTTCCTCCTTTTTGGAAGGAAGGCTGTAAGTTTTTGGTTTTTTGATCACTGTAGTTTAAAAATTCCACAGGAGGGGATCCCTGGGTGGTGTAGCGGTTCGGCGCCTGCCTTTGGCCCAGGGCACGATCCTGGAGACCCGGGATCGAATCCCACGTCGGGCTCCCGGTGCATGGAGCCTGCTTCTCCCTCTGCCTGTGTCTCTGCCTCTCTCTCTCTCTCTGTGACTATCATAAATAAATAAAAAATTAAAAAAAAATTCCACAGGAAATGCCTATGTTTATGACTTTAAAAATAAAACTCTGTGGGGGGTCCTGGCCGGCTCAGTCAGTAGAGCAAGCAGCTTACTTGGGGTTGTGAGTTCTTGGGGTTGTGAGTTCAAGACCCATGTTGGGTATAGAGATTACTTAAAAAAATAAAATCTTTAAAAAATTAAGAAAAAAAATGAATTCTGCCTGGTACTTAGCTTGACATTTTCAACTGGAAAATTATTATTTTTTCAGATAGGGGAAGTTTTCAAAGTCTTTTTTTTTTTTTTTAAGATAGGGGAAGTTTTCATGTGTTGTATCTTGTATTATTACTCATCTTTGCTTCTTTCTTTCATCTTGGGGTTAATATTCATTGTTTGTTGTCCATGTTGCTTTTCTTTTCATGAATGGCTACTTTATCTTTTATTGTGTTTGGAGAGTTATTTATTTACATATTTATTTGACAAACATTTGAGGACTGCTTCTGTGCCCAAATATAGGCATCTGGGTTATATCAATGAACAATCAAAGAAACACACCTTCATGGGACTTACATTTTAGTGTGAGGAGACATAATGAATAAAGAAGTAGGTTTTATGACATATATGAAAGTGATAAGTATTAAGGAAGAAAAAGACAAGTAGAATTGGGTTAGAAGGATTGGGAGTGGCAAGATGGGAACTTTCTGTAATTTTAAAAAAGGTATTCAGGGTAGGTTCCTTGGGAAGGTGAGATCTAAAAAAAATAAGCAGAGGGAATGAGATTTTCAGGACCTGGAGGAAGAGTGTTCTAGGGAGAAGCTAGGATAAATGTCCTAAGACAGGAGTGTGCCCTACATGTTGGATGAAGAGCAATGAAGCTGGTATGCCTGGGCCAGAATGGGTGCGGGGATTCTAATGGCTAACACAGTTAGACTCTCTATGGTCTTGCAGCCACAGTAAAGACTTCGGTTTTACTCTACCTAAAATGAGAGGTCATGATAGGATTTTGAGAAAGAATGACTTGATTTGACTTTGGTTGTAAAAGGCTCTCTCTCACTAAGCTGCTAGGAATAGATTGTATAGGTAGATAGTGTATAGAAATAGTTTGTTAAAGTAGGGGCAGGAGCCCTAATTGGAGGTATTGTAGCAATAGGTGAGATCAGGGAGGTAGCAGTGGAGGCTGGTAACTATGGACTATGGTGGTTTGTAGAGTTGCCACCAGCTGAAATGAGAAATTTGTGGAGGTAAAATCAAGAATTCGGTTTTGGATACATTAAGTTTGAGATGTTTCACATCTCAGATGGAGTGTTTAGTAAGCAGGTATATATATTTGAGTCTGGAGTCTAGGAGATAAATTTGGCTGGATCTATAAACCTACGAGTTATTGGCATGCACATCGTATTTAAAGCTGTAATACTGGATGAGGTGGCTGTATTGGTCAGGATAGATTAGGCTTTTCTGCCTTGGTAACAAGTAGCCCCCAAATCCCAGTGGCTGGACACACAGAAGCCTATTGCTCAATCATATGAAGCCCGACGCAGGTCCAGGCTCATTTCCAGGACATTTGTCTTTCACAGAGTGACTCAACGATCAGGCTGCTTTGGTTTTTTGGTCCCGCATGTCAACGTGAGGATTTCTCCAAATAGCTGTGGCAGGAGAAAAGACAGCTGGAGAGTCATGTGTCAGGCTTTGTTGGGAAGTGATCTGTGTCTTCTCACAACTCATTGACAAGAGCCAGTCACATATGGTCTTCCACTTGCTGGGATGAGGTGGGAGGGTCTCTGCATGAGCAGTCACCAAAAAAGCCAGGGGAGCTAGAGGGGAAGAGAAGGTCATGGAGAAGAGGAGAAACCAGCCAAGGAGTCAGAGAAGGAATGTTTAGGTGGGCAGAGGGAGGCCCAGCAGATAGTATGAACCCAAGGAGGAAAATGCTACAAGGAGAAAAGAGTGACCAAGATGATGTATTAGATGGTGACTGAGGACTGGCCATGGGATCAAGGTGGAAATAATCTGTAACCTTGAAAAGGTCAATTTGTCAGAACTGTGTGCAAAAAGCCTGGCTGAAGTAAGTTGAAGAGAGATGGTGGATGGGGAGGAATTAGAGATAAGTATAGACCAGAAATGGGGAAGATACTGGCAGGGGAAGTAGGTACAAGCCAAGGTGTTTTCATTTGTTCTTCTTGGTTGGAAGAGATAACAGCCTTTTTATATGCTGTTGAAGATCTTGTAGAGTGAGAACTGATGAGGTAGGAGAGAGGGGAGCATTGTTGGATTCAAGCCTTGGAAAAGTGAGGAGGGACCCGCTGTGAATCTCAGGTAGTAGGTGGGAGGAGGGGAGGTGGGACAGATTCTGGGGGTGGGAGGGTATGTAGGGAGGAGGAAGCATGGACCAGCCTTCTGCACCCCGGCTGGTGGACAGAAGAGGGAAGCGCAGCGTGGCTCGGGCAGGTTGCATTGTCTCTCGAGGTTCACGGTCAGGTCCATGTGGCTTGTGACTTTTTCCAACCCCCTTCTGCAGGAGAGTTGGATTTTTTTTTATAAAGATTTTATTTATTTATTCATGAGAGACACACAGAGAGAGGCAGAAACACAGGCATAGGGAGAAGCAGGCTCCATGCAGGGAGCCCGACGTGGGACTCGACCCCGGGTCTCCAGGATCACGCCCTGAGCCAAAGGCAGTGCTAAACCGCTAAGCCACTGGGGCTGCCCTGGGAGAGTTGGAGTTAACCCAGTTGGGGCTTTATCACAAGAGTTCAAGGAAGTGAGGGAGGGGGCAGGATTTGGGGTGTGTGCAGCGGATGATGATTGGGAGAATGTTAGCTCTTTTTGACCTTTTGGATCATGAATTATGTTACCAGCAACATATAGTTTATTTTCTACCACCTCTACTGAATTTTATAATCTGGATGTATGTTTGTTATATATAATATATGTATGGGTATGTATGTATAAAATAAATAACTGTAATAAAAATAAATAAAAATAGGATATAAATATAAAATATGCAAAAAACAAAAAATGTATAAGTAAATGAAAAAGTTAAAATTGTAACAAAAATTTAGAAAGTAATTATAATGAAAATTATTTTATTACTATTATTATTTAAAACTTTATTTATTTGAGAGAGAAAGAGAGAGAGAGAAAGAGCACAAGCCGTGGGGGGCAGAGGGAGAGGGAGAAGCAGACTCCCCACTGAGCAGGGAGCTTGACCTGGAGCTCAGTCCCAGGACTCCAGGATCATGACCTGAGCCTAAGGCAGACACCTAACCAAATGAGTCACCCAGGCACCCCTGCAATGAGAACTCTTAAGGAGAGTCAAGAAGATATTACCAGGAAACAATAAGAAAAAACAAAGATTTTGGAATATATCTAATATATCTAATATATCTGTATCTATATCTACATCTATATCTAATCTGTGTATGTATGTATATGTTTATGCATCCATATCCATCTATAGTGACACATCTATCTTGTTAAAGGTTCTCATACAATTGCTTCTCTCAATGCTACCTTTGTTTTTTCTCTGAAGACCACCTCTCCAAGTGTCTCTGTCCCCCTCCCTCAAGCCACTGGCTCCTTCACACAGTGTGGTCCTGGACCAGTGGCACCGGGACCACCTGGAAGCTTCTTGGAAAAGCAGATTTCCAGGCTCTGCCCTAGACCTCTGGGGTGGGGCCCAGGTATGTGCATATATACTACTTCCCCAGGGATTCTGTTGAGAACATCTGCTTATATTGCCCGTGGCCTTTGCCTTCCTACTCATGTCAAGGAAATGGACCCTTCCAGACTTGCACTGGTTGGGATCTGGGGAGCTGGCATGAGGCATGGAAGTGAGTCCTTCCTTCCTTCAGGGCAGGGGGAAGATGGTGGTGTGCAAGCTGGCCAGCAAGGATCTGGCTCCCTGTTTCTTGGGGGCTCCAGATATACATTTTGGTCATATTGGCATGTGGTCGGTCCCGTACATGTTAATTACTGTTTTAACCTTCACTGTGGTCCCTTTGGGCTTTCTCAGGGCTTTTCCTGGGCTCAGCCAAGGGAAGACACAGAGATCTCAGACCCAGAGAGAACAAAAAGCCAGCAAGTTTCTACATAAGATTTGAGAAATTCACAGCAGAGGCAACATTACTTTGAAAATTGAGGTGTTTTTTATTTGGTTTGACTCTCAAGGAACAAATACTGAAGGACTCTGTCTAAATGTTTTCCTGCATGAAAGAGCAGAGTGGGGCAGAATGGAGGTTGATGCCATTGCTGGGAGGTAAGCCCACTGGCAGGAGAAGCCCCCAGGGCTGGGCAGTGTATATGTTGAGAAGGGCACTTGGCCAGGAGACCAGGCAGGTTAAAAGGTCCCGGGAGCCCAGGGGGTGAGAAGGAGAGCAGCTGTGTGTCCCTGGATCTCTCTCTCTTGAATCTCTGGAGTACTCACAGTGTTTGACAAAGCGTGCAGGGTGCTTCTCCTCCCATCAGGTGGCTGTGGTTGGGGGTGGGCTGGATTTCAGTGGGTGCTGGTGGGTATGGGTGCCAGCCCAGGAGGGGGCTGGGGGCTGGGGACAGGCATTCATCGCCCCAAAGCCCTGGCTCCACCTGAGGAAAAGGGGGAGGACTGAGTGGGATGATTCTGCCTGAAGTGCTGAGTGACCATAGACAGGGCTGTCTTTCTGGGAGGAACTAAATTATGCTTACAGAAATTGGAATCAGAAATTAAAATTGAGGGGCACCTGGGTAGCTCAGCGGCTGGGCATCTGCCTTTGGCTCAGGGAATGATCCCGGAGTCCTAGGATTGAGTCCCACATCAGGCTCCCTGTAGGGAGCCTGCTTCTCCCTCTGCCTGTGTCTCTGCCTCTGTGTCTCCCATGAATAAATAAATAAAATCTTTAAAAAAATTAAAAACGAGTTATGAAAAAATAGTTACATTTTGTGCACTTGACTTTTGAGATGGAGAATTTGTACTTGTTCTGTTTACACTTGAATGTGAAAGTATCTTGCATGGTGCCGGGCATCTCATTGGTGCCTTGTAGGGGACAGATCATATCTTTCCAAATTTGCAGGGAGCCTAAGCATGTGCACACACACCAAGTATAACTGAGCAGAGAGGATGCCACGGTGATGCTGTCATATTATTTTTCTTCAGAAATTCGTCTGCCTTTTAACACATTTTTTGATCATATGCCATTGATGATTTTTTAATCTTAGAGATAATCCTCAATACAAAGTGATTAAATACCACAGTCGGGTCTGAGTCCTGGGCCTACTACCACTAACTAGTTCTGGAACCTTTAGCGAGGCACTGCACTTCAAAAGTCTTCCTGGTGCTCAACTCACCTGGTCCCACCAACGTACCTAGACAACTTCCAAATCATCCTGAACACCTACGAATTAGACCTGAGATTTAAAGAGAGAACAGCTGGAATGCTACAGAGAGAAGGATTTTCACTTCTAGCAAGGTAGGAAGGCGGAAAAAAATAAAATAAAAAAGAATCAAGTGGGGGAGGGGCACCGCTAAAGCCGGGGAGTGAAAGCCTCTGGGACAGGAAAGCCCAGCCCCGGATAAGTGGGAACTTTAAAAATAATAAAAATCCGCACCGGATTCTTCCTGGATAGAAAAGTGCTTAGCAGGGAAATCAGAATCGTAGGAGGGGCAGTGGAGCCTCCAGTTTTCCGGAGTCACTAACAGAGGAAGTTCCCCCTGGGGAAAGCACACCCAAACTGTGGGTCTCCGTAAAGGGCTGGATTGCCTGCCTTGTGGGGCCTGGGGAGAAGCGGGACGGTCAGGCGGGGGCTCCGGGCGGAGGGGGCTGCGCTCTGCTGCCTTTGGGATCGGTGGCCCCGGGAGCGCGATTCCAGCAGCGCAGGCTCCAGATCCCGGGCGCTGGGAGACACAGCCCAGGATCCTGTGCTTCCCCCGGGACAGGCGGAGGCAGGGAGGGCACAGGACAGCAAGGACCCTCCTGCTGCCACCCGGCGCCCCCAGGCTGTGCTGATCAGCGCCCCGCCCCAGGAGCATCCAGGCCAGTGCGGACTGGGAGACTGTGGTAGTTACTGCGGGAGCTGACTCCAGGGCTGGAGATCTGGCCGCTGTTAGTGTGGTTGTTCCTCCTGGTGTCACCCTGTGCCTGGGAGGGGTGGGGCCACCAGGGAACAGGGGCCTCACAGGATAAACAGTTCCCACTGAGCCCAGCATCCGCAGGGGGCGGGGCAGGTCCCCCAGGTACACACACCTGAGAATCCTCACAGCAGGCCCCACCCCCAGAAGACCAGCTGGAAGGACAGGGGAAGAGCAAGTTCTTGACCAAGCAGCACTGGACTAAAAATTTCCAGTATTTTTCCTCTTTTCCTACCTTAACTACAATATTCTACCACCTCTTCATTTTTGACTTTCATATTTCTACAATTACATGTCTTAGATATATTTTCCACTTCTAGATTCCCTTCAACATACTCAGTTTAATTTGGGGAGATATACGAGATATGTTTTGTGTGTGTGTGTATGTGTGTTTTGTTTTCTCTGCCTCATTTTGTTCTAAAGGTTGGAAGTTAATATTTTCTAAAACATGACCAGCATGCACCCAGAACCAAGTAGAATACTCATTCTGTGAGATTATATTCTCTCTTCATTCCCATTCTGCCCCTCTCTTTACCTCGCTTATGTTTTGATGGTCAATGTTGGGGCTTTCTACAAGTATTCCTGGTTTATATAAATTTGGAACTGAGCATCTTCTAACATACAGAACTTAGTACACTCAGAACCAAGAGGATCACCCTCTAGGACCCCTCAGAATCAACTAGGGTGAAATTTACTTAGGTTGTGGTTAATATTCTTGACTCAGCATGCTCATACAGCCACATATAACATAACACCCAGTGCTCATCCTGTCACGTGCCCCCCTCAGTGCACATCACCCAGTCACCCCACCCCCCACCCCACCTCCCCTTTCACTACCCCTTCTTCATTTCCCAGGGTTAGGAGTCTCTCATGTTTTGTCACCCTCTCTGATTTTTCCCACTCATTTTCTCTCCTTTCCCCTATAATCCCTTTCACTATTTCTTATATTCCCCGTATGAGTGAAACCATATAATGATTGTCCTCCGATTGACTTACTTCACTCAGCATAATACCCTCCAGTTCCACTCACATCGAAGCAAATGGGTATTCATCATTTCTGATGGCTGATTAATATTCCATTGTGTATATAGACCACATCTTTTTTTTTTTTTAGACCACATCTTTATCCATTCATCTGTCGAAGGTATTTGAGGCTTCTTCCATAGTTTGGCTATTGTGGACATTGCTGCTAGAAACATGGGGGTGCAAGGGTCCTGCCGTTTCACTGGATCCATATCTTTGGGGTAAATACCCAGTAGTGCAATTGCTGGGTGGTAGGGCAGTTCCATTTTTAACTCTTTGAGGAACCTCCACACAGTTTTCCAGAGTGGCTGCACCAGTTTGCATTCCCACTAACAGTGCAAGAGGGCTCCCCTTTCTGCACATCCTCTCCCACATTTATTGTTTGGAAGAAACTCAAATATGTGGAGGTTAAAAAGCATCCTACTAAAAGATGAATGGATCAACCAGGAAATTGGAGAAGAATTAAAAAGATTCATGGGAACTAATGAAAATGAAGATACAACCATTCAAAATCTTTGGGATACAGCAAAAGCAGCCCTAAGAGGGAAATATATTGCAATACAAGCATCAAAATATTGGAACCAACTCAAATACAGAAGCTAACCTCGCTCCTAAAGGAATTGGAGAAAGAACAGCAAATAAAACCTACACCAAGCAGAAGAAGAGAGGTAATAAAGATTTGAGCTGAACTCAATGAAATAGAGACCAGAAGAACTGTAGAACAGATCAACAAAAACAAGAGTTGGCTCCTTGAAAGAATTAATAAGATAATAAACCATTAGCCAAACTTATTAAAAAGAAAAGATAAAGGACTCAAATTAATAAAATCATGAACGAAAGAGGAAAGATCACAACCAATACCAAGGACATACAAATGATTTAAGAAATGTATTATGAGCAGCTATACGCCAATAAATTAGGCAATCTAGAAGAAATGGATGCATTTCTGGAAACTACAAATTACCAAAACTGGAACAGGAAGAAATAGAAAACCTGAATGGGCCAATAGCCACAGAGGAAATTGAAGCAGTCATCTAAAACCTCCCAAGACACAAAAGTCCAGGGCCAGATGGATTCCCAGGGGAATTCTATTAAACGTTTAAAAAAGAAACAATATCTATTCTACTAAAGCTGTTACGAAGGATAGAAAGGGACAGAATACTTCCAAACTCATATTATGAGGCCAGCATCACCTTAATTCCAAAACCAGACAAAAACCCCACCAATAAGGAGAATTACAGACCAATATCCCTGATGAACACAGATGCAAAAATTCTCAACAAGATACTAGACAGTAGGATCCAACAATACATTAAGAAGATTATTCACCATGACCAAGTGGGATTTATCCCTGGGATGCAAGGCTGGTTCAACACTCGTAAAACAATCAATGTGGGGGATCCCTGAGTGGCTCAGCGGTATGGCACCTGCCTTTGGTCCAGGGCGCGATCCTGGAGTCTCAGGATCGAGTCCCACGTGAGGCTCCTGGCATGGAGCCTGCTTCTCCTTTCTTTCTCTCTCTCTCTCATAAATAAATAAATAAATAAATAAATAAATAAATAAATAAATAAATCTTTAAAAGAAGAATCAATGTGATAGATCATATCAACAAGAGAAAAAACAAGAACCATATGATCCTCTCAATAGATGCAGAGGAAGCATTTGACAAAATATAGCATCCATTCCTGATCAAAACTCTTCAGAGTGTAGGGATAGAGGGAACATTCCTCAGCATCTGTAAAGCCATCTATGAAAAGCCCACGGCAAATATCATTCTCAATGGGGAAGCACTGGAAGCCTTTCCCCTAAGATCAGGAACACGACAGGGATGTCCACTCTTACCACTGCTATTCAACAGAGTACTAGAAGTCCTAGCCTCAGCAATCAGACAACAAAAAGACATTAAAGGCATTCAAATTGGCAAAGAAGAAGTAAGATGACATGATACTGTACATAGAAAATCCAGAAAACTCCACCCCAAGATTGCTAGAACTCATATAGCAACTCAGCAATGTGGCAGGATACAAAATCAATGCCCAGAAGTCAGTGGCATTTCTATACACTAACAATGAGACTGAAGAAAGAGAAATTAATGAGTCAATCCCATTTACAATTGCACCCAAAAGCATAAGATACCTAGGAATAAGCCTAACCAAAGAGGTAAAGGATCTATACCCTAAAAACTACAGAATTGAGGAAGACACAAAAAGATGGAAAAATATTCCATGCTCATGGATTGGCAGAATTAATGTGGTGAAAATGTCAATGCTACCCAGGGCAATTTACACGTTCAATGCAATCCCAATCAAAATACCATGGACTTTCTTCAGAGAGTTGGAACAAATTATCCTAGGAATTGTGTGGAATCAGAAAAGACTGAATTGCCAGGGGAATATTAAAAAAGAAAACCAGAGCCGGGGGCATCACAATGCCGGATTTCAGGTTACACTACAAAGCTCTGATCATCAACACAGTGTGGTACTGGCAGAAAAACAGACACATAGATCAATGGAACAGAATAGAGAACCCAGAAATGGGACCTCAACTCTATGGTCAACTAATATTCAACAAAGCAAGAAAGACTATCCACTGGAAAAACGACAGTCTCTTCAACAAATGGTGCTGGGAAAATTGGACAGCCATGTGCAGAAGAATGAAACTAGACCATTCTCTTACACCAGACACAAAGATAAACTCAAAATGGATGAAAGATCTAAATGTGAGACAAGAATAGAGGAGAACACAGGCAACACCCTTTTGAACTTGGCCACAGCAACTTCTTGCAAGATTCATCCATGAAGGCAAGAAACAAAAGCAAAAATGAACTATTGGGACTTCATCAAGATAAGAAGCTTTTGCACACCAAAGGATACAGTCAACAAAACTAAAAGACAACCTACAGAATGGGAGAAGATATTTGCAAATGACCTATCAGATAAAGGGCTAGTTTCCAAGATCTATAAAGAACTTATTAAACTCAACAGCAAACAAATAAACAATCCAATCATGAAATGAGCAAAAGAAATGAACAGAAATTTCACAGAGGAAGACATAGACATGGCCAACAAGCACGTGAGAAAATGCTCTGCATCACTTGCCATCAGGGAAATACAAATCAAAAGCACAATGAGATACCACCTCACACCAGTGAGAATGGGGAAAATTAACAAGGCAGGAAACCACAAATGTTGGAGAGGATGCGGAGAAAGGGGAACCCTCTTACACTGTTGGTGGGAATGTGAACTGGTGCAGCCCCTCTGGAAACTGTGTGGAGGTTCCTCAAAGAGTCAAAAATGGAACTGCCCTACGACCCAGCAACTGCACTGCTGGGGATTTACCCCAAAGATACGGATCCAGTGAAACAGCAGGACACCTGCACCCCCATGTTTCTAGCAGCAATGTCCACAATAGCCAAACTGTGGAAGGAGCCTCGGTGTCCATCGAAAGATGAAGGATAAAGAAGATGTGGTCTAGGTATACAATGGGATATTCCTCAGCCATTAGAAACGACAAATACCCACCATTTGCTCCGACGTGGATGGAACTGGAGGGTATTACGCTGAGTGAAGTAAGTCAATCGGAGGACAATCATTATATGGTTTCACTCATACAGGGAATATAAGAAATAGTGAAAGGGATAATAGGGGAAAGGAGAGAAAATGAGTGGGAAAAATCAGAGAGGGTGACAAAACATGAGAGACTCCTAACCCTGGGAAATGAAGAAGGGGTAGTGAAAGGGGAGGTGGGTTGGGGGATGGGGTGACTGGGTGATGTGTACTGAGGGGGGCAGGTGACAGGATGAGCACTGGGTGTTATGTTATATGTTGGCAAATCGAACTCTAATAAAAAATATACAAACAAACAAAAACAAAACAAAAGCAAGTCTTCCTCGTTAAGAGAGGTTATGCCCGAATCATGAGGCTGGTGGACAGTGAGCCTCTCCTGAGGACTTACAGCTCCATGCTGTGCACCATCATAGATGTCTCCATAACCGGAAAGCACCTATGCAGGGTAGGCACATGTACTAAAGCCGATGAAGTAGTAATTCCATTCTCCTATATACAAGTCCTGAACACACACACACACACACACACACACACAGCCAGATATACAAACATGCCACATACAATGTAACACATGCATGCAAACACATGTACCACACACACCATATGCAAAGAATACCACATACAGGCAACACATGCACACATGACACACATCCCATACTACCCACAGATACACTTATCACGTGTGGACATGATTCGTGATCACTCACATACACACACACACACACACTATACCACAAGCATGCACATACACTACACCATAAGCACACACACCACACCACAAGCACACATGCACACACTGCCTCACAAGCACACACACTACACCCCAAATGCGCACAAACACCTCTGGTCGCCAGGAATTGTAATAATTAGAGACACCACTAGGGGGCTTCATGACACTTTGATTCAGAAATGTTTCTGTCTGCTTTTACATAGCTGTGATTATACTCTAGAGAAGCTAGCAGCACCAAAAGTGTGGCCAAAACTATTTTCATAATAACATGAAGATATCATTTGCCTTTTTCACTCTTTCTCCCTTGAGCATGCAGTGGAATTTTCCAGAGACCACATTCTGTGTGACATTGCAGCAGGTAGAAGGCGGGAATAGATCCGAGAATCCAGCTGTCTCTCTAAAGCCAGACATTTAAGAGATTCTCAAATGTGAGCAGAATGCTACCTTTCTCACTGAAATGATCAAAAACATGCTTATTTTTCACAGAAATGTTATTTATATTAACATGGGCTTGGATTTTTAATTGCCATTTTAAAATAAATAAATATTTTGAAATCTCTATCTTAATATCTAATTCAGCTAAAATTGATAGGTGTAATTCACAGAAACAGAAGTTCTTCAGGGTATTTCCAAGAATTTTTCAAGAACATGAGGCAAACGTACAGGTGTGTGAGTATATGCGTACAGGATATGTATGCGCGCATATGTGAATATACGTACAACACGATACGAAGCAAAACGTTTGGCGATCATTGTTCTCTGTGTAATCACATGTCCACAGATATGTTTCAATGTTTTTAAATTATAAAGTTATAAGAATAAACATGTACAGAGAAGGGAAAAATCACTTGTAATCTTATCGCTGAGAGATGGAAGACAGTTGCTACTGACATTTTGTCCTGTTTTCTCTCAGTTGTGTTTCTTCACATATTTCTCTGTGGTTGATACCTTCTGAATATAAGCTTGGAGTCCCATGTAGTGCAGCCCACAGGTCCAAATGTGGTCTCGTGCAGTCTGTCTGCACATGAACTTGGCTGCTCCAAGGCGCCACGAGCGCACGTTCACCTGCTAGTGATGCAGCCCAGGCTCCTGGGGTGTGCCAGTCTCTTTCCATCTTTCCAGGGCTTTCAGGGAGCCTTACTTGGGTAATCCCAGTTACGTCTGGGTTGTCAACTTGTGGGGTTTGGCTAAGGTACGTCTCCAGATGCTCCTTCCTGCCACGCAGCAGCCCTCAGCCCTCCTACCTTGGTCCCTCCTGGCTCTGTGGGCTGGGAGGGAGCCTCTCATCCCCTGAGAGGTGGCCACGGCCTTGCAACACTCTGCTCTTGCTCTGCTGACCTCTGCTTGCCCGGGTCAAGGCCCCTGTCCTAACCTACCACCAGCTGACACTAATTTTAGGCCCCCATGGTGTCCACTTCTCTAACACCTGGGGCAGGGCCAGCTCTGTCACAGTCACCCAAGACCCTCCACCCCATCTCCTCTTGTGAGAGCGATGAGGAAGCCTGCCTGGTCCATGTTCAACTCTCAGAGGGAATGAGCCGATAGAGCTGCATAAGACCCTTGGCGAGCCATGGTATGGCTGGGACCTCAGAAAGTCTAGAGAAGTGGCTAGATCCCCAAGCCCCACAAAAAAGCACTCCAGACTGTCCAGGAGAGCATCAAGCTTGGTCTGCCCAGAGCCCGCTGGGTCTTGGGGGTTGTCCAACTCCACAGATTGGCCTATCTGCCCCTCAGCTTCAGTGGGACACTGTATCCAACTCCACTGATACACATTTGAAAATTGAGGTACAGGGTACCTGGGTGGCTCAGGGGTTGAGCATCTGCCTTCGGCTCAGGTCGTGATCCTGGGGTCCTGGGATAGAGTCCCCCATCGGGCTCCCTGCAGGGAGCCTGCTTCTCCCTTTGCCTGTGTCTCTGCCTCTTTCTGTGTCTGTCATGAATAAATAAATAAAATCTTTTAAAAAATTGAGGTACAGTACACTGAAGTACACAGATCTTAAGTGTAGAGTTCAATGATTTTTGACAAATATTTATATATCTATGTAGCTCACACCACAATCAAAATATAGAACACTGTCATTACTGCTGGAAAATTCTATCCTTTTTCTTTCCACTCTAACTGCTCTCTCTCCCCAAGCAACCACTGTGCTGATTTCTATTCCAAATTATTAGGTTTTTGTGTTTTTTTTTTCTTTCTGGTTTTCTTTTCTTTTAAAAATATTTTATTTATTTATTTGAGACAGAGAGAGAAAACACAAGTGGGGAGGAGGAGAGAGGGAGAGGGAGAAACAGACTGTCTGCTGAGCAGGGAGCCCAATGCGGGGCTGGATCCCAGGACCCCAGGATCATGACCTGAGTTGAGGGCAGACACTTAACCAACTGAGCCACCCAGGTGCCCCTCTTTCTGGTTTTCAACTTCATATTAATGTATCATAAACTATGTGCTCTTTTGAATCTGTCTTGTCTAGCTATAACACACTTTTTGGAGATTCTCCCTTCGCATCAGCAAACCATTCCTTTTAAAATTGTTGGGTGGTATTCCATTGAGTGAATACACCACTGTTTATTTATCCATTTCCTTGTTGAGCATTCCAGTTGTTTCAATCTGCAATCAACATTGTTCTCCAAGGATTTGTGTGGATACATGTTTTCATTTCTCTTGGGTCAATGCAGTGGGGTGGAATTGCTGAGTCATCAGGTAGGAGAATGTTTAACATTTTAAGAAACTGCCAAAGACTTGTCCACAATGCTTGTGTCAATTTACACTTCCACTAATAATGTATGAATTCCACAGCCCAGCAAACACTTGGTCTTGTCAAGTCTTTTATTTTTTTAAATTTCTATTTATTTATTCACGAGAGACACAGGAAGAAAGGCAGAGGCATAAGCAGAGGGAGAAGCAGGCTCCCTGCAGGGAGCCTGATGTGGGACTCGATCCCAGGACCGCCAGATCACGCCCTGAGCTGAAAGCAGACGCTCAACCACTGAGCCATCCAGGCGTCCCTTGTCGAGGCTTTTAAATGTGAGCATCTCTAGTGAGTGTGTAGTAATACCTTGTAACTTTAATTTGGTGTGCTTGATTGTGTATGTATTTGTTTTTGCTTACTGCTTTATTCCAAGATTTGAGATGGTTAATTTGTGTTCTACTTTTTTTTCTGTATAGCTTTATATCATCATCTATTTTTGAAGCATTTAAAAATGATTGTGTATTTTTAAATGGCTGCATAATATTTTAGAATGTGAATGAATCACATATCTTCTTTTGGCCATTTTAGGTAGTGGAGTATGGAGGTTAAGACCATGGGCCCTGTGTTTGAAGTGCCTCCGGAAGGTGACTCTGTCTCTCAGTCTTTCTCGGCAAAACTCTCAGAGTTTGTAAGCATTGAAGGAGAAATGCATGTGAAAACCATAAAGGGTAAGTGTGCAGTCACTGCTTCTTTCTATTAGAAACCACATTGCCATCGTGCATAAAGCTTCTCTGCTTTTTAGGATTACTCCCTTAGGATCAGTATTCAGAAATGAAATTAACTGGGTCAGTAGATGTGAGCATTTTTTAGAATCTTCTTCTTCTTCTTTTTTTTAAAGTAAGCTCCATGCTGGGTGGAGCCCCATGTGGGGCTTGAACTCACAACCCTGAGATCAAGACCTGACCTGAACTCAAGAGTCAGGCACTTAGCTGACTGAGCCACTCGGGTGCCCCACATTTTTTTAGAATCTTGATAGTCATCTCCAAATTGCTCTTTGAAAGGTACTCATCAATCAGCAGCATATGAGAGTGCCTGTGTCACCACTGCATCCCAGGAAGCAGCGACTTTTGCCAGAGTGGAATGTTCTACCTACACATGAGGGAAGCCATGTTAATAAGGCAGCGATTCAGTAACAGCTGTTCCCTGCCCCTCCAAGTATCAGCTAGCCATTGCCATAGTTATGCTGCATAACAAATCATCTCCAAATATCAATGGCATACAGTAATGATTGCTTATTTCCTACTTGTGGGTTTGCGGGTTGGCTAGTGTGGCTTTGCTTCATGCTGCAGGCAGGCCAGGCAACTGTGCTCCTCATGTCTCTTATCCTTCTCTGGGGACGGGCAGGGCCATGCTCATCATGGGTAATGGTGGGGGCCGAGAGAGGGCACACCTCAGCACACAAACATTTCATATTTTTGCTTGAATCATATCTGCTCACAATCTATTGGTTGCATGAAGGAGATGGGAAAGTGCATCCCACCCACAATGAGGTTGTGGCAAGGATGTAGAAGGGCTGAAGAATCGGGTTTAATAATTCAGACTACAACTCCTGCTTCTGATTGTTGTAAATCAAAGAAGTTTTTTCCCCCTTATTTAAAAAAAAATTGAGGTATAATTGACTATCGCATTATATTAGTTCCAAGTCTGCAACACAATCATTTGATATTTGTACATACTGCAAAATGATCACCACAGTGAGTCTAGTTAACACCCTTCACCACCTGTAGTTACATAGTATTCCTCTCATATGAGAGGAATAAGAGGAAGGAATAAGAGTATGAGAACTCTTAAGATTTATTCTCTTAGCAACTTTTAAATATACTATACCAATATACTATACATATTGTAAACTATAGTACCCATGCTGTACATTACATCCCAGAACTTACTTATTTTATAACTACACATTTGTACCTGTGGACACCCTTCAACCACTTGGCCAACTGCTCCTCACCTCCCCTGCCTCTGACCACCACCAATCTGTTCTCTGTATCTATGAACTCAGTTTTAATTTTTAGATTCCACCTATAAGTGAGATAATATGGAATTTATCATTCTCTGTCTGATTTATTTCGCTTAGCATAATGCCCTTGGAGTTCATCCATGTTGTCACAAATGACAGGATTTCATTTTTTTTTTTATGGCTGAGTGTGGGTATATACCACCTCTTCTTTACCCATTCATCCATTGATGGACATTTAAGTTGTTTATTGTAAATAATGCTGCAGTGAACGCGGGGGTGCAAATATCTTTTTTGAATTAGTATTTTCTTCAGATACATACACAGAAGTGAATTGCTGGATCATATGGTATTTCTATTTCTAATTTTTTGAGGAACCTCCATACTGTTTTCCACAGTGGCTGCACCAATTTACATTCCAACCAACAGTGCACAAGGGTTCTATTTCCCTACATCATCACCAACACTTGTTATTTCTTTTCCTAAAAGAAGTTTCTTTATTGGACTTGAAAGGATGGAAGAGATTTCTGTTTAATTCGGTATGTTGATATATTAGGAATTCTTATTTTCCTTTTTCAAAAGATTTTATTTATTTATTTGAGAGAGAGAGAGAGAGAGAGAGAATGATCAGGGGAGGGGCAGAGATAAGCAGACTCTCTGCTGAGCAGGGAGCCCAACGTGGGGTTGGATCCCAGGACCCTGAGATCACAACCTGAGCCAAAGGCAGATGCTTAACGATTGAGTCACTTAGGAGCCCCAAGAATTCTTATTTTTCATATTTTGTCAACCCAGTGCTCTTTTTAAGAGAACCTATCAGGATACAGCATTTTCTGTACAGTTCCTAATCATATGTGGTCTCTCTTCCATCCCAGGCGGCTCTCCATGTAGCACAACTTGACATACTGTGGTTTAGAGGGTGCTGAAAATGCTATGCGATCACTGAAATGAATCTCTTAGATGTACTCCCACCTTAACCCTGCCCTTGAGTAAATTCAAAGGCAAAAAATTTATGAACACTTTCATTAACTTAGACAAGCTAAACTGGCTTTCTAGTCCAATTATTTTTTTTCTTTAATTTAAAAAATTTAAAAAAAATTTTTTTATTTATTTATGATAGTCAGAGAGAGAGAAAGGCGCAGAGACACAGGCAGAGGGAGAAGCAGGCTCCATGCACCGGGAACCCGATGTGGGATTCGATCCCGGGTCTCCAGGATCGCGCCATGGGCCAAAGGCAGGCGCCAAACCGCTGCGCCACCCAGGGATCCCTTTAATTTTTTAAATTGGAGTTCAATTTGCCAACATATAGCATATCACCCAGTGCTCATCCCATCAAGTGCCCCCTCAGTGCCTGTCACCCAGTCACACACCCCCCGCCCACCTCCCTTTCCACCACCCCTTGTTCATTTCCCTGAGTTAGGAATCTCATGTTCTGTCACCCTCACTGATATTTCCCACTCACTTTCTCTCCTTTGCCCTTTATTCCCTTTCACTATTTTTATATTCCCCAAATGCATGAGAACATATGTTTGTCCTTCTCCAATTGACTTACTTCACTCAGCATAATACCCTCCAGTTCCATCCACGTCAGAGCAAATGGTGGGTATTTGTCGTTTCTAATGGCTGAGGAATATCCCATTGTATACCTAGACCACATCTTCTTTATCCATCATCTTTCGATGGACACCGAGGCTCCTTCCACAGTTTGGCTATTGTGGACATTGCTGCTAGAAACATGGGGGTGCAGGTGTCCTGCTGTTTCACTGGATCCGTATCTTTGGGGTAAATCCCCAGCAGTGCAGTTGCTGGGTCGTAGGGCAGTTCCATTTTTGACTCTTTGAGGAACCTCCACACAGTTTCCAGAGGGGCTGCACCAGTTCACATTCCCACCAACAGTGTAAGAGGGTTCCCCTTTCTCCGCATCCTCTCCAACATTTGTGGTTTCCTGCCTTGTTAATTTTCCCCATTCTCACTGGTGTGAGGTGGTATCTCATTGTGCTTTTGATTTGTATTTCCCTGATGGCAAGTGATGCAGAGCATTTTCTCACGTGCTTGTTGGCCATGTCTATGTCTTCCTCTGTGAAATTTCTGTTCATTTCTTTTGCTCATTTCATGATTGGATTGTTTATTTGTTTGCTGTTGAGTTTAATAAGTTCTTTATAGATCTTGGAAACTAGCCCTTTATCTGATAGGTCATTTGCAAATATCTTCTCCCATTCTGTAGGTTGTCTTTTAGTTTTGTTGACTGTATCCTTTGGTGTGCAAAAGCTTCTTATCTTGATGAAGTCCCAATAGTTCATTTTTGCTTTTGTTTCTTGCCTTCATGGATGAATCTTGCAAGAAGTTGCTGTGGCCAAGTTCAAAAGGGTGTTGCCTGTGTTCTCCTCTATTCTTGTCTCACATTTAGATCTTTCATCCATTTTGAGTTTATCTTTGTGTCTGGTGTAAGAGAATGGTCTAGTTTCATTCTTCTGCACATGGCTGTCCAATTTTCCCAGCACCATTTGTTGAAGAGACTGTCGTTTTTCCAGTGGATAGTCTTTCTTGCTTTGTTGAATATTAGTTGACCATAGAGTTGAGGTCCCATTTCTGGGTTCTCTATTCTGTTCCATTGATCTATGTGTCTGTTTTTCTGCCAGTACCACACTGTGTTGATGATCAGAGCTTTGTAGTGTAACCTGAAATCCGGCATTGTGATGCCCCCGGCTCTGGTTTTCTTTTTTAATATTCCCCTGGCAATTCAGTCTTTTCTGATTCCACACAATTCCTAGGATAATTTGTTCCAACTCTCTGAAGAAAGTCCATGGTATTTTGATTGGGATTGCATTGAACGTGTAAATTGCCCTGGGTAGCATTGACATTTTCACCACATTAATTCTGCCAATCCATGAGCATGGAATATTTTTCCATCTTTTTGTGTCTTCCTCAATTCTGTAGTTTTTAGGGTATAGATCCTTTACCTCTTTGGTTAGGCTTATTCCTAGGTATCTTATGCTTTTGGGTGCAATTGTAAATGGGATTGACTCATTAATTTCTCTTTCTTCAGTCTCATTGTTAGTGTATAGAAATGCCACTGACTTCTGGGCATTGATTTTGTATCCTGCCACATTGCTGAGTTGCTATATGAGTTCTAGCAATCTTGGGATGGAGTCTTTTGGGTTTTCTATGTACAGATCATGTCATCTGCAAAGAGGGAGAGTTTGACTTCTTCTTTACCAATTTCAATGCCTTTTATTTATTTATTTTTTTGTTGTCTGATTGCTGAGGCTAGGATTTCTAGTACTCTGTTGAATAGCAGTGGTGAGAGTGGACATCCCTGTCATGTTCCTGATCTTAGGGGAAAGGCTCCCAGTGTTTCCCCACTGAGAATGGTATTTGCTGTGGGCTTTTCATAGATGGCTTTACAGATGCTGAGGAATGTTCCTTCTATCCCTACACTCTGAAGAGTTTTGATCAGGAATGGATGCTGTATTTTGTCAAATGCTTCCTCTGCATCTATTGAGAGGATCATATGGTTCTTGTTTTTTCTCTTGTTGATATGATCTATCACATTGATTGTTTTATGAGTGTTGAACCAGCCTTGCATCCCGAGGATAAATCCCACTTGGTCATGGTGAATAATCGTCTTAATGTATTGTTAGATCTGGTTGGCTAATATTTTGTTGGGAATTTTTGCATTTGTGTTCATCAGGGATATTGGTCTATAATTCTCCTTATTGGTGGAGTCGTTGTCTGGTTTTGGAATTAAGGTGATTCTGGCCTCATAAAACGAGTTTGGAAGTATTCCATCTCTTTCTATGTTGTCTAGTCCAATTATTTAAGGAATCAGAACAGTTTAGTAAAAATCCCAAATTAGGTTATTTTGGAAGTCTGGCAGTTCTAATGGGGTAACTTGCAAAAAAGATCCGTTCTTGCAGTAGGACAGTAATATGTGGACCTGTGTGTGATTTTGCTTCTTTTTCTCCTTGCTGTTCCCATTATCCCTACCACACTGAGTGCATTTAAGACTTTAATTCCAGACTGAAATTTAACTTTTTAAACAACCTAACACATCAACTCTAAGTTTCTACTTTGTTTTCCCTTCTGTTATTTATTGGATCCTGTATCTTCCACTTTCTTGGATTCTTGGGGGGCAGTTTACAGGTGGCATGAACCTACACATGCTCAAAAATGTCTTTATATTGATCCCCACTTGAATGCTAGTTCATCTGGGTATTGGATTCTAGGTTAAAAATGTTTTCT
Source organism: Canis lupus familiaris (assembly GCF_011100685.1). NCBI lineage: Eukaryota > Metazoa > Chordata > Mammalia > Carnivora > Canidae > Canis > Canis lupus. The sequence continues at coordinate 2,422,275 of NC_049232.1, forward strand.
TTTTTGTTTTTCTTTTTTTCTTTTCAGAACATTATCTTCCGGTGTTCAGGGTTGTTGGTGAAGACGTCCAATGTCAAGCCGATTTTAATTCTATTGTGATAGCTTATTTCCTCTCTTGGAAAGCTAGTTGGGTTTTCCTCTCATCTTTGATTTTCCAAACTCTTACCATGGTGTGTCTCTTACCATGATATGCCTAGATTTCTGAAAATTCTCTTTCACTTTTTATTCACTCTGCTTGGTACCCAGTTAACCCTATTGGTATGAAGACTGGTGTCTCTCTTCAGCTCTGAATCCCCACCTACAAACCCATTCTTTCTTTGAGTACTTTTTTACTTTCATTTTATCTGTTTTCTCTCTTTGGAACTTCTGTCATACAGATATTGGAATTTCTTGGTCTACCTTCCACATCTTATGACTTTTTAACTGACATTTTTCTATTTGTTTGTCATTTCACACTAAGCCTGAAGGGAATTCTTTGGTTTGATTTTCCATTCTTTGGTTACTAATTTCCCCTTACCTGTGTTGGTGTTAATATTCACCTCACCTATTCAGTGTTTGAAGTTAATCTTTGTTTTTTCTTAATTGAAATTAATTTTTTATGGATGAAATATATTCTATTATCTCTCTGAAGATAGAAATTATAGTTATTAGAATGTTTTTCTCTATTGATTCCTTTGGTTGCAGTTTTTTTTTTTAAGATTTTATTTATTTAATTGCGAGAGACACAAAGAGAGAGGCAGAGACACAGGCAGAGGGAGGAGCAGGCTCCTTGCAGGGAGCCTGATGTGGGACTTGATCCCAGGACCCTGGGATCATGACCTGAGCCAAACACAGACGCTCAACCCCTGAGCTACCCAGGTGCCCCTGGTTGTAATTCTTCTAGGTTACATTCTATGTTACCTTATTATGGTGTTGGTTTTCTCAAATGTTTGGCAATTCTTGGCCATCTGCCATCTGTAGATCTAAAAATCCCCACTAGCTTGCTTATTTTATTGATCATACTTGCTTTTATTGATTATTGGAGCAGGGCGGGCTCTACTCTTCTGAGAGTGTAGAGGTGACCTGACCTTCCTGGAGGGTCAGTAGTCACTAGGATAGTCCCTGCCTTGCCTCTCTGAACTAAGTATTCACGCCCTCAGGTTTAGCTTGGGGACAAATGCTATGTTCCAACGATGGTGATCTTTCTTTCTTTCTTTTTTTTTTTTTTAAAGATTTTATTTATTTATTCATGAGAGACTCACAGGGAGAGAGAGAGGCAGAGACACAGAGGGAGAAGCAGGCTCCATGCAGGAAGCCCAATGTGAGACTTGATCCCGTGATCTTTCTTATCTTCCCATGCCATTATGAATTTTTTTCCTTTCCTTTTCTTTCTCTTTTGCCTTTTCTAATTAAACAAGACTTTTCTGTTATTTAATGGGATTTTGGTTAGGAGGGAGGTCAAATGGGGGTGCTCAGTCCTCCATCTGGCTCTAATCTGCATTTTTAGCAAAACAACTAAGTTTGGAAGTTTGAAACTAACGACATTAGGGCTGAGAGATTTCTTAATGTAAATATATTTCAGCAGAGTTAATGAAAACTTGGAGTGCTTACAAAGTTGGATATATTACATGTGTGACAAATTATATATAAACCAGATTTCATTTCCTGTTTTTTTTTTCAATCAGCAAAGAAAAAATGGCAAGAAAACCAAGTCTCCTGTATTTTAGCTACTCATTTTAAGGGATAATGCATATTTAAACATTTTCAGCATTTGCTGTTGAAATGGATAAAACTTTACAATAAAATCCCCCCAAAGCATGAAGTTCCAGTCAGCAATGAGCCCCTCGTTCGGATATGGTCCAGGATTTGCCTCAGAGGGCCCGTCGGCCTGGATCTTCTGCTGTTAGCAACCACATTGCCATTCTTCTCACTTGTCTCTCATCACTATGGTGATTCTCGTTAAATAAAGTGAACAGTCCTGATCATGTGCACTGGCGCCTTGTCATTTTTCCTGTGGCTGTCAGTTTCCACAAAACAGCAGCCATCTAGTCAATAAATATTTGTTGAGTGCCTAGTATGTGCTTGCTCCTCAAGGCACAAAGATCAAAAGGACAAAATGCTTTCCCTCTAGAACGCTCTCTATGGGGAAGAAAAGGCAAAAGACGTAGATGCCTTGGATCAGAATGGATCCCAACTTTGTGTCTTTGTAGCTACTGAACTTAAAAATGTTTTATGTTTGTGTAGGTAGAATCCTTTCCAAATTATTTTTAATTTTTGAATGTGAGATAAATTATAGGGTTCAAAAATCAACTGCTAAAAAAAAAAAAAAACAAAAAAAACAAAAAAAAAAAACAAAAATCAACTGCTATGAGAAATTGTTGTCATCTGCTATTTCAACTCTGCTCACACCTTCTCTGGGTAACCATTTTTATTAGATTCTTGTTTCTACTTCTAATATTTCCTTATGCAATTGTATATGAATATGTATTTTAATTTTGCTGTCCTGTAAAGGGTGGCAGGCTCTATATGTACCAATATAGTCTGGAGATCTTTATATAGGGGTCCACAGAGATCTCCCTTGTTGCTTCTCCCAGAGCCTTAGAGTCCTCTGGGTGGATGTCATAGCACATTAACCAGCCTGTTATTGAGGGCCACTTGGGATGTTTCCAATCTTTTGCCATTCCAACGAACGTGCCAATGAATAATCTGGTACGTCTGCCATTTGTATGCATGCAGGGGTGTTTGCAGAATCAATTTCCAGAAGCAAGATTGCTGCCTCAAAGGGTACTTGCATCTATAATTTTGGCAGGTTTTGCCAGCTGTCTCCCCTTACAGGGGTTAAACCATCTTATTCTTTTCCAGCAATGTCTGAGAGCATCTCTTTCTCCCCCGTGGGAAAATTTCTAATCCTTCCTTGTCTTCTGGTACCAAGTAATCCCACTTGCACCTTCTCTCCACAGTGTTGTATTAGTTGCCAGGTATTATCCAGGTTTCTATTAGCACAAGTAAAGCTGCTCAGAAGTAGACAGTGTGTTCTATTTGCTTTGTGGTGCAACCAGATGAGGAATCGTGGAAGGGAACCCAGAATGTTTAAGGGATGATGTGGAGCACCGGGTGGCTGGAGGCCAGGTCCAAGCTGCTGAGCTGTGGGAGGGAAGATCAGAAACAGATTGTGGAGAACTTGTGCTGCCATACATCAAGAGCTTTGGATTTTTCCTGCAGGCCATGGGCAGTCGCCGAAGGTTTCCTAGTGGAGGAAGGAGATGGTTAGAGCCATGTCCAGGCTGGTTTTAATTCCAGTGGCCTGTGCAGGATGCAGAAGAGACTAGTGACTATACTTTTTTTTTTTTTTTAAGATTTTATTTATTTAAGAGAGAAAGCATGAGTGGGGGAGAGACAGAGGAAGAAGCCGACTCCCTGCTGAGCATGGAGCCAGACATGGAACTTGATCCCAGGACTCTGGGATCCTGACCTGAGCCGAAAGCAGATGTTTTTCCGGCTGAGCCACTCAGGTGTCCCACGACTTTTTGATTCTTAGCACAGACCTGCTGTAGTTTGGTGTGGTAATAAATGTGTAATATTGCTGTTTGGCAGTTGTCTGCACATTGCATGGAAGGGTTCTGGGAGAGAATCCCTGAACCAAGAAGAGTAATTTCTCTATTATGTGTCCTGACTGGAAGCAGTGGAGGGTCACTTTCCCACTTGGCTTCTCAAGAGCCATCCTCATCATTGCCATTCAATGCACAGTCATCAAAACACCGAGTCACTTCAAGCTCATGAAGTGGCCAGAGCCTTTGAATCAACATTTCTTATCTATCCCCTCATCTTGTGATATTATTCCCCACTTTTGGGTGAGAGACGATCCCAGGTCCCAGACGCCCATGAAGAGCAGGTGTCAGATCCGAGACAGGAAGGCCAGCTTGCAGAGGCTTGCTTGGCTGTTCTCTACCCACAGAGTGGCCTTGGCAAACCTCTTCCTCCTGGAGAGTGCTGGGAGCCGCGATGCTGTGTGCGGTTTCCATAGCAGTGGGCCGCGGGGACAGGCGGCCAGGTGGCAGGCCTGCTGGGCTCGGTGCTGGCTCACCTGCTTTGCCGTTGGCAGCCACCCCCTTCGTTCCTCTAGCTGCTGGAGCTATAGAATGTCTTTTGTTCTTCCCTTTGAGTTTGATCTCTGTATCAGAGGACTTTAAAGTTCTGAGCATATAAAAAGTGTGACTTTGTCTCCAAGCGGATTGAGTAGCAGGAATCCAGAATGCCAGGGTGGAAAATTACTGGGGGATGGTGTGTCTCTCTGGAGCGAGGCTAGAACTCGGGGTGGGGGGGTGAGGCCAACTCTGAGCACTGAGCTTTGGGCCAAAGGCGGCAGGAGGAGCCCCTGGTGGTGAGAAGAGAGGCTGGCTCCCCTAGGGACCCCGGGATTGTCCTCACCAATGCGATGGGCACCAGACTGTTTGGATTCAGGGTCTGCCATCTTTGTTTCCTCTGATCTCTTCATTTAATTAACTGCAGGAGATTATGCCTTGCAGTAGTCAAGAAATGCTGGTTTCGTCACTGTCCCTGGTTTTCCAGGGAGGACCCATTGTCACAGGATTCCAGGAATTGAGAGCCGTGGGAGGGAAGGGAAGGATCTCAAGTGGGAAGGAAGTCAAAGTCAGGTGCAAGTTCATCTGTGCTTTCTTGGCCAAGTGCTACTCGTTTCAGCAGGCTGTGTGTGCTGTCCTGTGGTGGTGGGACCGGCCAGCTCCACAGGCCTGGGACCCCGGTGGCCCTGCCCAGCAGGCAGGACCAGACTCTGGGCTCTGCTGTCTAGATGATTGTGTTGGACTGGAGCTTTATCTAAGGAGTTAATGCGTAGAAGAATTCCATGACAGGGTTGGAGACAAAGGTTCAAAGTCAAGGGCAAGGATTCTGTTTTGAGAAGCGAAGATGCTCTGGGCGAGTTCCATCTGATACTGTCATGAAGGCACCAGTGGCAGGAGTAGCTAGAACATGGAGCAGAGCAAAGCTCCTCTCACCTGCTGCAGACCCCAAAGAAGTGACCTGAAGCCACCTGTTCTTCTGGGACATATTGAAGAATCACCAAATAGAGGGGAACTTATTTAGAAAAAAACTCCATTTAAGCCTGCCTATGAGTCAAAGCAGTTTTATTTTGTTCTTGAGGGGCGAAATCTTCTTTGTCCTAATCATCTGCAGTTAAGTCATGAACAGAGACCAGGAAATTCCCTTTAGTAAACCCCCAAACTAATTAAATGCATTTCTCTGGTTTGCATTCTGACTAGGAAAAGGAAAAGGGAGAAAGGAAAGAGCGGGTAAATCGGCCTGTCCTCATATTCTTTGGGCAAATATTCTTGAATGCTTATTGCATTTTTCGGCCTGGAAGTAGGCTCCCAGGGAAGCTGAGTTTGCTGGGGTTTTGGGGAAGCAAGCAGCCAACCAGGTGCTAGCTGGAGGCCTGAGGATCTGGCCTTGTTCAGGTGAGGTGGCTGAGGAGGAGGCAAAGTTGAAGCAAAGGTGCAGAGGTGAGAGAAGGAAGCTCATTCCAGGCACAGAACTGGGGGCTTATCTGTTGGAGTAAGAGGTATGGGGAGGGACGGGAAGAGCTTGCTGGCATGGGGAGTGGACTTCATGCTACACACAGGAGAGGCCTTTAAACAGAGGAATGGGGGCGCCTGGGTGGCTCAGATGGTTGAACATCTGCCTTCGGCTTGGGCCATGATCCAGGGTCCTGGGATCGAGTCCTACACCGGGATCCCTGCTCAGAGGAGAGTCTGCTTCTCCCTCTCCTTCTGGCTGCTGGTCCCCCTTCTTGTGCTTCTCTCTCTCTCTCTCTCTCTGTATGTCCAACAAATAAATAAAATCTTAAAAAAAGATAAACAGGGGAAGGAGACTTCTCAGAGACCATGCAGCTGGTGGATGGGATGAGGAGGACGAATGTATCATGGGGACAGAGAGCCCAGTGACATGGTTGTGCTGAAGCCAGAAGGAAAGAGGTAGAGGCAGAGAGGATGGAAGGCTGGGTGCAGATTCGAGATGGGATGGGCCAGCTGACTGGGAGTGTGAGGGAGGACACCCCTGGGTTTCTGATGTGGACAGGTACAAGGCAGGCCATGCCATTCACCAGGATGAGGACTCCCTGGGAGAGCATCTTGGTGGGCATGATGGTGGGGGCCGAGAGAAGGAGAATGATGAATTTGAGGTTAATCAATGCTGTCAGGGAGTGTATCAGTCGGGGCCTATACAGAATCAGCCTGTACATGAAAGAGACAGACAGAGAGGACATTGATTTATTCATTGCAAGGCTTACATGGCTGTAGACTGCCGAGACCGGTCTGAAATCTGCAGGGGAAGCAGTGAGGAAGGGCAGACTGAAACCATCAGGGAGGAGCTGACACTGTGGTCCAAGGCTGGATTTCTTCTTACTCAGGAAAAGTTGTGCTTTGCTGAAGGCACGTCCAGATTATCGAGGATCATCTCCCTTACCTAAAGTTAACTGCTTGTAGGGATGAATCATGTCTGCAAAATACCCTCACAGCAACATCTAGACTAGTGGAGAGTTGAATAAACGGATACCACAGCTTAGCCAAGTTGACACATAAAACTAACCATCATAGGGGTTCCTGGGGGCTCAGTGGGTTGGATGTTTGCCTTCGGCTCAGGCCATGATCCCAGGGTGGTTTGGTAGAGTCCTGTATAGGGCTCTCTGCTTTAGAGGGGAGTCTGTTTCTCCCTCTCCCTCTGTTGCTCCCCCTGATGGTGGTCTCTCTCTCTCTCTCAAAAAAATAAATACAATCTTAAAACAAACAAACAAAACACTAACCATCATAGCTGGCCAGCCACCGAATTGTGAAATATTGAAGTAGTTGGAGATGAACAAAGTGAAGAATGTGTTCCTCCCATCCCAAACTCAACCATGGTTGAGTGTCTCCATCACAGATGGGAGGAGGACTTGGCCGGGAAATAGGCACTGGGGGTCTATTTGGGGAGGACGGGAAGCCATGGGTCTTAGGAGTACCTAAGGAGAGTGTGAAAGTCATGGACACAGCAAGAGAAGGGTAGCCTCTGGGAACACCATGCAGAGGGGACAGGACAGGCAGGGGATGAGGTGAGAGGATATGCTGGAACCTTGCTCTGCAGAATCCCAGCAGAATCCCAATGAGCTTGTGCAGGGCGAGTCTAGAGAAAGTGCCCAGGAAGACAGACTGGGTGAGCAGGAGAGGGACACAAGGTGTGCTTGGACAGGGAGGAATCACCTCACCCCAGCCCACCTTCAGGGAAGGGCTCTGCTAACAGCAGACTCAGGGGATGTTGAGGAAGGAGAGGTCAAAGCTGCTCTGGCCACGGAGAACAGAGACCACGGCACTTTGCTCAAGATTCACCTTTATGAGTTTCTGGCTGAGCAGGGTTGTCCTGGAGCCTCATTTGGGGCTTGTGAATAGGCATTTGAGGATAAGAGTGCTATGGGGAAAGAGCCGAGTAGACACAGTCCATGGCAAGGAGAGACGTGAGGATGAAAGAGGACCAGTGAGTCCTTCCGAGGGGGCCTTTTGCAGACTTTGTCTATGACTCAATCTCATGCTGCAACCTGTTGTATATGAGGGTGGGCTCTCGGGTACTCTTCTATCTCCCCCACCCCATCATATGCCAAGACCTGGAGGGCAGTGACACAGATTGACTGTTAACTGGGTGTGTGTGGAGTATCTGGTCACGGCGCTAGGCTCTTGTGATTTGCAGGAAATGTTGGAAGTCACCTGGTCCCTTCCCCCAGAGCAGGGTCTTTCTTTCAGAAAGAATCTTTCTTCCTAACACATGGGAGCCCCAGGACACTTGCAGGGATGGCAGGCACTCTCTGAAATCACTTCAAACGGGAAGAACATTTTCCCTAATGAGCAACTTGTCTCCTGGACCTAGAATTGCTCGTTTCTGGTTTGCCTTCTGAGGCCAGAGGAACAAGTCTCAAGACAGTTCTTTATGTAGCTCTTTATGGAAACAGCTCTCCTGTCTGCCATCCTCTCTTTCTGGGGCCTTTTTCTTGGTCTCTTTGGCTGCTCTGATGACAGGTTTTAGCCTCCCACTGTTCTGGGCACAGTCACCCGAAAGTCCTTATGTGCTGTAATAAAGAATTCATCTGCTTTTTGTCTTGGGTTGCTGGGATGAAGCTTCTGAGGGCTGGGAATTTCTGAGTGATGGGAGAGTTTTTGTTATTCATGGTGGTCCTTGGATCACACCTGAGTTTATGTTAAGGCAATGACCCGGGGAAGACCAGCCTTGTGATTAGAGGCTTAGGGCTTTGAGCTAGGGGATAGAAGAGGGGCTGGAGGTTACATTTAATCACATGGATAATGATCCAATCAACCATATCCACGTAATGAAACCCTAATGAAAACTCTAGATATTGAGGGGGGCCTGGGTGGCTCAATCGGTTAAGTATCTGCTTTCAGCTCAGGTCATGATCTCAGGGTGCTGGGATTGAGTCCAGCATCAGGCTCCATGCTCAGTGGGGAGTCACTTCTCCCTCTCCCCATATTCCTACCCCTACTCCTGCTCTCTCTCTGTTTCTCTCAAATAAATAAATAAAAATAAAAATAAAAACAAAAACAAAAATACTCTAGACATTGAGGTTCGGGTAAGCTTCTTGGTTGGTGAATGCCTCTAAGTGCAGGGAGGGTGTTGTATCCTGATGCTGAGAGAGAAGACATGGAAGCCCAGTGTTTGGGTCTTTCTGAGACCTTGCCTTAATGTGTCTCTTCATTAGGCTGGTTCTTCTGATTTATATCGTTTATAATAAAACTATAAGCCTAGTACTTTCCTAAGTTCTGTGAACCACTTGAGTGAATTAGTGAAACCGAGGGGATCATGAGAACTCCTAAATTTGTAACCAGCTGGTCAGAAGTGCAGGTGGCCTGGGAACCCCTGAAACTGCAGCTTGCATCTGAAGTCAGAGAAATCTTGTTGGGGTCTGTGCTTTAACTTGCAGAGTCTGATGCTAGCTAGTTCTTGATGGTTAGCATCAGAACTGAACTGCAATATTGCATCCTGTTTCAATAATCCCAGAAAAAGGAGTGCCTGGGTGGCTCAGTCAGTGAAGCGTCTGCCTTCAGGTCAGGTCATGATCCTAAGGTCCTGAGATTGAGTCCTATGTTGGGCTCCCCTCTCAGCAGAGAGCCTGCTTCTCCATCTTCCTCTGCCCCCCCTCCTTGCTGTGTGTGCGTGCGCACACACACACACACACTCTCTCTCTCTCTCTCTCTCAAATAAATAAATAAAATCTTAAAAAAAAAAATCCAAGAAAAATGTGGTGCTAAGCATGCAAGAGGGCAGTATCCTCAGCTCCTTGGTGAGAAAGCCACATTAGGGCAGCCTAGGGCCCCCCAGTATCATGGGCTGGGACGGCTCCCTGTGCCTTCCCAAGTGAGCTGTGGGCAAGATCAAGTTACTTGGTGATGAAGCTCCTTGGACCACCTGGAGGGGTTCAGGCAGGAGCTGAGTTCTAGATCTCTTCATTTCTGTCTGACACCTGCCTCCCCCACCCATGACAACACAAAACTGCACCATTAATGAATCTAGGAGACAGAAGAAAGCTCCAAGACTCAAATGACATAACTGTAGCCCAAAGCTGTCACAGTGGGGCAGCAGGACAGGAAGGGGGGATGAGGAGGAATCTGAGGGGGCAGATCCTGGAAGGTGAGGGCTCTTCCCTGAGGAGGCATTGCTGTGAATAGGATTGAAAATCAAAGGGAAGAGGTGAGAAGGAGTGGGTGGGCTAGGAGGGCACTCAGAAGTGGCCAACCCAGAAAGAACCCCTTTGGGAAGAGGATGCATCCCTGGAAGGCAGACCCAAGATCCCCTGGGGGCACCCAGCTGCTGGAGGGGCTGTTGAAGGGTCTCAGAGCTTGGGAATGAATCCTCTTTTAGTTTTACTTTGCTATTTTTTCCCAGGGTCTTTTTTTTTTTTTTTTTTTAAGATTTTATTTATTTAGGAGCACCTGGCTGGCTCAGTGGCTGAATGTCTGCCTTCAGCTCAGGGCGTGATCCTGGGGTCCTGGGATTGAGTTCTGCATCAGGCTTCCAGGAGGGAGCCTGCTTCTTCTTCTGCCTATGTCTCTGCTTGTGCTCTCTCTCTCTCTCTGTCAAATTAAGTAAAATCTTAAAAAAAATGTTTTCAAAAGTGGGGGAAATTGTACCCTAACCTTCCAACACATACTACTACTACTACTACTACTACTACTACTACTACTACTAAATACCTTAGTTAAGTAGTTGAAACCATGATGAAGATTACAAAGCAGAAATTTAGGACATTGGGATAGAAATAGCCAGAGAGAAAGAGATGGGTGGATAGTGGGTGGATATTAGGGAGTAGTAGAAGTTAGGAAATAGAAGAAAAACCAAAACAATTTCAGAAATGAACAGGGGCACCTGGGTGGCCCAGTCAGTTAAGCATCTTATTCTTTTTCTGGGGGGGATTTATCTATTCATGGGAGACACAGAGAGAGAAGGCAGAGACACAGGCAGAGGGAGAAGCAGGCTTCCTGCAAGGAGCCCGATGTGGAACTCAATCCCAGATCCCCGAATCACACCCTGAGCCAAAGGTAGACACTCAACCGCTGAACCACCCAGTCGTCCCTAAGCATCTGATTCTTTTTTTTTTTTAACATATTTTATTTATTCATTCATGAGAGAGACAGAGAGAGAGAGAGAGAGAGAGAGAGGCAGAGACACAGGTGGAGGGAGAAGCAGGCTCCATGCAAGGAGCCCGATGTGGGACTCGATCCCGGGACTCCAGGATCACGCCCTGGGCCAAAAGCAGGCACTAAACTGCTGAGCCACCCAGGGATCCCCTAAGCATCTGATTCTTGGTTTCACTCAGGTCATGATCTCAGGGTCCTGAGATCAAGCCCCATGTTGGGCTCTGTGCTCAGTGGGGAGTCTGCTTGAGATTCTCTTACTCTCTCATGCTCTCTCTCATTCTCTCTACAATAAATAAGTAAAATCTTAAAAAATTTAAAAATGGGTACAATTGTAAATATTATTTTATATAAATTTTAACACAATGACATAAATCAATTAAAAATTATCTTTAAATAGCAAGTGATAGGTAGAGAAAACAGATAAGGGAGACCCAATAGATGCATTATTGGAATTTATGAGGCAGAAACCAAAAGAGTGAATCAAAACCAACATTTAAAAAAGTGTTTAAGAAAGCTTCCCGAAACACAGATTTTAATCTATACATTGAGAAAGCACAATGTATTCCAGAGAAAATTGACACAGAATGTCAATGTTAATACCTATCTTAGAAAATGATTGGACTTTAAAGATAAAGAGTTTTGCACAGTCAGGCAAAACTGTTACTTGAGGGAAAGAAAATCAGCTGGCATCACACTTCTCCATCGCTCAAAGTCAACACAGAGTCAGAAGACAGCAGGGTAACAGTCACAAGATTGCCAATAAGAGAAAATGTGAGCCAAGGGTTATTAGTCAAGTTAAACTGTATGAAGGCTAGAGACAAGTGTTAAACATTCAATAACCAACCACAGGGTTCCCTTGAGCACTTGTCTAAGAAACCAAATAAATTAAAAAAAGAAATAAAGATTTTATTTATTTGACAGAGCGAGAGAGCACAAGCAGGGGGAGGGGCAGAAGAAGAGAGAGAAGGAGGCTCCCTGCTGAGCAGAGAGCCCATGGGGCTCCATCCCAGGATCCTGGGATCATGACCTGAGCCAAAGGCAGCCGGTTAACCTCCTGAGCCACCTGGGTGCCCCTATTATTTACTTTTTAATCAAGTTTTAAATTTTGATTCTAGTTTAGTTAACATACAGTGTACTATTAGTTTTAGGTGTGCAATATAGTGATTCAACACTTCCCTACATCACTCGGTGCTCATGGTGACAAGTGCCCTCCTTCATCCCCATCACCTGTTTACCCCATCCCCCCACCTACCTCCCCTCTGGTGACCATCAGTGTGTTCTCTGTAGTTAAGAGTTAAAGGTATTTTTAAAACTAGCAAATCAGGCAGTAGGATTTTAAGCACACTTAAGTCAAAGGTAAACAAAGATGAAGAAACCTTTAGGCAAGCAAAGTAAAGAAAAAGAAAATGAATGTCCTAAATTGGGATGTAGAGGACAGGGAGAGAATGGGAAAGAGAGGGCTAGAAGCACCCTTCCCCCCACTCCATTCATAGTGGGGAGATAAAGAATATCTGAAAAAGAAGGAGGCAAGAGTTGTTATATAAAGATTTAACGTATGGGCACTGTTCATGGCCTGTTAATCTGGTGGTGGCTAATGGGCTCCATTCCAGTGCTCCAGCAGCTACAGCAACACTGTGGCAGACTGACTCATGGCTCTCTGTTTCAGGTCCTGGAGACACAGAGCCTGGGAGAAAAAGATTTAACATCTAATTATTGCATAATTTTAGTTTATTTTTTTATTATTTTTAAATATTTAAGTAATCTCGACACCCAAAAAGAATCAAGAATCTCATGCTCTTCCAACTGAGCCAGCCAGGCATCCTTTATGCATAATTTTAGTAATTAGCAAAATAAAAATACAAACCTTGCCAAAATTAGAACAATAATAAAATAATTTAATGTATTTGTAGTAGGCAAGTACATTACATAACAGAACCAAGAAGAAACATATTTTGTATTATTAATTATAAATGCACTAAACTCATCTTTTAAGAGATTTTCAGATTAGATCACAAAATAAAACCTGTGTGTTGCACACTACAGACAAGTCTAAAACAAAGATTAAGAAAAGTTAAAAATAAAAGAATAGGCAAGGCATAATAGCTAAATGCCAAAAAAATTAGAGGTGTACTATTTTTTTTAATTAAAATATTTTATTTATTTGAAAGAGAGAGAAGGATTGTGCAACCAGGGGAGAGGAAAGGCAGATGAAGAAGGAGAAGCAAACTCCTAGCTGAGCAGAGAATCTGATGTGGAGCTCCATCCTAGGATCCCAGGATCATAACCTGAGCGAAAGGCAAACACTTAACTGACTGAGTCACCCAGATGCTTCTAGAGGTGTACTCCTAATATAGTAAAGATAGACATATCTAGGGATCCCTGGGTGGCGCAGCGGTTTGGCGCCTGCCTTTGGCCCAGGGCGCGATCCTGGAGACCCGGGATCGAATCCCACGTCGGGCTCCCGGTGCATGGAGCCTGCTTCTCCCTCTGCCTGTGTCTCTGCCTCTCTCTCTCTCTCTGTGTGACTATCATAAATAAATAAAAAAAAATTAAAAAAAAAAGATAGACATATCTATACATTAAATAGCAGCAACTGTTGGAAAAACTGGTTAGTCATTTTGAAAAATATAAAGTTGGGTTCATACCTCACAATGCTCATGATGACGAGTATCAAATGGATCAAATTTTGTATTAAAAAAATGAGATCATAAAATTACTAGACGATCACATGACAAATTTCTTTATGACCTTGGAATGGGGACATCTTTCCTATCACTCAAAGTTAAAAGCCATAAAATAGGTCTGATAAATTTCATTGTATTAAGAAGAAACTTTCATTCTGCTTCTGGAAATTGGAGTAGATACACTTTTCCCTATTCCTCCTAAGTATACCTAAACGTCCTGAAATACAAATATAAGGTGGAGAGGGACACCTGGGTGGCTCATCGGTTGAGTGTCTGCCTTTGGTTCAGGGCGTGATCTCAGAGTACCGGGATCAAGTCCCACATTGGGCTTCCTGCATGGAGCCTGCTTCTCCCTCTGCCTGTGTCTCTGCCTCTCTCTCTCTCTCTCTCTCTCTCTCTGTGTGTCTCTCGTGAATAAATAAAATCTACAAAAAAAAAAAAAAACCCAAATATAAGGTGGAGAGAAACAGGCAGAGTGATGTAAGACCTCAATAAAGCCAGCTGTCTGTGTTCAAAGGACTGGGAGAGAGACAGCTTACCAAGACAGAAAATTTTTAGACAGTAACCACTCTATGTCAGCCAGACTCCACAGGAAAAATGACTCCCCGCCCCTCACCATCATCAAAACCTGTGTGAAGAGCCTAGACTTCCATACTTGCTGAGCTCTAATGAGGTACCCCAATCTATGTCTTCATCACTGGGTGGTGTCAGAGAAGGCCAAATGAGGACCTAGAATTTATAGCAATGGCACCCTAGCACCCTGCTGTGTCAGTGGAGACTATGTGGGGAGTCTAGACCTCCACTTTCTCTCAGCAATAATAGAGTACCCCATTGCCTCCTTATTGGGGTATTGTTGGAGGAGACCTAGGGGAGAGTCAGGAATTTAACCACTGCTCAGCAGTAATGAGACCATCCCCTCAATGTGTCAGTGGGGGGCTGTGGGGAACACTACTTAAGGCATCCCTCCTTGACCAGGCTGGGTGGTATCCATAGAAACTTAGTTAGGAGCTGAACTCATAAACCCTGCCCAGCACTATCAAGGAGCCCCTGCCCCACCAGGAAGACATATTAAGGCTTATTTATTTATTTATTTATTTTTTATTTTTTATAATTTTTATTTATTTATTTATGATTGTCACACACAGAGAGAGAAAGAGGCAGAGACACAGGCAGAGGGAGAAACAGGCTCCATGCACCGGGAGCCCGACGTGGGATTCGATCCCGGGTCTCCAGGATCGCGCCCTGGGCCAAAGGCAGGCGCCAAACCGCTGCGCCACCCAGGATCCCTATATTAAGCTTAAATGTGTATACATCAAATGACAGAACCATAAAATATGCATAGTAAAAACTGAAGAAAAAACTGAAAGAAAAGATAGGCAACTCCACAACTCTAGTTGGAGACTTCAACACATCAATTAAAAAGACAAATTAGACAGAAAATCATTAATACCAACATTAAAAAAAATCATCAGTACCAAGATCTAATTGACATTTACACAACATTCTACCCAACACAGCAGAGTACATATTCTTCTCAAGCATCAACAGATCATACACCAAAGTAGACCATATACCCTGGCAAAAATATTTCTAACTAATTACATGGAGGGATAAATTGCCTAATATAGACGTAGCTGGCAGATGGTCTTGAGAGATGGCTGCCACTAAATTTTCCTTCCTTGTACCCCACATCACTTCTCCTATCCAGAGGTAGAGTTCATTTCCCATCCATTGGGTCTGGGCTCCCCATGATTCTCTATGACTGGTAGAACGCAGAAATGATGTTCTCTGACTTCTCAATCTAGGCTTTTAGAGGATAGGCAGCTTCTTGTGTCCTCCTTCTTGACAGGCGGCCACCATGCAAGAAAGCTGACTACTTTGGGGCCACCATACTGTGAAGAAGCCCAAGCCAGCCACTTGAAGAGCCTACATAGGAATCATGAAGACATCTGACAAGTAAGTAAAGTCTTCTTGGACTGTCCAGCTCAGCCCAGCTGCCAGCTGAACGCACCCAGGTGAGTAAGCCCAGCTGGGTACAATCTGGGAAGAACCACTCAGCTAAGCCCTTTTGACCCTAGAATCCTGAGGAACAATAAATCATTGTTTTTTTAAGCCACTATGGTTTGGAATGGATTGTTACATAATAAAGGTTGTGATCATTAATTCTAACATGAGGGATTTCCCCGCACCATCAAACAAACAATTCTCTGACACCCTCTAGGTGTTCTGTAGTTCAACTCAACTGTGACACTGTTTCCCTGGAGAGAGAGTCAGATCCCACAGGTTAAGGTCCTAGTCCTGCAAGATTGCTCTCTCCATCATGTGCCAGTGACAAATCCAAGTTATCACCTGTACTTCTTCTTTTCTTTTCTTTTTTTAAGATTTTATTTGTTTATTCATGAGAGACACACAGAGAGAGGCAGACATAGGCAGAGGGAGAGGCAGGGAGCCCGATGTGGGACTTGATCCCAGGACTCTGGGGATCATGCCCTCTGCCAAAGGCAGAGGCTCAACTGCTGAGTCACCCCGGTGTCCCATCACCTGTGCTTCTGATTGGAGGTTCCAACGATCCCTTCCTTGGGTTTCCTTAATTTGCTAAAGTGGCTCACAAAATCCAGGGAAACCCTTTACTTACTAGAACACTGGCTTGTTATGAAAGAATAGAACTTAGGAACAGCCAGATGGAAGAGATGCATCGGGCAAGGTATGGGGAAGGGGCACGGAGCTTTCATGCCCTCTCTAGGGGAGCCACTCTCCCCAAATCTCCATGTCATCACCAACCTGGAAGTTCCCAGAACCCTGTCCTTTTTTAATGGAGGCTTCATTACATAGGCATGAGTGATGAAATCATTGGCCAATGGTAAGATTGATTCAATCTCCAGCCCCTCTCCCTCCCAGGAGATCAGGGGGCTGGGACTGAAAGGTCCAATATTCTATGCTGGCTGGTTCTCTCTACAGCCAGCTCCCATCCTTGGGTGGGGGTCAAAAGTCACCTTTGTTATGCTCACTAGTCTCATAAACATAACAAAAGTCACCTTTGTTATGCTCACTAGTCTCATAAATTCTGAGGATTTGGGGAGCTCCCTGGGGGAGGAGGGAAGAGGGAATAGGACAAAGATCAAACACATTTCTTTTTATAAATCACAACATCATACATAGCAATAGACAATTTAAGCAGACCTTTTTCTTTTGTGTGAAAAAGACCCAGAACCCAATAGAAAAATGAGCAGAGGAAATAGTTCATAGAAAAAGTAATGCAAATGGTCCTTAAACATCAAGAGATGCTCCATCTCACTCTTAAGAGGGATCCATGTTAGGGATGCCTGGGTGACTCAGCGGTTGAGCATCTGCTTTGGCTCAAGGTGTGATCCTGGGGTCTGGGATCGAGTCCCGCATCGGGCTCCTTGCAGGGAGCCTGCTTCTCCTTCTGCTTCTCCCTTTGCTTGTGTCTCTGCTTCTCTCTTTGTGTGTCTCTCATGAATAAATAAATAAAATCTTATAAAAAAAAAAAAAAGAGAGATCCACTACCTAGACACCATTTCTCACAAGCCAGTTGGAAAAAAAACTTAACATTTGAAATGACGTGGTGTGGCTGTAAGGAATTAGCTCGGGTGGTGAAGACGCAGAATTGTACAGCACTTACAGAGAACGGTGTGGCATCGCCTATAAAAAATTCAAATGCATTTATCTTCTGACCTAGCTGTCCCGCCTCTGGTGCTCGGTTGTATAGATAGATATGCACAGGTATGACATGGCTTGTGAATGAGGTCATACACCATGGCGTCATCTGTAATGGCAGAAGGACTGGAAAGCAGCCAAGGGCCTGTCAACAGGGAACTGCTTAAATAAACATCACCACTGTAAAACGGAAGGACAATGTGCTGTAGGATATAACAAGTGGAAAGGAAGGTATTTAATAGTGTGCAAATTATATTATCTTCCCTTTAGGAAAGGGTGAAAAACAGGAATAAATATATTTGCATTTCCTGATATTTGCAGAAAGAAATACAGAAAAAAACCGCCCAAAATGATTATGGATTGTGGAGATAGGAGTTAGAATTTTCTGTGTATATATATATTTTTTCTGTGTATATTTTGATACCTATTTTATACCTGTTAATGTTATTGTGACTCTTTTTTTTTTTTTTTTTTTTAGAAGTAGGCTGGGACGTCTGGGTGGCTCAGCGGTTTAGCACCTGTCTTCGGTCCAGGGCGTGATCCTGGAGTCCTGGGATCGAATCCCACATTGGGCTCCCTGCGTGGAGCCTGCTTCTCCCTCTGCCTATGTCTCTGCCTCTCTCTC
The DNA here is from genome assembly GCF_011100685.1 of Canis lupus familiaris. Classification (NCBI taxonomy): domain Eukaryota; kingdom Metazoa; phylum Chordata; class Mammalia; order Carnivora; family Canidae; genus Canis; species Canis lupus. The sequence continues at coordinate 2,439,929 of NC_049232.1, forward strand.
TCTCTCTGTCTCTCATGAATAAATAAATAAAAATATTAAAAAAAATAAAGTAGGCTCGACACCCAGCATGGATCCCAACCCAGAGATCAAGACCTGAGCTGAGATCAAGAGTCAAATACTTAACTGACTAAGCCACCCAGGGAACCTGTTGTTTTGACTTGTGAAACAATTAAACATCCGACATACACAATTCAGGCCATAGAGGGCCGTGGGAATGGGGAATGATGGTTGATGGGTATATAGTTTCTTTTACTGGTGGGGGAGGATGGGGTTTCTTTTGAGGATTTTGAACTTGTTCTAAAATTGGATGGTGGTGATAGTTGCATGATGGTGTGAATATGCTGAAGACCACTGACTTGTACATGGTAAATGGGGAATTTTATGCAATGTGAAGTATATCTCAATAAAGCTGGAGAAATGGAAGGTGCCCACAAAAGTTCAGGGATGAAAAGAAGATATACACAAGATACAGCAAAGATTAAAATGATAGCAGGAAAAAATATGAATGACTCCATGCCCTTATATCCAAAACGTTCTAAAAACATCTGGAAAATGCAATTAAAGAGATTGCCTCAAGGAGAAATAGACAACCTGAATGAATAGTCCAGTAACATTTAAAGGAACTAAATTATTAGCAAATAATCTTTCATACAGGGAACAATAGACTGAGGTGAGTTTTAAAAAAATATTAAAAGAGAAGATCATCTTGGCCTTTTTTCTTTTTGAAAGACTTTTTAAAAAATTTTTTTTCAGTAATCTCTATGCCTTGTGTGGGGCTTGAACTCACGACTCTGAGATTAAGAGTCACATGCTCCGCAGACTGAGCGTCAGTGCTCCTAGATCATCTTGGTCTTAAACTGTTGTGGTCATAAAAGAGGAAATACTCTTCAGCCCATCTCATAATATTTAAAACCTGAAATACTAAAACTAGACAAGAAAATTAGGAGAAAAGTCAATTATGGGCCAATCCACTTTTGAACATGGATGAAAAAGCCTTTTAAGTAAAATATTAGCACATTGAATCAAAACAATATGTTGGTAAAGATACCAACAATTTATGTCAGGGTTGTGACATTCCAGAAACTCAATGTTTATTTAACATTGGAAAGTTTACTAGTGAATCCAACACTTTAATGGGCAGAGGAATAAAAAGTGCAGATGACCTTCTCAATAGATGCAGAAAAATAATTTGATAAAATTTGAAAGTCATTCATGATTTAAAACAAAACAAAACAAAACAAAAAAGCACCCAAACTCTTAGTAGATTTGGACTAGGAGAGGGTATCTACTAAGGAGCTACAGCAAGAATTACACTTAGAGGTGACAGGCTAGAGATAATCCTTAGCTGATCAGGAATAAGGCTGATACCCAGGGCACTGTTTCATTCAGTATTGTCCCAGACAGTGGGAGAGAGAAGAGAAAGAGAGAGACAAAGAGAAAGAAATTCTACCTATAAGAGTTAGAAAAAGGAAAAAAAAAAAAGAGTTAGAAAAAGGGAGACCAAATAGTGGTCAAATAGCCAGGGCACAGTCAGAATGTCGTGAACTGAAGAGAATATTAAGTGGAGAGCTCAGGAAGATCCCTAGCAGCGAGCACCGCAAAAGCTGGGCCACTTCTTCCTGCCATCCCCGAGGTACAGCAGGTGCGTTGACCCACCCAGGGTGCCTCCGACCACTCCTACCCAGACACCCCCACAGACATGCCTGTGGGGTCCCAGAGCAATAGTGGTGTTGGTAGCCAGCTTCTCGCTTGGCACCTACCTCACACGTTTGTACATATTTTAAAGACAAATTTTATTTTGTGAATAGGTAATACATTTGTATTGTTAACACAATCCTTTTGTGGCCGGGTGACAGATGGGACCCAGAGCAAAGAATAGGAAGCAGCTTGGTGACACGGAGCATCATCAAGGGGTCTCAGGGCACCTGTTCCGTATCCCTCCCCCTCCTGCTCCATTTCTGGGCCGTCCTACTGTGCCTTTGTCTTTTGACTCTGTACCCTGAAAAAGCTGTGCTCTCTGGCCATCCCCTAGAGGAAGCAGAAGAAACAAAGATAATGTTTCCTTGAATGGTCTTCTCACTAGGGAAGACCCCAGGGCTCCCCCTCTTCCCTGAGCCTGATACGACCATGAGGCCCATGGTGGGTCTTCCTAACCACCGGGGAAGAGCTCCCCTTGTGCTCTCTGCCATGGCTGCACCCCTGAGTCGACATTGTGTTCCCTGCATATGGGAACAGGCAATGACAGACCCCTCAGGGCTGTCTGCACCAGAGGCATGAGGGGATCCCGGAAGGAAGGTGGTTGATCTTTCTTGGTTGGTGGGGTACAGGTGAAGGGAGACACCATGAGGAGGGTGGTCCTGGCCTGGGGGCAGATGGAGAGGGGCATTCTGGTTGAACAGTGGTATCTGCAAATGCATGGTGGGGGAGTATGTTTGGGGCTCACATGATAGAGCCACCCTGGTCAGGGTGAATGGCCTGAACCTCCAAAGACAGAAAAGCCCTGCTGCTCTTACAGAGCATTCCCACCCAGCTATGTGGGTTCTCTCTCCTGGGGGCCTGGGAGGGAATGTGGTGGAGGCCTTGGGAGCTTTCTTTTATGTGGGTGGCTGAAAGCCAGGGGGCCCAGGATAGGGATGCCTGGGAGCAGAGACCCAGCAGCAGCTCAGGTGCCTCTCCACTGTTCAAGGACCCTCAGAGGTGGTGGCTGGATGCCATCGTGGGCATGGGGCTGAGACTGATGTGGGGGTGGAGACTCTGCTCACCCAGCTTCCTGACCTTGTGTGGCCCCAGGGCACTTCTGAACCGTATGCTGTGCAGATGCCAGCTGGCCCATAACAGCATCCCAAATTGTCCAGAGCAAAAAGGTGGTTCATTGTTGTCATGGCCTCAGATTTCAGGAGTGGGCAGCAGACCTTGGGTTGTGATGGCCTTGTATTCCAAGGACAGGGAGAGGGGTTGGTCCTCTGGATGTTGATGGATTCATGACAAACCTTAGGAGTTTGGGTGTCCTTGCCCTTCAAAGCAAGCCTCAACACAGAATTTAGCATTTTCATTCTGATTGGAATTTGTGGCTTATTATTGCTACTAGCACCATCCCGGCGAGTATGGCTTAAATGTCAAGATATATTTTTCAGGTACATAAGACACCAAAGATCACAGCTGTCTGGAAGAGTGAATTTTAATTAGCAAAGGGATCCCATAAAACCTCCTGAGCCCTGATGAAGCAGCCCTGCCAGGCTTTGTTCAGCCCTGGGTGTTTATTACAGACTCAGATGGCCGGCGATAGCGTCCAAAGGACCTCCGGAAAGCATTAGTGGGAACTGGTTTTAACTTTCAAACTTATCTGTCAAGTCCCTCATGCCAAATACCTCTGGAGAAAGCAAAAGGGCTACATAGAGGCACTTTATGAATAGCTAATAGTGTAGTGTTGCCTCCAGAGCCGTCCACACACTGTGCTTCCTTTGCAGCTGATTTATATGGTGTAGGGAGACTCTGTTACGCTGCAGGACCCTTAGAATTTGTGACCCATAGGGGTGTCACTCACCTGTGGAAGGGTGTCTCCTTACTGGCTCTTATCTTCACATCTGCTTTCTCCACCCTCACTCCCTGCCTTCCAGGCACTGCCAGAGAGAGCAGCGATGTTCTTGATGTTCTTCTTTGATATCAACACAGACCCATCCAGTTCAGTGACTGTCCAGCCAGCCCCACCCTGGGCCAGGCACTAAGACAGAAGTGGTGACGTCTTGACCTCTGGAAAGCTCATAGCCTGATGTGTAAGCACACAGGCTGTGACACGGGGTGGTGACAAAGTGACGGTGTAATTGAGGCAGACATGAACATGGAAGAATGTGGTGAGGAAAGTGTGCGTGCGTGTGTGTGTGTGTGTGTGTGTGTGTGTGTGTGATGGGAAGGTGATGAGCTGGTTAAGTAAAATCTGGGTTTGAGGAGAGAAATGCAATTTTGCTAGGCAAAAGAGGGGGTGTACCATTGACATTGCAGAAATGAAAGAGATTGTGAAGGAATTCTCACTACTTTTTAAAAAAGATTTTATTTATTTGACAGAGAGGGAGAGAGAGAGAGAGCGCAAGCAGGGGGAGTGGCAGTCAGAGGGAGAGGGAGAAACAGGCTCCCTACTGAGCAGGGAGCCTGACTTGGCTCAATCTCAGGACCCTGGGATCATGACCTGGGCCAAAGGCAGAAGCTTAACTGACTGAGCCACTTGGGCACCCAGGAATATCTATTTTGTTTTTTAAATAAAAAGATAGACAAGTGGCTAATGAACTCATAAAAAGACCCCCAACATCATTAGCTCTCATGGGAATGTAAATTAAAGCCACAGTAAGAACCACTTTACACTCAGTATCACGGTGAGGATAAAAGAGTCAGATAACAAGTGTTGGTGAAAGGATGGAGGCATTGGGGGAGGCTTACACACTGCGGGTGGGACCATGAGACAGCGCAGCCAGCTGGGAAGACAGGGAGGGGGCCATTCCTCTCACGGTCAAATATGGAACTACCATAGGACCCGGCAGTTCCACTCCTGGGTATGTACCCGACAAAAATAAAAACATGAATATTCATAGGAGCATTATTCACAATAGCCCCAAAGTGGAAACAAAGTGAAAAATCCTTCTACTGATGCATAGAACAGAATGTGGCATGTTCATACAGTGGAATATCACTTGGCAAGATAAAGGAATAAAGTCCTGGTACATGGGACAGTGTGGATAAGCCTCAAAAACATGATCCATGGGAGAAGTCGGTGATAAACGACCAGCTATGTGATTCCATGTACGTGAAATGTCTGGAAGAGGCAATCTGCAGACACGGAAAGTAGATTAGTGATTGCCTTGAATTGGGAGAGGAAAGGGAGGGGAGGCTAGTGGGTATGGGTTTTTTTTTTTTTTGAGGGGGGAGGGTAATGAAAATGTTCTAATATTGATTGTGGGGCAGCCTGAGTGGCTCAGCGGTTTAGCGCCGCCTTTAGCCCAGGGTGTGATCCTGGAGTCCTGGGATCGAGTCCCACGTCGGGCTCCCTGCATGGAGCCTGCTTCTCCCTCTGCCTGTGTCTCTGCCTCTCTCTCTCTGTCTGTGTCTCTTATGAATAAATAAATAAAATATTAAAAAAATAATATTAAAAAAATAATATTGATTGTGATGGTCGTTGCATAGCTCTGTGAATATACTAAAAACGATTGAACTGTATACTAAATTTTTAAAAAAGATTTTTTCTTTATTGATTCATGAGAGACACACAGAGAGGGCAGAAACACAAGCAGAGGGAGAAGCAGGCTCCCTGTGGGGAGCCTGATGCGAGACTCCATCCCAGGACCCTGGGTTCACGCCCTGAGCCGAAGGCAGATGCTCAACCACTGAGCCACCCAGGTGCCCCTGTATACTGAATTTTATGGCATCTGAATTATGTCTCAATAACAGATTTTTTTTTTTTTTTTAGACAGAGAGAGCTAGGGAGGAGCAGAGGGAGATGGAGACAGAGAATCTCAAACAGGCTCCATGCCCAACATGTAAGCCCTGAGATCACAACCTCAGCTAAAATCAAGAATCGAATGCTTAACTGACTGAGCTGCCCAGGTGTCCCCAAGCTGTTATTTAAAAAACAGAATTCCATGGGCAGCCTGGGTGGCTCAATGGTTTAGTGCAGACTTCAGCCCATGGCGTGATCCTGGAGACCTGGGATTGAGTCCCATGTCCGGCACCCTGCATGGAACCTGGTTCTCCCTCTTCCTGTGTCTCTGCCTGTCTCTCTCTCTCTCTCTCTCTATCTTTCTCATGAATAAATAAATAAAATTAAATTAAAAAAACAAACAAACAAAAAACCAAACAGAATTCCCAGGACACCTGGGTGCTCAGTGGTTGAACGCCTGCCTTTGGCCCAGGGCATGATCCTGGAGTCCCGGGATCAAGTCCCACATCCGGCTCACTGCATGGAGCCTGCTTCTCTCTCTCTGCCTGTATCTCTGCCTCTCTCTCTCTCTCTCTCTGTGTCTCTCATGAATAAATAAATAAAATCTTAAAAAAACCCACATATACAGAATTCCCTAGCCAGTGGGAAGGGCATGCAGGGTGTCTTTAGGAAAGTGGAATTTTTGGTGTGATGTATGAAGGGGCAGCGGTGGGCAGGGGAGCACACAGGCTGTGAGGCCTAGATTTCCTCTGAAGGACACAGTGGGCCAGGGAGAAACAGGAATAGGGGAGTGGGCAAGCAGAAGAAAGAGTGCTCCAGAATGGAGAGCAGGCAACTGAGGCCAGGGCTGAACCCCGGGCAGGTGCAAACCAGGTATGGGGAAGAGGACGTAGATTTGAGATCCAGGGAGAATGCTTAATCACAGTGGGGTGGGGGGAGGGCCAAGAACAGACCCCTGGGGGGCCCTGGGGACAGAGGGAGATCCTATAGTGAGAATGGCCTCTGTGCCTCTTGCTCCTACCATTTCTGGTGACCTCATCAATGCATCCACCCTGGATGGCCTGAGTGTCCACCATGAATCGGCCTCATGCGCAGATAAGGGTGGACGTCCAGCCATAGCCGTGCCCCGAAGAGGACAGGGGTCAGAGTGGTGAGCCCAGAGGTGATGGGAGGGAGCCAGGTAGATTTCCTAGACAGGAAGGCTGGTGCTAATCCTTTCACAGATTTTCTTATTGATTTTATTTTCAATGGAAAAGATGGTGGAAAAACCCAAAATGGAATCTGAAAACAAGCCAATAAATGAAAAGCCCGGGATCCCTGGGTGGCGCAGCGGTTTAGCGCCTGCCTTTGGCCCAGGGCGCGATCCTGGAGACCCGGGATGGGCTCCCGGTGCATGGAGCCTGCTTCTCCCTCTGCCTATGTCTCTGCCTCTCTCTCTCTCTCTCTGTGTGTGTGTGATTATCATAAATAAAAAAATAGAAAAAAAAAGAAAAAAAGAAAAGCCCCTTGAACTGTCCACCCTACCTTCAGGGGCTGCTTTTCCTTTGAGATCTGAGGTTCGGAGGTCGTGTCAGGCTACTCAACTTCTTGACAGCTTGGTGTCTTCATCTGTAAAATGAATCTGCCTCAGAAGGGCCGTGAACACGAAGTGTGACCATGTATGTAGGTCACTTGGAAGTGGGGTTGGGGTGCAGAACGGGGGTTGAACGAAGGCCAGCCAGAGGTTCCACTCTTGCCCTAGCACAGGCTCCACTGCTTATACATTTAGAAGGATGAAGTGGGGCTCATTCTGGGTTCTTCCTTTCCTTAGCTGGGGGTCATGAGGGTTTTATCCTATTGCTACTGTGTGTGTGTGTGTGTGTGTGTGTGTGTATGTGTCTGTGTGAGAGAGAGAATATCTTGAGGAGGCTTTTTTAAAGGGAAGATGCACAAAAGAGATTATTTGCCGAAGCTTCTATATATTTATTTTAATTAATTAATTAATCCTTATTTTTGTCTCCTTGTGCTATCATTGGAAAAAAGAGGGCCCTTCAGGCTTTTACTGTGGAAGTGTCTGCTATTCTTTGTACTTCCTGTGAGTTTTGCCTGATGAACATTGGTGCTATGCCATTTGTTATGTGGGCATCAGTATTCAGGTTGGGAACTGTACCCTTTACCATAACAAAGAGCCATTCGTTGGATTATTTAATGCTATTTATCCTGAATATAACCGTCTCTGTATTCTTTTGGCTGTGTTTCTTGGATAGAAGTTGTTCATCCTTGTATGATTCTATCTCTATGAGTTCCTGTTTCAGTTATATCTCTTCTTTTTTTAAAAAAGATTTTTATTTTATTTTATTTGAGAGAGGGAGAGAGCGCAAGCATAAGCAGGGAGAGGAGCAGAGGGTGAGGGAGAAGCAGACTCCCCACTACAGGGAGCCCGATGCCAGGCTTGATTCCAGGACCCTGAGATCATGACCTGAGCCAAAGGCAGATGCTTAACCCACTGAGCCACCCAGGCACTCCCAGTCTTTCTATCATTTTAAGGCCCCATCCAGTTCTGTTGTGCTGATATGTCATTATTAGTATTATCATCAGTATTTTTAGTAAACTTGTCTGATAAGCTGAGGCCATCTCTAATATTGCAAGGATGTGCTAAACATCTCTGTGTTGGATTCCTGTTGCAGTCAGGACTCTGGTTGCAAGCAACAGAGATGACCTGAGTGAGTAGCTGAGGGAATGGGAGCATACTGGGTCCTGATCTGGCCCCGGGGATGGTCAAGCTCAGTAGGCCTGTGTGTGGGGATGGGTCTGGCTCCTGCACTCTTACTGGAATCTGGGACCATCATGTAACTTTCCTTCCCTTTGCTAACTCAGTGGGTGTGAAATGAAACGTCAATGTTGCTTTAATTTTAACAAGGGGTGAGGCTGTCTCAGGGTTTGTCTGGCCTGGTTGTTTTCTCTGTGGCAATCAGCTGTGTTTATTCCTCAGCTGGCTGCCCATGGGACGAGGATCAGGATAGCGGGGCCTGGCTCCCCTTTTCTTAAGAACACTCGGAGCCCATTTCCAACTGTGCAGCAAAGGCCAGGAAGTTCTGCTCCCATGGCGGGGCCAGCTCTGTTTCTGCAGGCTGCCTGAAAGGGGCTGAGGAAGTGAAAGTGAAAATCCATCACAACTTCTGGAACAAAGTCAAAGCACACGTTAGGCTGCCGGAACATGAGCAGGACTCGGCCAAACTCAGCGATGTTGTCAGAAGGATGATTCCGTTTTAGCAGATGCAGTCCTTGCAGGGGGATGGTCTTGGAGAATAGCTAATCAAAAGCCTGAGAAGTCTCTGAAAAGTATTTGTGTAGGAAGAGAGAAGGAGAAGGGAATTTGGGTTTTGTCTGAACTCAGCATCTTCTGTGTCTCTCTATGGTGGGGTGAATGGGCAGCCCTGCACTCCCGATTGTTTATTTCCCTCTTAGAAAGAGCTGTGAGCAAAACATGGCAAGTGGTACTTGGTGGGGTTGGAATATACTCGGGGAGTTTTATGGTGGTTTACGCAGTGTCTCGTACAATATCAGCTATGTCTTATACATTAATTTATTCAGGCAAAAGCCTTTGGATTTCTGGAATTCCTGAGTGTGTTTCAATTTTGTAAAATCACTGCAAATGGAAGATGCCTTATAAGATGGAAAGAAAATCTTATCTGATTAGTGATATTTTTTTATTAGAAGGCTGGATTTTGTCTCTGAGAATCCTTGTCCTCCCCTCCACCTTTCTTTTTTAAAGTAAGCTCCAAGTCCAGGCCCCGATGCAGGGCTTGATCTCAAGACCCTGAGATCAAGACCTGAACTGAGATCAAGGGTCGGATGCTTAAGTGACTGAGCCACCTAGGCACTCCTCCCAGAATCCTTGGCCCCGGGTCTCCTGAAAAGTTAGGTGTCGAGGATCCCTTTGCAAGAAGCACCACAGAGGTTTGGTGAGAAAATTCTTACCTCACCATGAAATTGCTCTGTTCTGTTTTTCTTGTAAGTTGGACCTCACTTGCTTTCTTATTTTCCAGTAATTCCTCAAACTAGATGGTCCACCAAAAGCATCATTCTCCTCTTCCCTGTACTGTTGGGGGAGGGGTGGCACTTATACATTTGAAAATGCTGTTTTCTCTTGCCATTTCTCAACTATTAGGGGAATAGGAGGTATGATATGAATATGGTTCACCATCTTGACTTGGACATTTCTGTTTGAATCTTTTAACTTCAAATATTTGATCCATCAGGATTTTATTTTAGTGAAAGGAGTACAGCTCTGCTAGGCATTAATTTTTGTTAGTATTTTCTTTAATTGGTCACCTTTCCAGTTGTCTCAGTGCCTTTTATTGAATGACCTACGTTTGCCGACTGATCTGATGGTTCTCCTCTCTCATATATTCAATCCTAGCTGTACTTCAGACTATTTCTTAACTTTCTCATCAGCTTCCACCCTTCCCTCTTGGTAGCTGTGCCACAAGTTCATCATGTCCCAGAGAGCATGCAGGTCCTGTTTTTTTAGGAATTTCCTAATATTACTTAATTTTTATTCTGATAGATTGACTTTTTCCACCAATGTAAAAAAGAAACCAAAACATTTTATTTATTTAACAGATTGAGAGAGAGAGAGAGAGAAAACAAACAGGGGGAGTGGCAGAGGGTGAGGGAGGAGGAGACTCCCCTATAAGCAGGGATCCCTATGGGACTTGATCTCAGGACCCTGGGATCCTGACCTGAGCTGAAGGTGGACGATTAACCAACTGAGCCACTAGGTGCCCCTCCCCCTGCTTTTATGTTATTTTGTTTCTACTTTTTATTTTTTAAAAAGGTTTTATTTATTTATTCATGAGAGACACAGAGAGAGGCAGAGACACTGGCAGAGGGAGAAGCATCCCCACAGGGAGCCTGATGCAAGACTCAATTCCAGGACCCTGGGATCACGCCTTGAGCCAAAGGCAGACCCCCGGCCTCTGAGCCACCCAGGTGCCCCTGTTATTTTGTTTTTAAAATTGAAGTATATGGACAGCCCCAGTGGCGCAGCGGTTTAGTGCCGCCTGTAGCCCAGGGAGTGATCCTGGAGTCCCGGGATTGAGTCTGGTGTCGGGCTCCTTGCATGGAGCCTGCTTCTCCCTCTGCCTGTGTCTCTGCCTCTCTCTCTCTCTGTCTCTATGAATAAATAAATAAAATCTTTAAAAAAAATAAAATTGAAGTATAGGTGACACACAGTGTTACATTAGTTTAGGTGTACAATACAGAGATTCGACAAGTATATATGTATCACAAATGTGTTACCAGATTAGTAACCTTGGATTAGTAACCCAAATTTAGGAACACAGTCAAGGCTTTATTGGAGCGACAGGTGCAGCTGAAGGGAGACACAGACCCGACCAAAGTGTCAGACTAGCTCACTAGACAACTGCCAGGGATTTTTAAAAGGGACTGAGGTAGGAAAGACTGATGTATGAGCATGTTGTTGTGGGGAACCCCAGGAAGTTGGGGCGCAGGCGCAGTGGACAGAACATGCTTCCTCCTGCATTGTGTTTCATTTGAATGTTTAATCTCCATCCCTGGGTGTGATTTTTAGTATGAGAATGAGGGGGAAAGTGGGTGCAAGTTCAGTGCTGGGGGCCATCTTGGCACAGACTGGTTTGATTCAGTCTTTGCCAGTCTTTGTAGTAAGCATCTTCTCCCCCCCATTCCTGCAAGATGTGCTACTCAAGAGGCTTAGAGCTTTAGCTTTTGTGGTTATCGTTGTTGTTAATGGAGGTAGCCAAATAATGCTGGGTTTTGTGGTCAGGGTTAAGGGGACCCGAGTCCAGTGTCTGCTCTGTTTCAAGTGTAGCTGCCATCTGTCACCATAAAATGCTATTACATTACTTTGACGATATCCCCTCTGCTGTACCTTTCATCCCTGTGACTAATTTAATCCGGAACTGGAAGCCTGCATCTCCTACTCCTCTTCACCCATTTTTCCCATCCCGCCTCCCCTCCCCTCCCCTCCCCTCCCCTCCCCTCCCCTCCCCTCCCCTCCCCTCCCCTCTGACAACCATCAGTTTATTCTCTGTGTTTGTGAGTCTGTTTCTGTGGACAGACTTTTAAATATCTTCCTTGCGGAAAACAAGGTGAAGGAAAAAAACCCACCAAAATACTATCCTAAACAAACAACTAACAAACAACAAAAAAAGAAAAACAAAAACAAAAAACCCAACCTCGAGCCCAACCAAATCCTGTTAGGACTTTGATTGGGATTGAATTAAACTTCTAGTTACTATGGGGAGAATTGATATCTATGTTAGTTTCCTAGGACCGAGATAACCAATCACCACGAATTATGTGGCTGAGAACAAGAGAAATCAATTCTCTTGCAGTTCTGGAAGCCAAAAGTCCAAAAATCAAGATGTCAGCAGGCACTGTCCTTTCTCAGGTCTCTAGGGGAGAATCGGTTCCATGTCTTTCTCTCAGCTTTTGGTGGTTACTGGCAATTCCTGACATTTCTTGACTTGTATATACATCACTGCAATTTCTGCCTCCACTGTCACATGGTGTTCTTTCTGTGTGCTTCTCTGTGTCTCTTGCCCTCGTCTTACGAGGACACCAGTTGTTTTAGATTAAGGATGCACCCGACTCCAGTATGATCTCATCTGAACTAAGTACATCTGCAATGACCCTATTTCCAAATAAAGTCCCATTCTGAGGTTTCGGGGAGAACATGAATTTTGAGGGGACACTATGGAACCTTGTAGAACATCTTTACAATTTGTCTTGATATTGTATTCAAGAGCAAGTTCTCTCCAATTATTCCAGCCTTCCTTTATGTTAATAATTTTTTTCCAAGTAGCTTATTCCTAGTTAAAATTTTTTTGTCCTTTTTTTGTGAATGATATAGTTTCTTTTGTTACATAATCTAGCTGCTATTGTTTCTGTTTCCTGTAACAAATTATAGGATATAATTTTTGGATATACATTTTGGACATAAATTTGATAGCTCACGGAATAACTTTGTTAGGTTTCATGGGTTTTTTTTCCCAGTTAGTTCTCTTGAGTACTCCAGGTCTGCAATTGTGTCATATACAAATACCATCAACTCTTTTTGAATATTTAAGCTTCATGTTCTGTTATCATATCCAATTGCGTGGTCTTGCAGTTCTACAACAATGTTGCATGATGGTGGGGATCCCGGGGTGGCTCAGCGGTTTGGAGCCTGCCTTCAGCTCAGGACGTGATCCTGGAATCCCAGGATCGAGTCCCACATCGGGCTCCCTGCATGGAGCCTGCTTCTCCCTCTGTCTGTGTCTCTGCCTCTCTCTCTCTCTCTGTCTCTTGTGAATAAATGAATAAAATCTTTAAAAAAAAATGTTGCATGATGGTGATGATGGTGACCATCCTTAGTCCTGACCTAATGGCTTCTGGTTTTAGGGGTTGGTGGAGGGTAGATCAGGAGAACGTGTGCATGGAAAGTCGCATTGCATGCAAGTGAGGCCAGATTCTGGCTAAAGGGGATATTTGATATCTTGACTGTCTCACATTACTTCTTATCTGGATGGAGCCTGGGTTGGTGAGAGGGGAGCTCAGGGTTTTTGGGCAAGGCGAGTCCCTCTTCAGGTCCACACTGTCAGCACTGGGATCAACCAGACTGCTTGGGTGCTGTTCTGCACAGGAGTGGACAGCAGCTCATGCCTGTTTTGCATCCATGGCCCCTACTTTGGTCACAGCTCACTCTTCTCCACCTGATTCCATGTGGTTCAGGCCAACTCCAGCACCCCACATCTGGCTGGTCACTCTATTCCATTCCTTGAAAATTACAATTGGTGCAGGGTGGGGTGGTGGTGGAGGCTGTACACCTGATTCAAATCAGGCCTGCAAGGCATTTTTGGGACTTTCTTAAAAAAAGATTTTATTTATTTATTCATGAGAGACACAGAGAGAGAGAGGCAGAGACAGGCAGAGGGAGAAGCAGGGAGCCTGATGCGGGACTCGATCCTAGGACCCCAGGATCACAACCTGAGCCGAAGGCACTGAGGCACTCAATGACTGAGCCACCCAGGTGCCCCACTTTTGGGACTTTTAAAGAGAAACCCTCATATGGGATTGAGGCAGGGAGGGGGTTGGCCTGAAGCTGCTGGGGTCACACGTGAACAGGCTTACTGAGGCTCCAGCCAGCACTGACAGGATCAAGTGGTGACAGCATCACTTGCTCATCGGAATCCAGCCACGCCTTCAGCCAGTTAGTTACTCTTGGATTTTTCAGTTACAAGAGCCAACGAAGAGGTTTTTTTCTTGTTAAGTCATCTTTTTTCTCTTTTAAAATATTTTATTTATTTATTTGAGAGAGAGAGCACAGAGGGAGAGAGAAGCAGATTCTCTGCTGAGCAAGGAGCCCAACACAGGATTTGATCCCAGGACCCTGAGATCATGACCTGAACCAAAGGCAGACACTCAACCCACTGAACCACCCAGAAGACCCTTGTTAAGTCATCTTGTGTTAAGTTTGCCACTTTGGACTAGATGACACTTGAAAAATACCCACCCTGTTCATCTGAATCCTAAGTCAAAGCCTGGGAAGTTGGTCAGACCCAGAGCTGTTCTCATGTGGTGTTCATTACAAGGGAGGTCGGGGGACACTTCATGTTCACTCATTCAAATAATATGTATTATATTTAATATAAAATAATACTATATAAAAGTGCTCTTTAAGGCACTTGAGATACATCAGGATGAAAACAGACAATGACCCCTGCTCTCACGGAGCTCACATTTTATTGCAGGAGGGTGGGTAATAAACACTAAACATGATTAATGAATAAATTATTTAATATGCTAGAATATGATTAATGCTACAGAAAGACAAAAAAAAAAAAAGAGCAGGATAAGGGGGATGAGTAGGCAGGTTTTGGTATTTGAAAGGGTGGTCAGGTTGGGCCCCATCGAGAAGATAAATTCTGGGCCCAGGTAGATGAGGGTGTGAGGTCCATTACTGGTGGTAGAGATGGAGAAGCACGGGGGTTTGCTGAGGATAATTAGGAGCTGGGCTGGTGGGACTGCAGGTTGGGCAGGATCCTTACCCTGAGAGAAGGGTAAGGGGGGGATCTGAGAAGATGCCCAATTCGGGACCGTTTGACAGATGGGGCAGGGCTGCTGGAGCGGGGAATTCCTGTCCTGGGGCAAGAGCTGGGTGTGTTGCATCTTGGGGATGTCCAGATGATCTGAATGGGCCCTGTATGCACCCTAGTGGGTTATTTTTTTGCCCCTAGCCCCTTGGTTGCTGGCTGAATCTGACCAGTGTCCATTCGTATGCTGGGGTCACTTAAGCTGTTGGAGCTGGGCTGGACACATATGTGCCTGACCTCACCCCTGTCCAGCTCCAAGTGCCCTCCCACTGTCTCCTGAGAGTCCTCTGTTCCTGGCTGTAGTCAGGCCAGCCCCAGTCTTGGATGGGACCTTGGAGGCCTCAGTCTCCCTCTTGGGTGGCCTGGGCAGGCAAATTCAGAACACCCAGGCAGAGTGCCCAGGGGCAATCCCCAGGGGTGTGGGGTGGGGAGGGCATTTCCCCAACCTTTCCTCTCTCCTCTCAGCCAGAGCCCATGAAGTCCAGGCTCTCTGATCTTGTGTTTGTTGTTCACATTTCTCTGATGGATTTATTTGCCCTCATTTACATAAAAAATACCATGCTCCCCATCCTAATGAGTGGGCCCATCTGGCGGTACAGGCTTGCTCTCTGCTGAGAGCCGTGCGGGCCAGGAGCTGTTATAATTAGGCTGTTCCCTTCCAGGACGGAGGAAAGACTGTCCGAGTGGACTCTTGAAGCTGCCCCTGGCCCAGGGCTCTCTGCAGGGGCCCAGAGCCGGCACCCCAGGGCTGCAGGCTCTTCATCTGCATGCCCATCTGTGCGAGCCGTCTGGGGCACTCCTCCTCTCCCAGACTGTCCATGCCTGGGGCAGGGCTTGGTCACTCCTGAAGAAGGCATTTCATAGTAATACTACAAAATCATGCTGGGAACAGCCTCACAGCCACTTGATTAAGCTGGTCCCAGGCAGGGAAGACTTGAATCCTGTGATTTGGTGTCACAGAAAGCATCCTCTGGAAACTCGGCTCTGGGCAGTGTTTAGCTGTGCAGTGTGAGAGGTGACACTGCAGATAATGTGCTCCGCTATCTCAGCTGTCACTCTGATGACTGCCACACACATCCCTCACTCACATTCTGCTGCAATTCCCAGTGGTTCCTGCCCACTCTTCTGTGCCAAGTGGGCTCTGCACTGGCCTCAAAGAAAAGGTGAGGGGTTCCAGCCTCTGGGGATGGGGACCTGAGGACATAGGCATTTAATATGGTGGTCTGACTGCTAGAAGAGGGTGGGGGTTGAGGGAGGGAACCTGGTGCCAGAAGACCATCTACATCCAACATGAGCAGGTCCTCCTCAGCTTGAGCATCAGGGTGGCATCTCCGAGGTCTCCTTGCTGGTGCACAGAGACCTTCCACCCCAGGCGGCCTTCAGGCTTGGCCTAACTGTGGCTGTCTGGCTCCACTCCTCCTCCCCCTGTTCTTACCCCCAGAGTAGTTCCTGTGTGCTTAGCGAGCACTTCTAGCCTCAAAAAGCCTCATTTCTAATAATGGGATAAAAGTCCATGCCACTAAGTGGGCAGTTTCCAGGAAGGGGTGATGGAGCAGAGAGGGAGGGAGAAGCAGACTCCCCACTAAGTAGGGAGCTCAATGTAGGGCTTGATCACGGCACCCTGGGATCACGACTTGAACAGAAGGCAGGTACTTAACCGACTGAGCCACCAAGGTGCCCCAAATTTTCTGCATTTTATGATGTGACATCTTCTGATGCTTTGCTGGCTGTGGAGAGATCATCTCTCCCAGAGATAGTTCATTTCTAGAGATAGGGAGCAAGTTGCCTGTGAGCACGCCTTTTATATGCAAACCAACCGATCAAAGCCCTTGCCCCAATCACCTCCTTAGCTGACTGTTACACACCAAGCAATATCCTTTCTGCCCTGAATCATCCCAGGGCCAGGTACCACACCACTAGGGACCTAGAGCCCAGAGCCTGCCAAAATTATGCATACTATCCAGTTGCTCAAATTTGCCATCTGCCTCACCCTTCTTCCCTCAGAAACCATGATAGGGGCTCTGGCCATGCATCCTCTCGTTCCTTCTGCCTCCTAACTGGCCCAGGTCCCCCGTGCCCTGGCATGCCTTCTTCCCTTGGGCATTATAAGTAGTAAACTTTTCTTTCAAAGAAAGCTATCTCTGCATTGGTTATCTCACCATATCCCATTAAAACAAAAGCTCAGGTACATTTTGCCTGAGCCACCTTTCCCTTCCTAGGCCATATGCTCCCAAATCTCAAGAGGGAGCCACTATTCTGATTTCTATCACAGTTTTGCCTGTTCTTACCGCTTTTGTGTCTGGCTTCTTCCACTTGGCATGACGAGACTCGCCCATGTTGCTGAGAAAACCTCTCTCTCTCTCTCTGGTTTAGTAGGAATTCCATTATACGTATAGGCCACAATTTATTTACCCATTTTTTTGTTGATGGGTATTTGGTTTTTGACTATTTACTGCTAAACAGGTTTTTTCCCTTTCCGTACCTGTTTCTGATAGAATTTCACATCTCATTGTCGGTAGACTCTTTTGCAATTAAAAAGTAAATCCCAAGTATCTTACCCACTGTGATTGGACTGTCTTATATTCTGTCTCCTAGAGCCTGGTGCCCAGTGGCAAACGCTCTTCACCCATTTATTTATTTATTTATTTATTTATTTATTTATTTATTTATTCTCTCCACCCATTTAGCAAATAGTTCTCTGGAGCACTTACCGTGTGCAAAGGTGCTGTCCTAGGTGCTGGACTCCCTCCCAACAAAAAATGCTGCTTTCCAGCAGCGCTCTTGGTGATGGGCAGAACAGATAGTAAACACTTTCTTTTCTTCCTGAATCTTTCCTAAATCATTTCAGGAAATAATTCACACTAAAGAGAAAATAAAGCAGGGTAAGGGTATACACTGTGTGTGTGGAGGCAATTACTCTAGGCCAGGTAGTCAGGGCAGGGCCATCTGACAAGGTACTTTTAGAAACTGACATCTGAATGCAGTAGGACTGAAAGCTTTCTGGGGGAAAAGCATTCTAGGTAGAAGGGAACCATATATGCAAAGGCCCTGAGGCAGAAATGTACTGTCTTAAGGTGCAGCAAGAAACTTAGAGGGGCTGGAGAAATAGAAGTGAGAGGAAGGGCAGTAAGGATGTGATCTTGTGGCCCCGGGGTATAGTTTATCCAAATGTCTCAGTTTCCTCATCTAAAAAATAAAGGATGGGGTGCCTGGGTGGCTCAGTTGGTTAAGTGTCTGACTCTTGATTTCTGCTCAGGTCATGATCTTAGGGTCATGAGATCAAGCCCTGTGTCAGGTTCTACACTGGGCATGGAATTTGCTTAAGATTCTCTCTGTCCCTCTACCCCTCCTCATCTTTCTCTTTATCTAAAAAAAATAAATAAATAAAGAAGAAGGAATAATAATAGTTCCTAGCTAGATTGTCAAGTGGATACATGAAGTAATTGTATCCAGACCCCCTGGCACCTTCTAGTTCTCAAGAAAGGGAAGCTGTGATTCTCAGGCCTTTCTAGCACTCTGCTCCCAGGGCCTCTTGCAAGTCTGTTAGATTAGCATGCGTTGTAATTAATTCTGTGTCTGGCTCTCCCTCCGGACCAGAAGTTGCAGACTGGCACCCATAGTCTGAATCAAGTTTATTTGGCCTAAAGGGTAGTTTTTTTAAAAGAAAATTAGTTGCCAAATGTTAAAATTTGGGAGGATACATAGAAAAATCTGGGTTTCTGGCTTTTCCTGATGAGTTAGAAGATCTAGCCACTCTGGGTCTGAATGTTCACATGGCCACGATGGGCTGCTCCTAGATTTATGTCTGCACTCTCCATTCTGCCAGGGTTCCCACCAGCTTCTTCTCCCACATCTGTATTTCCTGGTCTCTGATGTTATCTAAGATTCCGAATATCACTGAAGACCATGCATTCCTTGAAGCAAAGACTGTGTATTTCTTTTACATCTTTGTAACCCTGGAAGGTCTTTCTCATTTATAGGGCCTGGCACAAGGACAAAGAGTGGTTCAAGGATTAAATGTGTGAAATTGTCCTCCAAGTGTGGTCTGTGGAGGGCGCCTGCCTTCAGCTCAGGTGGTGATCCTGGAGGCCCTTGGGGTCGAGTCCCACATCAGACTCCCTGCATGGAGCCTGCTTCTCCCTCTGCCTATGTCTCTGCCTCTCTCTCTCTCTCTGTGTCTCTCATGAATGAATAAATAAAATCTTAAAAAAAAGTGTGGTCTGTGCGCCCCTGTGAGCCCCATGATCCTTTCAGAGGGTCTGTGAAGTCAAAATTATTTTTATATTAGTAATAATACATCATTTGTCTTTTTCTTCAGGTTGACATTTACCCTGGTGGTATGAAACAATGGTGGGGGAAAGCTGCTTTTGCCCTAACTCATATCAAGGTAGTGGCTCCCAAATGGTTTGGATATCATTGTATTCTTTATACTCTGTACTCCAGGGTAAGAGACAGGAATCATTGTTACTTAAAAATACCCTTGGGGCACCTGGGTGGCTCAGTCAGTTAAGTGTCTGTTGCTCAGGTCATGATCCTGGGGTCCTGACATGGAGCCCCACATCGGGCTCCCTGCTCAACAGGGAGTCTGCTACTCCCTCTCCCTCTGCCCCTTCTCCCTGCTTGTGATCTCTCTCTCTCTGTCTCAAATAAATAAATAAAGTCTTAAAAACGAATGTTCTTGAGGAAGAAGTAAAAAGTTTTGATTTTATTAGATCTTGACCCTTGAGTGCATGACTTTTTGGTATTTTGTGTCACAAGTTGGGAGGTGCACAGAAAGCATTTGTTACATTCTGAAACACAACAGTGATCTTGAGGAAAAGTATCTGTACAGTTGCTTGAGTTGTAAGCTGAACTAACCACTTTTTTCACAGAATACAATTTTTACTTGAAAGATTGACAGATATACTGTGGTTTTCAGATTTGGATATTTGAAAGACATTCTTCTGAAAATGAACAAAGTGAGCCTTCCTCTTCAAGAGAAATGACTGATAATATTTGTGGTCAATGGTAAAATTTGAACTTGCAAGCAAACACTAGAATTTTGGGAAATGTGTACCAGCTGCTGTGACTTTAAGAGCTGCTCGATACTTAAAGGCTCTTCTGAGGAGATTAATAATGATATTAATAAATGTGACTTTTGATATTGTTTAAAGAGACCTGTCAACATTTGGAATATATGCATGGCTCAGTGAACCAACATTTTCTGAATGATCATGCATCATATTTCTGTTGGGAAAGACAGGTCTTCCACTGTGGCTGTCTCCCACTCCTTATGGGCTAGGACTCATGTTGCTTGCTGTGGAGTTGTGTGCTGTGAGTAATGAAGTATTTTTTTCTTTGACCCAGGGATCTCATGTCTTTTGCCAGCATCTGTGAAACAGTAACAAGTTAATCTATTAGCTTGTAAGTAGAGTAAAATCAGATCCCTGTCCTTACAGTTATAAAATCATAATGAGCAAGAGACCCATTCAAAGTACAAGATAAATGAATGAATTTTATTTTATTTTATTATTTTTTTAAAAAGATTTTATTTATTTATTCATGAGAGGCACAGAGAGAGAGAGAGGCAGAGACACAGGCAGAGGGAGAAGCAGGCTCCATGCAGGGAACCCGATGTGGGACTCCATCCGGGTCTCCAGGATCACGCCCTGGGCCAAAGGCAGGCGCCAAACCGCTGAGCCACCCAGGGATCCCCAAATGAATGAATTTTAATGGAATAGAATAAAAGAAGTTTATCACTGGGGTCCCAGAGTTCACAAGACAACCAGGGGCTCCTCTTAGGGGGAGGGGATGAAGTGCAGACTCCCTGCATCCCTCAGAATGAGGAAGTGCCTCTTTGACTTTGCACCCTGAGTGCTCACTCACTCTCCCTCTGGCCTTGGCAACTAATCTTTAAGAAACTGATACTTGTAGAGTTCTGGTGTAGTATCAAGTAAGAAGATCCATTATTCCTGAGAAGGCTATTAAAACACATTTCTCTTTTTCTATTCGCATCTCGTGGGAGTCTAGAGTTTGTCCTTATACTTCAACCAAACAACACATCACAGCAGACTGAACAGGCAGGAACAGAGATGAGAACCCAGCTGTCTTCACTTAATCTAGGCATTAAAGAGATCTGCAAAACTGCCAAACAATGGCATGCTTTGCATTACATTTTTTGGTTTGTCTTGGAAAATATAATTAGCATTTATAAAAAATGTGTTATTTATATAAGCATGCAAATGAGATTATTATTTTTTAAGTGAATTGATGAATGGATGCTTTTAAAATGTCTCAGTTAGGGATCTCTGGGTGGTGCAGCGGTTTAGCGCCTGCCTTTGGCCCAGGGCATGATCCTGGAGACCCGGGATCGAGTCCCACGTCGGGCTCCCGGTGCATGGAGCCTGCTTCTCCCTCTGCCTGTGTCTCTGCCTCTCTCTCTCTCTCTCTGTGTGTGACTATCATAAAAAAGAATGTCTCAGTTAAAAATAATAAAAATTGACAGACATAACTCACATGAGCAAAAACTCTTTGGGGGTTCTCAATATTTTTTAAGAGTGTAAAAGGGTCTTGAGACCCAAAAAGTTTGAGAACTGCTGGTTTGAATATTTAACAGTTACAAATTGAGCTAACAAATTGGTAGATAAAATATGTTCTGTCTCCAGCCTTGAAAAATATATCTTTAAAATGGCCTGGAAAGCCAGATTTGAATTTAGTATTCTTGGAGTCCTCAGAGTTCTGTGCTGGAATGTGGAAGAGGGGGAGCCACCTTTTTCTTCTTACCCCAGGCTCCAGGACTCCTGAAAACAGATGATATTTGGTCATGCCTTAGGCCTATTGGTGGTTCACTCTCTAGGATAGGTCCATGCAAGAGACCTGTGCTGGATCGTGAAGTGGGCTTGGGCTGTTTGTACAGGGAACTGTGAAGTCTGGGGGGGGGACCCAAAACATGGTCCAGAGGGTGAGAGAGTGGACTCTGGGTGAGCAGCTCCCCTTGATCCTGTGACTACCTCATTGTATGAAAAGGGGCATGGCTAGGAGAAGGTCTGAAAGGAAGGCACATCGTAAGTTCTAAAGGAGGGTGCTCTTCCTAGCAGCTGTTATGATACTTATTCCATGGCATAAAGGCTTGCTGATTGAATGGAAGGTTCTAGGTCAGCACTGGAACTTGTGTTCTCTGTATCTGCCACCAAAGCCCTTAGTGATTCTGGTCTTCCTTTTTTTGAGTGTAAGACAAAGGAGGTTGGGAGAGTGCTCTCCTGGGGGGTCATGTTCATTACAAGAGTCTATGATTTCTGAGTTGCTGTTGAGACCTTGACAACTTTTGAATGGATTTAACTGATCAGTTAGAGGAAAATGTGCTTTTTAAAAAAATGAATAAAATGTTTATCAAAGTTTCTTTCTTAAGTGATGTTGCTGTCTATTTAGCCCAGGAGCCAAGGGAGATAGGCTCATGCTAAATATGAAAATAAGACTACTTCTCTCCTGCTTAAGCATCTTTCATATTGCTCAAAGAATATATGTATGTTTTTAATCCAGAGCATTTTACTTGTTTATTTAAAAGATTTTTATTTTTAAGTAATCTCCACACCCAACGTGAAGCTTTAGCCCCAACCCCAAGATCAAGAGTCATCTGCTCCATCAACTGAGCCAGCCAGGTGCCCCTAATCAATTATATTTTAATCAGTTACATTTTCAAAGTGAGTTTTATTTTATTTTTAAAGATTTTATTTATTTATTTATGAGAGACACAGAGAGAGGCAGAGACATAGGCAGAGGGAGAAGCAAGCTCTTTGAAGAGAGCCCAGTGTGGGACTTGATCCAGGTACTCCAGGACCACGCCCTGAGCTGAAGGCAGATGCTCAACCGCTGAGTTACCCAGGAATCTCTCAAAGTGCATTTTAAAGGGTACAATCATCATACAAGCAGCTTTCAGAAAATAGCTTGTAAGTGTAATTTTTATGAAATGGCCATTCAGTCCCACTAATTTTTACCAAATTTTCATATAAATGTTACATAGGACATGCAGGACCTGAGGGCAATGTCTGGACATGGTCTGTTATTGTTAAGAAATACTTTGTGAAGCCTGTTTTGTTGAATTCAATGTGGGTGAAAACAAGGAAATAAAGAGCACCGACTTAGCTTCAAAAAAATACTCTCTCCTAAGAAAGTATCTATCCATCCATCCATCCATCCATCCATCCATCCATCCATCCACCCTATCCATGCATTCATCCATCTATTTATTCCATCCATCCATCCATCCATCCATGCATTCATCTGTCATATATTCCAACCATCCAACCATCCAACCATCCATCCATCCATCCATCCATCCATCCATCCATCCATCCATCCATTTGTTCCATTTGTCCATCCATCCACATGTGCATCCAGCAGATATTTGAGTGTTGGCCTCTGAGAGAAGCTAAGCCTGTAATAAGTCATGAAGAGACAAAGTGGTGGGTGATTAGAAACCCAGGGATGGGTAAATCAGCTCTGCCCTGGCCCCCTTCCTGACAGTTTAATAAAGGAAGTCACTGCAGCCTGACAACAGTAGGAGGAGAGAGACCTGATCCCTTAGCCACAGGAGCAATGCGGTTATTAGTTCACCAGGGGAAAAAAAAAAGTCAGAGTCATGTGACTAGGAGCAATATTAATTTCTCATATAGATTCAATAACAGAGAATGAATCTTCACTCTGCAACAAGACTTGGCTTTGGATGTTTTTGAACTGAGCAATCTGCATCCCAGAGAGGAAGACCCCATAACTCTGCCAACCCAGAACTATCCCTAACCCTAGAGTGAGCAGACCATGAGGAAAATACTTCTCTGTTTTTCCCAAGGCAGGGAATGCCCAATGGTGGCTGAGCTTGGGTCTCTGCCACTTACAAGAGGGGGAGGGTTGCATGTAAGGGCGTGGGGTATACAGATGAACCAAGCTTGAGACACAGACCACCTTGGGGCCAGGAAGGTGAGCTCTGTCTCCTCTTAACTCAAAGGGAGGATCCCCATGGAATGGTGGAGTGTCCACCTCCAGGGAAGGGAAGCTGGGAGAAGATAGCACGTGTTTACTTCCCGGTCACCCATGGGATCTGCTGCCCATCTCATCCTTGGATCGCCAACTTGCCTCTAGGACTCCCTGCTCCCTCCCATTGCTAATAAGATGGCACAGCTTGTTCTCCATGTTGGGGTGGATTTTTGCACCAGCTGTTGCCACACCCTGGAGACCTGGCTCTTTCCCCTGTGTTAGGCTACCTCGTGTAGTTGGAGAGCAACTTTGGCTCCTCCTCCTGTTCCTTTGGGCAGGGGTCCTGTCAGACCTTCTGTCCGCTCATCCCTGCGGTGCCACAGCCTCAGCAGGGAGATGTGATCAATAGGTAGCAGAGTGTTGGCTGCAGTTCTCCCAGACCGGAGGCTCGTGCTTGACGTCCCTTGCTGCTTAGTATTTACCAAGTAAAAGTCATTGCCCTGGAGACGTGGAGTTTATTGACACTGAAGGATGAACGCTGTCTGGTCTGCAGGTCTGCAGATAAAGCCTCTTGTGTTTCTGGGCAGAGTCTCTGGGAGAAGATGTTGTGGCTCTGAAGGCTGGCAAAGGGACCAGCCCCTGCCCTGGTGTGGAGGAGCCAGCTTACTGGTGGCTGGAACGGCCTGGGCATGGGAGGAGGCAGGCAGGGCACACTTTGTGCTCTGAATGACATGGCACCTGGTATGTGCAGGGGTGATGCTGCTTGCAGGTTGCCCCGGATGGATAGTCCTAACTTCAGGACTCCTTTTCTTCAATTTCCTTTTATCTGGGACCCACACTTCCCTGTTGCCACCCCCTGTCTCCTGTGTCAGGCTCAGCCCTAGTTTCTGGGAAGGAGGGTTAGGGATGCCCTGGTCCCATACTTGGGGCATCTGCTGTTAGGATTGCTTTCGACTTTAGTGGTTGGGGCCCCACCCTGGGTCCCCTGAGCCCTCTACACTTCTGGGTATCTTCCTCCAAACTGTCTCAGTCTCCCTCTGGTGCTTGGAAGCAGCCAGGGCTGCCAGGGGTGCTGAGGTGGGGCACCTTCTCCAAGCCTGTGAAGGCCCTGGTTCCTATTTCTCCTCATTAGGCACTGTCTGACCCTGTAACCAGTGTGTGGGGTTGACCACATGCCTCAAAGAGCTCTGGAGACTCAGGCTGATGGTTATTCTGTGGGACCTGTGGTTGAGCGCTGGTTCCAGGAAGGTGGCCTAGTGAGTGAATGGCCGGTGTGGTCTTCCTTCCGTGGAATCATGTGATGTTGGGATGCCCGAATTGTGCTGACATGCTGATTTGGGGGTGACACAAATGGCTTACATGGACAGAGGCCCCATTAACTATATCTGTCCAAGACTTGTTGAATCACTATGTTGTACATCTGAAACTAATGTAACATCATGTGTGAACTCTACTTCCATAAAAAAGCAAGCAAGCAAGCAAGCAAACCACCCCCCCAAAAAAAAACCAACAAAATATATTTGTTCAGGGTCTGTAAGCCCTAGAGGCAGCCTCAGCAGCAGCAAACCACAAGCTACCTACTTGGTCTAGTAAACGTCCAACCAACCCGCTGCTTTCTTCCACCACCTGCTCCATTTCTAAGCACAACACAGGCAGACTGTTGGTAGCTTGGGGAAGGTGATCCCTCCCTCACTAACTTATTTCCTGCTGCCATCACCCTTCTTTTGATCAGAGGAATCCTGATGGCTTCCAGGCAGTTCATCCCTCCTAATGTCCAATTTCCTGGGAAGCTTCCTCTGGATGCACTCTTCTCCACACATCTCTGTACCTGGCACTGAGGGACCAAAGGACTGGGCACTGCCATGCCTCTGTGTCCCCGTGGCCATCGGCACCTGCCACCACCTCGGCCTGCATCTCTGGGCAGCTGCGTCCTCTGGGTGCTCCCTGTTGCCATGGCTAGCCGGCCTCAGACACTGGGTGCCAGTGAGGACAGGTTCCGTATATGCAGGGGCCATGGAGTGGAGGCTTCACATTGGTGACAGATGCTTCCTTCCAGACAGCAGATAAAGGTCGCTCCTAAATCCCAGAATAAAATCATCCACTTATCTGGAAAATGTCAGAAAGAAGAACGGCTGCCCTTAGCTGAGCTGAGCCCTGCAGGGTTTGGCAGAAAACTGAGGAGGGCAAGCCTCCTGCAAGGTGAGGCTTGGGAGAGTTTGCTCCCAGTTCAGGGAGGGAGGACGGGGTGCGGGGGGGGAGCTCCACTCCACCTGCAGGCCGAACCTGGGCCCCAGCTTGTTGAGGCTGGGGCAGGGATGTCAGGGAAGGTGGCAGCCACAACGGCAGTGGGGAGATGCACACGTACTCCTGATCTGGAGCTGGTCAGAAGAATTGTTTTGCTTGCCTCACCCACGGTGATAAATTGCTAACATCACATCAAAGGCAAGATATTCAGGATCTCTGAAGAGGGCTGCCCTGGGCTGACATCCTGCTGTTACATAGGCGGGAGCTGGGGAGGAGCGCCCCTTGGAGGGTCTTGTGCTCTCCTGCCCCCTGGGCCAGCCTGCCTCCCTCTCTGCTGGCCTGCCTGACTGCATGGGCATCCCAGCTGGGGGCTCAGTACTCAGCTGGAAGCCCTCCCCCGGGGCAGGCAGGCTCCAGGTCAGCCCACACATTCCCACCTCTGTGCCTTTCTCTCGAATGGCTCCCTTTCTGGACCCCTCCTGTCTTGTCCTCTCTGTGCTGCCTGCTTCTCACCACTAACACAGCTCTGCTTGGTTTCCAGGAAGTGTGTGTGGGGGGTTTCCTTGCCTCAATGCCAATCGCACCCACCTCTGGCATCTCTTCATCTATGCATCTTGGTCCTGAGTTGGATCATGCCAGGAGCCCCACCCCTCCTCGGGTCTTCCACACCTCAGTAGATGCAGGAGAATCTGAAATGCCACACCATCCCCTCCTGCCCAATGCCCTGACCACAGGTGGTTGCCCAAGTCAGCAGATGCCCCATCACTGGCTCCTTGTAGCTCCCCTACTGGGATTGGTTGGGGGTGCTGGAAATCCCTAGACCAGGTTCCAAGAAGGCTGGCCTGCACGGAAGGTCAGGTGCCAGGAAAACGTTGTGGGAGGAATTGCTGTAGAAAGAGTTCATGTGCCTGTATCAGGCCGCTCGGGTTGGGTCCTTAAGCAATAGAAATTGACTTCTCCTGGTTCTGGAGGCTGGTAGCCCAACATTAAGGCATAGGCAGGGGTGGTGGCTTCTGAGGCCTCCTTCCTCCACCCGTGGATGGATGTGTGCTGTGTGGCTTCCCTCTGTCTTCCTTCTGTGCCCATCTGGGACCTAATCTCCCCTTCGGATCAGGACGCGATTCATGCATACGTGACCTCTTCTTACCTTAGTCACCTCTTTAAAGACCCCTTCTCCAAAGACAGTCACGTTCCGAGGTATTAAGGGGTAGGGCTTCACCATGAGGATGAGGATTCATCCCAAAACAGTTGTGATTAACAGTTGCAATCAAGCCAGTACTGGAACAGTGTGCTCACTCTCGTTTTGTTACAGATGGGGACGGAGAGGCGGAGAGGTGGGGAGGCACCTGGCTTGGCCCCGGGGACAGGGCGGGGCTGCTGATGGAAGTGAGTGGTCCTTCCTCAGGTCCAAGTCTGGGGCAAGCCCTGCTACAGACAGGGCTATGGAGCCTGGGCCCCCGCCGCAGGGCCAGGTAAGCCCTCCTGAGGGTCTTGAGCGAGGAGAAGCTTCCAGGTCCGGAGCCAGCACACCCCCCTGTGCCTAGAGGATCCATAGTGCCCCTGGCATGAGATCTCATAGCCTGCTGGGGTGGCAACAGGGACCAATCTGTCCTGCTAGGGTGGCAACACAGGAATGCTGTGTAGGTGGGACTGTCACAAGCAGCCAGCAGCCGCCACACCTGACCCCTAGGGACAGCGCAGGTGACAGGGTGCAGTCTGGTGGGGACGTCCTGGGTGGTCAGAGTGGTGTGGACAGCTGTGAGAGCAGGAGGGAGTTTGTGGGAAGCTGGAGGTGCTCCCTGAGCAAGGGGGGGCCACTGGCCACTGCCACTGTGGTCCCCCTATTGACGGTCCCCACCACTGACCTCATTCTGATGAGGTGGGACATGCCCTTGTCAGCACTCATGATGTGTCCTTGTGTCTCCATCACTCACCTTTCAAAACCCATAGCTCTGTGTGGACATTTGGGAGAAAATATCAGACTCCCTTCTCTCAAACTTTCAGATGGACATGTAGCTTTCACGAGAAAGATGCATTTCTATCATAATATAAATTAACACATATATGGGCACGTGTACTTATTAAGATTCAGAATGTTGTCCTGACCTGAAAGACAAGTGTTTTTATGAAGGATGGTGTGACGCCAAAGGCCCCCAGCCTGCATTTGGGGTTGGCATGAGATGCTGCCGGCACCAATTATTCACTGGATGCTCAAAGCAACTTCATGAGGCAGATCGCACTCTTATTCCCATTTTATAGACAAGGAAATTGAGGCCTGGCAGGGTCAAGCACCTTCCCAAAGTGGCACGGCTAGAGTGCCCACACCAAGCCTCAGCTACCAAGCTGTGCTGTGTGGGACAGTGGGGACACACAGGCCCCGGGACTCTGGGAGGGGGAGTCACTGCTGCAGCCGTGGTCTGGGCTCTATGGTGGAGCTTCCTCTGAAATGTCTGAGTGCAAATCCCAGCCTCAGGTTCTCATTTCAGGCTCCCGCAGACTCTCCTTGCACACCCCGGCCTTCATGCCAAAGTTCAAGCCAGCAGACAGACTTGATTAGATTTGACTTTATCCCTCGTTTTGAATTATTCATGCCTCTCTCCTAAATTCCCCAGGAATAATTTAATAACACACAGCAGCAGGAGGGCGCCTGGGTAGGTGGCTCTGCTACACGCTAACCCGTGATGTCTGCCCAGGACCATTTTCCTTTAAAGCAAATCCCTCCCTGAGCACTGAGGGCTTGAGAAGCCTGCCTCGGCAGCCCAGACCTCCAGGACCCTCCATTGTCCTGTGTCCCTGATCCCCAGCCTTGTGTCCTGTCTCTCTGCAGAGCTGTGCACAGCACCTGGCTGTGTCCGGGACCCCCAGGCTCTGCTTCCATCATCTGCGGTCTGGGCCACACTGCCACTGCCCCACAATGTATGGGATAAACTCTTCTAGCCACAGTGCTCTCTTGTTTCAGATGCTTCTGGAGCTACTGTCCTGTTTCTCTTGGGCAAAGGCCCAAACCTTTTCGCTTGGCATTCAGGGTCCTCTGCAACCCTGGCCTCTGGGGTCAGCCACATTCTCTTCCTGTTCCCCATCGTGGGGAGCTGCTTCAAGGGCTAGACCACCTGTGGGTAGTTGCCATCCTGCAGGGAAGGCAAGCCAAGCACACATGCCCGGGTGGGCTGACACCTTTCAGATCACCTCCTTCTCACAGCTCAGTGTGGCAAAGAGTTGTTCGGGGCACCAGTCCAAGGATCCTCAGGCAGTGGCTCCTGCCCTGTGGGGTTGCAGGGTCCTGGTCCTCCTGGCAAACACACCCTCTATGTTGTCTGCAGGGACTTTAGCTGTGTTGCCTGCTTGAGGGCAGCTCCTTCCTCAGGAGGAGCACAGGGCCCAGCCAAGGGCCACTGGCCCTGATGCCAAGAGTTGAGCCCAAGCCTGGGCCGTGGAGGGTGGGCAATGTCATGCACAAAGAGCAGAGACTTGGGGTGACCAGAGGCTGAATAGTGTCTCCCTCCCCCATTTTGTCCACATTCTAATCCCTGGAACCTTTGAATATTACCTTATTTGGTAAAAGGGACTTTGCAGATGTGATTAAGGATCTCGAGACAGGGAGATTATCCTGGATTATGAGGATGGCTCCAAATGTGATTAGCAAGTGTCCTTGTAAGAGGGGAGCTGGGGGAGACTTGAATGGAGAAGGAGATGTGGTGGTTGAAAACAGAGATAGGACGGCATTAAAGCAGGAGGGGCTTTTCAAAGCAAAGAGCGACACTGTGAAGACGGTGGGAGGCCACCAGAGGCCAGGCAGCCGTAGAAGCTGAACAACTTAAGGAAGTGGATTATTCTTCCCTGGAGCCTCCACAGGGAACCAGCCTCTCAATGGCTTGACGTTAGCCTAGTGAGACTGATTTTGGACTTCTGACTTCTAGGACCACAATAGAATAAATATGCATTGTTTTAAGCCACTGAATTTGTGGAAATTTGCTACAGTGGCCATAAGAAACAAGCATGGTGACTATGCTCAGGTTGAGCCAACAGTGTGGCAAGATCACATTATAAGCGGCAGAGAACTAGTACAGTGGAGGACATGATTGTCCTCTGTGCAATCCGCTGGGATGTCAGTGTTTGGACATCAATTCTGGACTCTTCATGGAGCGAGGGACAGAGACAATTTGGAGGAGACTGGCCACCTTTGGGGAGTATTTGTCCAGTCTATGTTCTCTGAGAACTGCTCCCCAACCCTCCCAAGGTTGGGTTGGCACAGCTAAGCTTATGCCATGTGGCCCCGTTGCCTTGGCCACACTTGGTCTGACCAGGGTGGACAACTGACCCCAGCTCAGTCAAACAACTGCTTTCTCCTGAGGATCTGTAATTGAAGCAGATTCTTGTTGAATCTGGGCTAGTCAATGAACCAAGGTCAAGCGAACTCAGGCCCCGGGAGCTGTCCTGCATCACACACTCAGACAAGTGGAGAACAGAGGCGCTGAGGGTGGTGTGCTATGAGCTGCCCCACGCGGGCACGCATTTGTTCGTGATAACCTCTCAATTCTTTCTTCTTTGCAATTTTTTATTGAGACACAATTCATCTATTAAGAAAATACACTGCAGGGATCCCTGGGTGGCGCAGCGGTTTGGCGCCTGCCTTGGCCCAGGGCGCGATCCTGGAGACCCGGGATCGAATCCCACATCGGGCTCCCGGTGCATGGAGCCTGCTTTTCCCTTTGCCTGTGTCTCTGCCTCTCTCTCTCTCTGTGTGTGACTATCATAAATAAATAAAAATTAAAAAAAAAGAAAAAAAAAGAAAGAAAATACACTGCATATATTAAAGCATACAACTCAGTGGGTCTTAGGATATTCACGATGTTGTGCAACCATCACCACTGTTTAATTCTGGAACATTTTCATCATCTCCAAGGACCTCCATGCCCATCCACAGTCCGAGTCCTCCTCCCTCAGCCCCTGGCAACTGCTCATGTGCTTTTCTGTCTCTATGGATTTGCCTGTTCTGGACACTTCCTATAAACAGGTTCACCATGTGGACTTTGTGGCTGGCTTCCTCCACTCAGCACAAGATTCTCGAGGTTCATTCATGTTGTCACCTGGTGAGCTTGGTGGTTCCTCTTGGTGGCTCCTCTTGGTGGCTCATACTATTCCCTTGGGTGGATAAGTTTGTTACTCGTTCATCAGCTGGTGGGCATCTGACTTGTCTCTCCTTTTTGCCTACTTTGAACAACACTGCTGCGGATGCCTGCAGACACGCTTCTAGGTGAGCGTCTGTCCTGTTCTCCTGGGTAGGTCCCTGGGGCCCGAACTGGTGGTTCTATGGTGACTCTGCTTAACTCCTGTCTCTCATCTTCTGAACATCTGTGAGATCCACAGCGCCATCTTCATTCTCATTTCTGACATGATTTTCTTGTACCTTCTCCATTTTTATCCTGCTCCAGCTCTGCAGGTCTTATCGATTTTATTTTGCTTTTTAAAGAACAAACTTTTGGCTTGGTGGGACCTTTTTACCTGTTGCCTGAAAAAGTTAGTTGGTGTCCGCTTATATTTTAATCACCTCTTTCCTTTCACAGACTTTGGTTCATTTTGCTGTTATTTCCAACCTTGTCTTTTGTAATACTTCTGTTCAAAACCGTGTTTCCCAGCAAGCATGGCGTCAGCTACAATCACCCAAACTTTGATAGCATTTTTCGTTACCACTCTGTTCAGTGTATTTTCTGACTCACATTGTGATACCACCCCGCCCTTTGATCCATGAATTAGTTCAAGATGTATTTTTCAGTTTTCAGACAGTAGGGCCTGGCCTCGATCCCTTGGTGAAGCTATCAGAATGTCACTTGGGGTCTTGGCTGCCTTCTCTGGAAGTAGCAAATGTATTTGTTTTCTTCCCTGCGTAACAAATCACAACAAATTTAGCAGCAGCTTACAACAGTTGTTCGTTAGCTCACAGGTGTGTAGGTCAGAGGACTGGGCTCTCTGCTTAGGGTCTCATTGGGCTGAAATCAAGGTGTCATATGGGCTGCCTCTCACCTGGAGCTCAGCGCCAGCTTCCAAGCTCATTTGGATCATTGGTAGAACTTATTCCTTGCATTTATGGGTCTGAGGTCCCTGTTTCCTTGTTGGCTGGCAGCCAGGGGCTGCCCTCAGCTCCTACAGGCTGCCTGTGTCTCTTGCCTTCTGCATCTTTCAGGCCAGCAAAAGAGACTCTCTCCCACACGTAGAATCTCCTTTGCTGGGAAGAAACTTGTCCCTTTTAAGGGCTCACCTGATTAGGTCAGGCCAACCAGGGATACTCTCCCTATCACAACATCAAGTGATTTGGAACATTAATCACACTTGCAAAATTCATTCCTCAGAAGTGGCTACCTGAATATTTGATGGAATAACCTGAAGAAGGTGTGTACACCAGCAGGGAGGGGTCCTGGAGCTGACTTCGAGTTCTGACTACCAACATAGGGTTTACCTCCTGGGCCTCCATCCTCTCTGAGGATCTCCCAACCTGGCTCAGGAATTCTTCATTATCTTGTTAGCTTTCTGATGCACCCTGACAGATTTAAAAAGATTTGGTCCAATTGTTCTGCTTTTTCCCAGTGGAATGGTTGATCCCAATGAATACTACTACTGATAGCAGAACCTCCTTTAATCCTGATTAAAACAACAAAACAAAACAAAAAAATCCCCCTAAACTCTCAGGAATAAAAGACAAATTCCTTAACTTGATAAAGGACATCTGTCAGAAATCTCAAGCAAATGTCATATCTAATGGTGAAATATTAGGCCAATTCCTATTGAAAGCCAGGATTGAGATAAATTCAAGTGCTTTTCATGGCTTCTAGTTGAAATATGGAGTCTTGGCAATAAAGAAGCTAAAATTGCAAAGGAAGGAAACAGAAACTGTCATTATTACAGTTAGATATGCCCCTCTATCTAGAAAATCCAAGAAGACTCAGTCACCTGTTAAATTACTGGAGTTAATTAGAGAGTCCAGCAATATGGCAAACCAGATCGACACGAAGAGTGGTAACGTTCCTCACGGCAGCAATAACTAGAGATGTGATAGAAACACATCATGCCAGTTACATGAGCTTCAGAATCTGGAAAATACCTGGGAATGAATCTGGCCCAAAGTGGGAGGATTCAAATGTTGGGAATCACAAAACCTCTATGAGGAGCACAACAGAAAATCTCAGTCAATGGTGAGAAACATCTACTCAACTTCTATCCTGAAGACTTCTTGCTCCTCAGGGAAATCGCAGCCAAAATCTCAGTAGGGGGAATTTTTCATGAAGTTCCTTAACCTGACCCCAACATTCATAAGGAAGACATCACAGGCAAGATAAATAAAGTGCTTCTGATGAAGAATAGTATTGGGTTCTCCCAGAATTCTGGGATCTCTAGAGCTTGGAATCGTGTGGTGTCGGCATGAGAACCACAACAGCCCTGGGGTTGGGGTTGATGATCCAGAATGATCTAGAATGATTTGTGCATACAGCCTCTGGGAATTCAGTGCAAGAAAAGGTAGCATTTCCACTCCGTGGGAAGATCATTTTCCTTTCCTTTTTTTAATAAATAGGGAAAATTGGCTTGTTGTCTCGGTCAGGGCATACTCAAGAAAGGAGAAGAATATTTAAAATAGAAGGGGTTACCTGGGTGGCTCAGTGGTTAAGCGTCTGCCTTCAGCTCAGGATGTGATCCCTAGGTCCTGGGATTGAGTTCCGAATGGGGCTCCCTGCTCAGTGGGGAGTCTGCTTCCTCTTCTTCCCTTCCCCCCACTCATGTTCTCTCTTACTCATGTCTCTCTCTCAAATAAATAAAATCTTTAAAAGAATAAAATAAAATAGAAGGAATGGATACAGGGTACTGGTTGCACAGGTGATGGGAGAGCGGAGAAGCCAGCAGGGGCCAGAGAGACAGCCCAGCCCGCCGAGGTGAGGGGACACAGTGGGTTGGGGCCAGCCAGTGGGGGTTGGGAGCATGGTGGGCTTACCCAGGGACAGCTGGAGTCATGGAGTGGGTGTGGTTCTTTCCAGAGAGGCCACCTGGGCAGAGTGGGGAGGGGCAGGAGCATGCTGGCTGTGCTTTTCTTCTGCCCTTCAATCCAGCCAGAAGCCAGGTGGCCCGTGGGGTCAGCTCCCTGTGCGATGGGGCTAAGCCAGGGCCCAGAAGGAGCCAGAGGCAAATGGGCCAAGATGGTGACCCACTCTCAGGAAAAATAAATAAATTAGATCTTACCTCATGGCTTAGGAAAAAAAAAAATCATATCAGTCAAAGACCTAACAGAAGAAACGAAAGAATAAAGTATTAAAGCGCGTAGAGAATACGGTTACCAGCTTGGTGCACATAATGCTATAAATAAAGGACACACCAGTGAAAAAAATCAACCACAGGGGCACCTGGGTGGCTCAGTGATTGAACGTCTGCCTTCAGCTCAAGTCATGTTCCTGGGGTCCTGGGATCGAGTCCCGCATTGGGCTCCCTACACGGATCCTGCTTTTCCCTCTGCCTGTGTCTCTGCCTCTCTCTCTCTGTGTGTCTCTCATGAATAAATAAATGAAATATTAAAAGAAAAAGAAAAATCAACCACAACGGAAGGCTACAGTGTATAATATGAAACCAAAAATCGTCTTTCTGACTACAGATGCCAGAAACAAATGTAACACATGGCAGACAAGGAGCAAAACTCTGTGACATATAAAAAAAGGACCAAGGATTAATACTAGGATATGTAAGCAGTTCTACAAATCAATAAAGAAAAGACAAAGCAAACCACAAGGAAGACCGGCAATTCCAAGAAGAGAAAATTTGGGAAATGCTAAGATGGGAAACTTCAAACATGCTGCTGGCGGACATCACTAATTATGGGGAAACTGCAAATTAAAACAAGAGTGTGAAGCCACGTTAGGTGAGTGCAAAGGATAAAGTGATAATTGCTGACATGAATATGCGATGGAGACTAGAGCGTGCCTCTATTCCTCACGTCCTGTTACTCAGTAATGACCAGACTCCACACTTTAGTTGCTCCCAGAATCAAGGCTGAGACTCATGTTCTCCTTTGCAAGCAGGTGTGGCCACATGATTAGGTTCAGGCATTGACATGTAAGGAGAAGGGTGGAGGGGCAATTTCTGGAATCTTCCTTGAAAGATAGCCAGTGGGTACCGTTCATCCCTTTCCCCTTATCCTTTCCTCCTTCCTGAGGTTGGGAATGCAGCTGTGTTGGCTGGAACTGCAGCATCAGTCAGAAGATCTAGGGAAAGGAGGCCAGGCAGGATGGAGCCACCAGCCAGGTTCCTGGGAACTTTGGGTGAGCAGAGCTGCTAGGAAGCCCTAGCTTGCCCACCTCTGGCCTTTCATACAAGAGATGCCTACACTTCTATCTGGTTTGTTTTCAGTTCCTGTTACTCTTAGCCAAATTGATTCCTAGTTGGTACAGGGCACAGATGTTTTGGACTGAATTGTCCTATGTCCAATATATGAAATTCATATATACCTCAAAATGTGACTGTTCTAGGTAAGAATGAGGTCATGTGAGTGGGCCTGAACCCAGTATAACTGGTGTCCTTATGATGAGAGGAGATTAGGACACAGATGCACCCAGAGGGACAACTACGTGAGAAGGTGGCCATCTATAGGGCAAGGAGAGAGGCCTCAGGAGAAACTAACCCTGCTGACACCTCGATCTTGGACGTCTGGCCTTCAGGACTGTGTGGAAAGAGATTTCTATTGTTGAAGCTCCTCAGCCCTTGGTACTTGGCATGGCAGCCTGAGCAGATGATACAGGTATGCTGGCGGGCAGCTGGGCTGCTGATGGCTATGAAAGTTGCTCCTTGTCTTCGATTGCACCCCTGGCACCTAGAGCTGCACTTGCGTGTGAGTCCACATATATGGCTCTTGGCTGCAGTGTTATCTTACAGGCTTGTGGGCAAACATGCAGGTACAGACACACACACACACACACACGCCCGTGCCACGGCCGACAGCCTGGCTTACCTTTGCAAACGGAGTGGTGGGCTTGGGATGCTCAAGGGTACCTACAGTTTTATTAGTAGCATTTCAAATGTTTTGCCAATGTCAAATAAATAAGCAGACTGCGACCTCTCCCCTTCCACTCAGAAGAGACCACTGGCATGCAGCCACCACCCTGCTGTCCTGAGCATTTGGGGCACTCTCTGGCTGGCTTGGCCAGAACTCGGGCACCGGCTGTCCCTTGTGTCCACAGGCTTTGGAGGGTTGGGAGCCTTTGATCCAGCAGGGAGTTGGGGCCCCAGAGCACTGGCCCCAGTTCTGCCCCCTGCACCCCTGTCAGCCTGTTACATCATCAGCCACGGGTCTTGCCGCCTTCTCGGCTTCCTTGTCCCTCCCAGTTGTGGAATCTGAGCCTCTGCCTTCCCTCAGACTCTTTCATTCTTCCCTTGGCATGCCTGTCTCTGGGCTGCCTCCGTGCCCCTCTGGCCTGGAGCGACTGGGTTCATGCCCAGAGAAGCGGGTGCATATTCCTGAAAGCTCATGGCAGGATTACAGCCCAGGGAGGGCGGCTGGAATGTCAAGTCGCTCACCAATGTCTAAGGGCTTCTGTGGCCAACTACAAGGAACCGACTGAGCCACACACAGGGGCTTCAAAGGGACTTTCTCAGGCCCCAGTCTTCCTTTACACACGGCACCAACTTTCGGAGTCCACAAAGAAGGCTTGTTGAGATTCAAACTCTGAGGGGGAGAATTACAGCCCACAGGTGGCTTCCAAGGTCTGGTCCTGAAATGGGCCAGGGGTCCTGGTTCAGGGCTGCCCTGTCAGCCAGAGAGTAAATTATGGGGTCAGTGGGGAGTGCTCCCATGGGGACAAGGGAGTAGGAGGTGCTCCCATGGGGAGAAGGGAGTGGGAAGTGCTCCCATGTGGATGGGGGCAGTGCTCCCTGTGTGGATCCCAGTGTAGACTAGGGCACTGCTCCCAATGTGGGTAGCTGGTGTGGGCAGGGACCTGTCACAGGTAGGGGGCTCTGACCACTCCTGCCATGCTTAGTTTAATGATAAATTACTCTCAGCAACTCACTTAGACAAAGACAATGGAAATCATCTCAAATCTCCTGCCAACCACCGGGAAAAGGAATGAAACAGAAAACAGCAGAAGAACCCATTCCCTCCTGTACCCCCTGGGCCTGGGTCTGGAGGGCAGGGGAGGAGGTGAATTGCTGGCTTTCTTGGTCCAGCCACTGTTTCTGGGGCGTTGTCCTGCTCGCTGTCTACACCAGGGTTGCGGGGAAGGAGGGGAAGAGGGCGTGCCTTAGGTGCCTCTGTACTCCTGCTGATCCTTCACTGAGCCTCAACCTACACCTTTCCAGAACTCTGGGCCAGGCCCCAGCTCACCAGGGCAGGAGGATTCAGCTAGCGGCACAGCCCCGGCCATGTGGGAGCATGAGCCCCGTTGGTCTGTGATGCCAGCATCCTGGACACCTTGGTCTGACAGGAGCCCCTGCTCTGTCTTTGGGCTCTGGCTGCAGGACTGGCCGCTACTGCTGTCCCTTGTGTTTGCCACAATACCCCAGCTTGCTTAACAGGGCCTGGATCTGGTCACTAGTGGAGCTGCACTCCGAGAAGAGCCACCAGCGTTTCCTTCACTGGACACCCTCCTCAGATCCACCTAAGACTCCAGTCTGCGATGCTGGGCGGGAGTTCCATCTCTCCAGTAGCCCACACAGCTCTTTCTGGTGGCATCCTGAGTGGCTGCCCTCTGTCCTCACCCCTCCACTTCCCCAGGTGGAAGGGTCTGCGCTTGGACTTGTGCCCCTGTGCCCAGGTGGGCTGTCATGGAGGTGCACGGAGCCAGGGCACTGGCTGGCCAGTGACAGTCTGGCTCCTGGACTTTGCAGTTTGGACAGTGAAGGTGGGAGCCTCCCTTGGATGGGAGATGAGGTGGGGAGCCAGTGTGGTTGTCCCTTAGGGAGATGGGGCAGTGGGCAAGAGAAGAGCTGGAAGCTGGGCTAGCTACCCAGAACTGCTCAGGAGAGCTGCTTGTCCAGCAGGCAGTGAGAGCCAGAGCCCTCGGGAGCCAGGTGGTGAGGACAGGCAGGGGCTGAGCAGCAGGGTGGGGGAGTGGGGGGCCCCAGAAGACTCCAGGAGTCCAGGGGGGCCAGGCACGCTAGGCTGCAGACCCTGATGGAAGAGCCATGGATAGGAGTCTGAGGCTAGGTACAGATCACCCGCAGCAGTCAGGGAGGCCAGCCTGGGCTCTCTGAGCCTTCACTTTCCCATCTGCAGAATGGGCTAACATTTACCATGGAGCTGGTTCGATGCTTCAATAAGCAAAAAGCTGTAAAGTGCCCAGCCCTAATCTGGGGCTTAAAGTGCCTGCCCAGCCTCTCAGCAGGGAAGACTATGGCTCAGAAATGAATTCTTCACAAGGGAAACCCAGGTCCCATTCAGGCTGGCCCTTTCCCTTGCCCTCCTCTGGCATCTGACCTTCTACCAAATGAATGTCTTGTATGTGTGTATGTTGTGTGCTGGCACGGTGCAAAGGGTGCCATCCACAGCATCTCCATCACCGCTTCTGCAGCCCTGGGAAGTGGGGACTGGAATGCTCCTGGGTTTATACATGGGACCCCCAAAGACCAGAGAGGCTCAGCACTCCACTCATGGCCAAGCTGAGTGTGAAGGCCAGCCCAGCGCACAAACTTATAGCACATGGAACTTGGTCTTGAGACACTGAGGTCAGGGTAGGCCAGGAGGGGCCTTCAGAGTTGGGGGTGGGGCTCTACACAGTGTGTCCTGGGAGGAGGAGGAGGGGAGGGGCCCAGGAAATGTGTGCTTGAGGGCAGGAAAGGGAGGGGCCTCTGGATCCTCTGAGGTCCTGGGAGAGGCTCAGACCCCGCAAGTGATTTATTTTTCCTTGACAACTAATTATTTGGAGATCCCATGGTTTAGTAGGGTTCATGGACGTGTTGGAGGGCCCGGGAGTGGAGTTCGGGCATCCCTCCTGTGTTGTTCTGCTCCAATCTTGTTTGGAGGCTTGCACAGGGAATCGTAGGTTCCTGAGCTCAGGGCAGGGGGTGCTGACTTAGGGGAGACCCCCGTGGGGGTGTGGCCGGGCCGGAGAGACTGGAGCCCACAGGGAGACCCTGCATGTGAAAACACAGACAGAGGAAAGTCCTACCTGCCCATTCCCTCGTGTACCTACTCCGTTCCCCCATCAACCACCCTCTTCTCAGCCTCCCATGGGTCCGCTGCGTTCCTTTAAGCACACCCACACCCACACCCACATGCACACACGCGTACACGCGCACGCGCGCACACACGCAGATGCTGCGCCCTATTCTCCCTCTGCCTCCGGCGTCCTCACATCTCAGGTAACTACTATATACTTACTTAATAATGCGCCCTGCAGATCTTCCCAGACGGATACCTAGAGTACGTCCTCGTCCTTTTTATAAATAGCTGCTGCATCCGGCAGGGGACTGGCAGGAAACAGATGGCTCACTCAAACTGGGCAATTCGAGGAGCGTTTACTAAGAAGGACTCTTCGGGGAGGCGTGGGCAGGAGGTAGTGAAGTCACAAGGGGCGGCCCTTATCCTTACTGCCCGAGCTTTGAGCGAGGGGGCTTGGGGACGAGGGAAGGAGGGAGACGGCCAGCGGGGGTGCCGGGGCAGGAGCCGTGACCTCCGGTCAGGAGTGCAGTTGGCCAGAGATGTCTGTACAGGGGGATCAACACCTCTGCTCTCTCCTCCTGGCCCCTGCCCCATGGCCGAACTGACCTGAAGTCTGAGACAACGGTGGCCCCTCACGCAACCGCCTCCAGAGGCCCGAGCAAGGTGAAGGGTGGATCCAGTTCAGGTTGCTGTGCCATGCACATTCTTTTTTTTTTTTTTTTTTAATATTTTATTTATTTATTTCAAAGAGAGAGAGAAAGAGAGAGAGAGAATGCACACATGAGCAAGAGTGGGGGTGAAGAGTAGGGGGAGAGGGAGAAACAGACTCCTCAGTGAGCAGGGAGCCCAACACAGGGCTCTGTCTCAGGACCCTGGGATCATGACCTGAGCCCAAGGCAGACGCTTAACTGACTGAGCCACCCAGGCACCCTGCACATTTTCTTCTTCTTTTTTTTTTTAAATACATATTTCCACTTAGATTTCTCATCTGTCGCTCTCAACATTTAGGCATATATCTAAAGGATACATTTGCAGAAGTGGAATTGCTAGGTCAAAAGGTTAATGTACTTGCTGTTTTGATAGTCATTGCAGAGTCTGTGGGGTGATATCTCTTCCTACATAGTTTTTACCAACAAAGGGGTGCTGTCAAATTTGCATTTCTGCCAAGTGGATAGTGAGAAGCCACTGCAGGGCTAATTTGCATTTCTCTTAATTTGCATTGTTTATGTCTGAGGGCCTTCTGTATTTCACTGTCCTCGTTCTTCATCATTTTTTTCCTATTGCATCATTGGTCTTTATCTCCTTAGTTTCCAAGAGCTTTTTGTATATTAGGGATATTAGCTCTCTGACAGTGATCTGAGTTGTAAATATTTTTTTCCCACTTGGGTCTTTTGACTTTGCTTACAGTCGCTTTTGCTTCACAAGGTTTTGATCTATCCATCTTTTACAGTTGTTAAATTACGCCTCATAGTTTGAAAAGCCTTCCTTTGCTTCAAGATTGTAAAGCTCAATTCTTCCCATACTTCTGTGGCTTCATTTATACATTTAATTTTTAATTCATTTAGAGATTATCCTGATTTATGGTGTGAGATATCTAACCTGCTCTTTTTCCCCAGAGAGCTACAGTAATGCTCCCTCCTGCTAGAGACCCTTCTGGTCTGCTGTCCAGAAGCTGTCAGCATGATCCTTCTAGAATATAAATCTGTTAGTGACATTTCCCTGACTAATGCTGCTCAAGGACTCCCCAGGATGAAGTTCAAACTCAATGGCCTGGCATCCTTGGCCTTCTGTGGTCTGGCCTCAGTTTACCCCAGCCCATCCTCACAGAGGCTTCCTTCCCACCCCTCAGCCTGCAGGTCTCAAGGTCTGCGTTATGTTCCCTGGGAAGACCCTCCTGTCCATGGGTCTGGACTGGGGACCTGAGGGCTGCCAAGTGTGTAGCACAGCCAGTGCCTGGCGCATGGGAGGACTTGATTCTTGTCTGAAGAAATTTAAGCCTAGAAATCAGGACAGCGGCAGTTGATAGAGAAATAAAGTGTTTTTCAGGAACATCCCTGAATTCATCCCTTGGCACTGAAATGCTCTTAGCCTCTGAAGGGCTTAAGGATGAGTGGGCGCTGAGCCAGCCCTGTAGACAACCGAAATGAGCCCAGGCAAAAGCTTCCATAATGCATATGCCGTGCCGCCGGTCCCTAGAGATCCATGAAAGGATGGATTATGTTTTCAGCAGGAAGAAAAGAAATTTGTCATCTCCTCCAGCACTGGGAGCCAAGGTCACCCAGACTGCAGACTCGCCTTCTTGATGACACCTCAGCCATCAGGAGATGCTGGGGCCGGGCTTGGGGGTCTCAATGCCAGGGAGGCAGGTGCTGCTCAGCGTCTTGGGTTCCCCAGAGGGTCACCAGAACAAGTGAGAAGGGATCCAGAGCATCTCCTCTGTCCATTCTACCTCCTCCCACGGGGGCTTCTCCAATGTGCAGACTCTTCACTCATGGTGGCAGCGTCTCCAGGGAACCGTGACTCCCATCCACCCCCGTTCTTGGTGCTGCTGGGGTCCCCATCATCCTCCCTGTGGGCCGTGCTCTCATCTCTCCCACAGGGTGGGTCGCCAAAACACAGTGAGCAGAGAGCATGGCCTAAGATGGTTAGTGCCGGTCAGACAGTACTGGGATCTAGTCTTAAAGTCTCAACATTACTGTCATTGAATCACCCCTTACCCCTCTTCCTTCTTGTCTGTCATCTCCAGGTGTTTCACCCTCCTCCCCACTCAGCCTTGGCTTCTTACAGGGAGCACTGAGCTGAGAGTTTCAGTGGGGAAGACGCTGCTCTGTTTCTGAGGCTTGGTTTACTCAAGAGAGCTGACAGTTGCAAGGCTCCAGGTCTGGGCCACAGGTCTGATGCTCAAAGCAGCTGGCTGATAGAAGGGGCTGCCCCTGGTGCAACAGACTCCCCAGGGGTACTTGCAGATGGAATCCAATTTGGCCCAGGAGCCACAGCTGGGCAGTAGGTGCTCAGTGAACATTGTTGACCCGGGAGGTCCTTAGGTAGAACACCGTGGCTGAGCCTGGAGCTCGAGGAGTAAAGCTAACAGCTGGTGTAGACGGCAGGGTATGGGCATGCAGATGGTGACTATAGGCAGGACCGTAGCAGCGAGTGCCCTGAGCCAAGAGCATGAGAAACGTGGCAGGGATGACTGCCCAGCAGGAGGGCAGGGCAGTGTGCTGACCTTGAAGGATGGGTAGGACTTTGACAGCTGTGAGTATGCGAGGAGGGACCTTCAGGCCTCAGCAAAGATGGGAAGCGGGGAGATGTTGGATGTGTTCGGATACACAAAATGGGCAGTTTGTGTTGGAAGTGAAAATGGTCACTAAACCCATAAAAAAGGCTCAACTCAATTAGTTATCAAAGGATGCCAATGAAAGCCATCATGAGATGCTCCCTCCTTCCCCCCAATATTAAGTAGGCAAAGGTAAAACCATGTTGGAATCCAGTCCTGGAGGTGAGTTGGGAGACTGACCGTCTTATCAGTATGAATGGGGTCATCATGGTGCCCTGCTAGGGGCTCTGATGTGCTTTAACCAAGGGCTACTTTCAGGATACTTTCCTAAGGATATGATAAAGACCAGGTGCCAAGATTTAGCTTTACTGATTTTCATCAAAGCACTGTTTATTACAATGAAGAAATTTCCATGTTTAACAGTGAGTTGGTCAAGTAAACTTCGGTCGTGAAAAATCTTGGCATTAGAGAGGAGTTACCATAATTCCTAACCGTGTTTTCAAGCCTGTCAGGACCACCCAGCATGATCTGTTTCTCCAGTAGCCTCCTGGAGATGTTTTGTTCTAAACATCTGATGAACATTCAGACAGTTACCTGGATGTAACCCCCCTCAACACACCAACCTGCTTTCACACCACTCATAGTGCCTTGTACTCCTCGCTTCGTAGCTTGCCTTTCACTTCATGATGTGACTCGATGGTAATTGCATCTCCTTCCACAGAGAGGCCACTTTTAAAGGCTGCTTAATATTCTACCAAGAGGACACACCATTATTTATTTAGCAAGGGATAGGTTCGGCATTACCCATCTTTTGCTACTGCAGCGAAGAAGCTTTCGCACAAGTAAATTTGCAAATGTGTGACTGGGTCTGTGGGATTAGACCCTGGAAGTGAGCACAGCTTTGTATCCTGGAAAATCGGGTGGAAATCACCAAAGTATCCTCCACAGATGATGTGATAGTTTGCGTTCCAGCAACTATGTATGACTAGCTATTTCTCCAACCTCTTCTTAACACACTTAGGTCTCAGACTTTTTGATCTTTGAAAAATAGTTGAAAGATGTTCAATTACTATGGATGGGGCTGAGCATCTTTTAATATTATTTTTTAAAATAATGAAATGTAGCACATATAACTGAGAGGTACATAAAACGTGTTTGTACTGTAAAATGAATAATTATGAATTAAACTCTCAGGACCAGCAAGCGGATTGGGACTTAAAACAGATCAGCACCCCAGGATGCACTCTCTCTGTGTGCAC
This sequence comes from Canis lupus familiaris, assembly GCF_011100685.1. Lineage (NCBI taxonomy): Eukaryota > Metazoa > Chordata > Mammalia > Carnivora > Canidae > Canis > Canis lupus. The sequence continues at coordinate 2,483,307 of NC_049232.1, forward strand.
CCTCTCCTGTCTTGACTCCCTCCCCCAAATGCTGTGACAGTGGTCACCCAAGAAATCACTACACATCCTTAACTTATCAAAGCCTGTGGTTGATCATTGCTGTCCTCTCCCTCCCAGATGGCACAGACCACAGAACAGTCTCATGTCACTTACTGCCCCGCCAACTCATGTGTTATCTTGTATTTTGATTCTACGTTCTTCTTACTGATATCTAGGGTCTTTTTTTGTGTATTAGCCAATTAGCTCTTTGTTGATAATAGGAGTTGCAGATATTTCCTCCGGTTTGTCTTTTTAATTTTTATTTTGGCCACAGTGGCTTTGTAGTGAGGATTTTCCAAAATACACATGTATAAATTAAAATAGACTAGCAGGTTGTATGCCAGAACAAGAGCGGCCCTAACCACAATAAATGGTGGAATTATGGCTTTTTTTGTGTGTTTTTCCTTTGCATTTAAAATTTTTTTGTTTGTTTTTAAATTGAGGACACACTACTTTTGTAATTAGAAAGAAATATAGCAGATGCCCTAAGAAGAGAACTAGTCCTACTGTTTTGGGCTTCCTCGATCTAGTGGATTGATGAAGTCTCTTTGCATTAAAACCCAAGAGGTTTTGGCTCCTTCTCCCCTCCCACTTGGGCAGCTGCAGATCCCAGGGTCTTGCCTCACCCATGGTCTCCCCAGCTGCTTCTGGAAGACCCGAACTAGGCTCTGAGGGCTTTTTACCTGCCCGTTCTTGTTCGCCCATGCTGCTGGCATCCCTAACCTTGAACTTCTCCACCATGCCACCCCTGTGCATGCCACCATCCCTGCTCGTCGGGGAACCCTCCTAAGACTTGACTCACCAGAGCTTCATGGCTCCTTGACTCTGTGGCACCTCCCGAAGAGTCCAAATAGCTGCAGGTGCCCAGAGTTGAAACTTTTCTCTTTTTGTCTATCATTTCTATACTGCTGGGCTGCGCCTAGTAGGTGCTTAGTGATGTAGAGGTGGGAGGGGGGTGAAGTGTTTGGGCCCAAAGCAAACATGAAGGGGACTCAGAGGGCCCAGGGATGTCCCGAGGAGGCCTGCTGGTGCTTGAGTGGCCCCTGGGACATGGTCATCTGATGGCTCTCCCAGGTGGTGGGTGCCACTCTCAGGGTGTGACAGGAGAGAATGGGGTGCCATTCCTGGGGCACAGTGGGTGTAAAGTCTCCTCACCTCCCAAGTGTGGGGAGCAGGAGCACCAGATCCATCTCTGTCCCTGCCACTCACTCCTCGCTTCCTCTTGTCCTCGCCTTTCGGTCCCTTGGGAGACCTTCCTGGGATACGTACCCTGGCATGTTTCCTGGGTGATTGTGTGTGCCTTTTACTTTTACCAACCTCAAAGCTTTTAGCAGACAGTTTTGCTTGTTCCGGGGAGCTGCTAGAAAGCTTTGGGACACGTTTGCAGCTCATGCATCGTGAGCCCAGAGCTCATATGGCCTTTGTTTTCGGGTTAGCCTCCTTCTTTGCCTGGCTTTATGGTGCTACACTGTTTTTCTTTCTTTTCTGGCTCCCACATTAATTTATGCAATCTCGTTATATATGTGTATCCTCGTAAGCACCTTAAATCCTTTCCAGAAACATTGGGTAGAAATCATAAATACCATTTCTATCTTCATCCGGAGTCTGGAGGTGGGTAAACATCTCAGTGACAGCCAGTCTTATTAACCCTTACCTGGGCAGGCGGGAAGACGGCTCCGGAGCAGAACAGGGGCCCGTTGGGTCCAGAAGCTTCCACCGCAAGCTTACAGAGAGGCTCTGAAGAGGGGGCTGGTGGAAGGAGAATGCACCTCCAGCTGAGAGCCGAGTATGGGAGCTGGAGCCTGGCATGGACACTGCTGAGGGCCACTGGGAACCCTGGATTTCCATGGGGTGACTCTCTGGAAGCCCCACCCCCCTCGGTGTTTGAGAAAAGGCACATTTTCACTGAGCTGCGACAGGGGTTTTGTTTGGCTTGTCTGGCAGAGGATGGAAGCAAAATTTGCTGTGGGTGCTGGAGGGAGAGTCGCTGCGGGGCTCAACCACTGGTTCCAGGCCAAGCAGGGATGGGTGAGAGGCTGGGGGTGTTGATAAGATCCAGGCCCTGGGGGAGGGGCAGCGCATGGGGGCCAGGAGAGCCCTGGTCAGCTCGGATGTGAAGTTTGGGATCATTTCTCAGAGGTGGGGCTGTCTTAGGCAACAGGAAGTTTTCGGGCTGGCCACAGGAGAGGCTGGCTGACGTGGTGTGGTGGGAGAAGGTCACCGGTCGCATGGACAGGTCATCTCTCTGGGTGCTGACCGCTCACTCCTTGGGGGTGGCAGTGGCCAGGTGGGTCAGTGAGGAGGGGTACAAGGTAGCAGAGCTGGATGTGGCCACTCCTCTCCAACCCCCCCCCCCCACCATGATGGTGGGAGGGCATTTGGTTGGGTTTTTGGGCTTTGCCTGCCCAGCAGCCATTCCTCCTTCCCTTAGGGACAGTATTCAATCTGCCTCCCCTCTACTTCCATGTGGTGTTGGTAGGGCTCCACCCCTTCTCCCACAGCTGAAGTGCGAGACCAGATCTGGCCGCAACTATTGGTCCATGGTAGGCCCATCTACCAAGTTTGTTCAATTAGATTGAATCCTGGGGCTCATGTGAGAACTTCTGGGATGAGATGCTTTCTTTCTTTTGAGCTTGGATCTGGGAAGATGAAGGTCTGAAACTATTGACAGCTGCATCGTCACCATGAGGAAGGCTGAAAGGAAAACTATACAGAGTAGTTTGGAGAAAAGGAATAGAGAGATTAGGGACTAGAGACGGTGTTTTGAGCTCCTGAATCCAGCTGCATCTGAAGATAATTTATTGATTCATATATCCAAAATCTCCAGGGGTAATATGGACTTCAGGAGAGGTTTGATCAAGCATACAGTGGTATCCTGGAGACCATGAATCCCTTCTGCTTTTAACCGCCTGTGGTGTTGGCATCATCCTCAGGCTGGCTCTCCTCTCGGTGGCACAGTGGCTGGCAGCAGCAACTAGAATCATGCTCTTTCTTACTGACAGATGACTTTTTTCCTGGAAGTTTCTGTAGACTAGGGAAGCATCTTTCCTAGAAGACCTCAGCAAACATCTTATCCATGTCTCACTGGCCTGACTTGAGTCATGTATGTACTTACCCCAGGACCAATTCCTGTAGCAAGTTCTTCTCTGGCTCTTGCCCCTGGGTTAGTTTCTCTGGGTCTGATTGCAGTTTCAGGGGGCCAAGGGGGTAATGCTGGGGCTCTGACAGCTCGAGGGGCACCCCCTTCAGAGCAAGGCTTAGAGAAGTCATTGGGGTGGGTGGAATGACAGGGCAGGAGGGATGGTCATGGCATTTGTCCTTTCTCCAGGAATTCTGTTCAGAGACATGAGTTCCATTCATGGTCTGAAGACAGGTGTTTTGCATCTGGAGCCATGGGTCACTGTCTTATTTACTCCATAAATGGATCCCCTTCCTATGTGTCATGCATCTTACTGAACTTCTGTGTTGAAACATGAATGATTCATATCACCAAGGTTTACATTTTTTTGTTCTGATGTGATGAAATTAGCAACCATGGCCTCATTGATATGGCTCAGAATGTAACTCGTCTGTCCGATGTGTCCTGACCCCATCAACTCTGAAGTCATCGTGGGTTGCTGACCGTGGCCGCAGAGGGTGAGGCTAAGACCCAGCTTAGAGGGCCGTGTCCTTCCAGAGCCAGCCTTCCCGGATGGCCAGCCCTGAGTTGCATCCTGGGGAAGACACTCTTCAACTCAGACCACATTTGAAACTAAGTCATTTCATGTCTGGTAGGGGTCACCTGCTCAAGGCTGGGACAGCAGGGAGGGAGGATGGAGACTTTGGGGGTGCGCCCCAGGGTAGGAGGAGATGTGCTTGCATCCCCTCCACTTCTTCCCTCAGATGGGGAGATGGACATCACTGCTCAACTAGATGCCTCCTGCTGTATCTCATGTCCCTGCTTCCCACTCAGTCCTGGGTCTGGTCTGCATAGCTCAGGCACCCCTGCCTGGGTGGGCTTCTGCTTCCCTTGAGGTGACTGCCCCTTGAATCTCTTGCCTTCTTCCCCTGGCTATGTGTATAGCCTCGGAGCCTTAGACCTCACATTTTTGGTGCCTGCAGTGGGATAGGGCTGTCCACAGAGTGGGCCTTGTAACTGCTCTCTGGAGTGGCCCTCTGAGAGGACACAGACAGCTTGACTGTCAAAGAGATGCTCTGTGGGGGGCTGAAGCAGTGTGCCATGCTGGCAGCAGGGAGGAGGGAGGGCCGCATCGAGGAGGCCATGATAAGAGCCAGGCCTGCAGAGCTCCAGGTTGCACATTCTGGAAGCACATTCCAGACATGGCCTGAGCTGGGGGCTGGATGAACTTTGGGGTGGGAGAGCCAGGGGAGCCCACAGGCAGGAGATGGAGGCTCATTCCGGGGGGCAGATGAGGCTACAGGGAAGTTGAGATTTTAGATGCAACATGAAGCCATGGAGGGCTTTTCTAAAGAAATTGTCTTTGTGGAAGTCTAATTTATGGATGGTAAAAGGCACCAGTTTTTAAGCGTACTTGTTATGAATTCTGACAGATGACACATGTCTATAAGACATGTGACCACCATTCCAATCGAGATATAGAACATCCCACCATCTTCTGTACCTTTCAGGGAATCTCCCCTCTCCTGCCCCCCCAAGTCCAAACCAGACACCAGCCCCGTGCAACTGCTGATCACTCTGTTACCGTAGACTACCTTGCTTATTCTAGAACTGAGGTCTTTCCCTCACCAAAATGCTTTGGAGATTCATCCGTGTTTTTGTGTGTATTAGTAGTAGACTTTTATAAATTGCCGAGGAGTATACCATTCTGTGAAAAAAACAACAAACAAACCCCACCATCATCTTGTTAGGGACATTTGGATTATTTCCAGTTTGAGGACATGGGAATGAAGCTGCATTAGACATACTTACACAAGTTGTTTTTGTGCATCTGTTTTCATTTCTCTACTAGGAGTAGAAGTGTCGGCTCAGGGTAGATATATGTTATAAAACAAAATGCTAGTTTTCCAGAGTTGCTCGCACCATTTTCACTGCTGCCAGCGATGGCTGAGGGCATTTGCTGCTCCGTGTCCCCGACAACACTTAGTGTTGTCAGACTACAATGTTGGCCGATTTAGAGTGCGAGGTAGTATTTTCTCGTGGCTTACATTTGCATTTCTGCTGGGGTGGCATGCTCCGACAGGACATCTGACCCCGCGGGTCTCTACGTTAAGATCTCCTGGCAGCCAGTGGGGCTCACTGTCCTTCACTTTTCTCTTAGCTCCCAGCTTTCCTTCCCTCCCACATCCCCTCACTGCCCAGCCCCATTCAGGATATCCAGCTGTTAGCATCTGCAAGTCGGCCTTTGGTGTCCAGTGAAAACTGGAGGCCAAGCCTCAATCAGAAACCTCCAGCGTCACAGCATGGCAGTTCTGGGGATGCAGGGCTGGCCAAGTCCAGTTTGTTTGTGTCCACCCTCAGCCCCCTGGTGACTCCCAGCAGGTGCCACTGGGACTCGTTCTCAGAGAGAAGTATTGCTGACAACCTCTCAGGGCAGCTTCTGTCAGTAGATCCCGTGTGTAGCAGGACCACCGGGTCACTCAGTGGCCTGAAGTCAACTCCTTGGCTTCCTGATCTTATGCTCTCTCCTTGCTGTCCACCTTTCTCTCTTTGAGGGATGCCTGGATCCTCACGTTCCTGCATGCAGAGGCCTCTCTTCTTTCTTGGTCCGTTGGCCTTGGTGGTCTCAGTTCCGGGTCTGGGTTCAGAGGGTGAGCCGGCGGGTCCTGGCCCTGTCACTCAACATCTGGGGGGTGGGGGCGCTACGGCTTCGGTGCCTCGCAGCTGAGATAATGACATGTCTTCCTCGGGGGTGGGGTGGACGATGAGACTCTCACAACCTGAAAGCGCACACCGCTGGCCAGTCCTAAAGCTCAACCTGCCCAGGCTCAAAGAGGACTCATTCTCTGAGACCTGGAGGCCAACCCCTCTAGCCTGGCTCTCAAGGTGTCTCCAAGCTGTGGGCTATGAGGGGGGAACCTGTTTGGCCATACACAGTGCCCTGCCTGGGTTCATCCTGTGGTGTCTGTCCCCTCACCAGTGCAGCGTCCAGCTCACTCACTCTCACTTCCTGACTTCCTGGCTAAGCTTTCCTTCCACCTCCCCTTCTCTTTTCCCTTTCCCACCTGTCTCACCTGACCTTTCTGCCTCACTTAACCCTTTTATCCTACCTGACACTCATCTCACCTGACCCTCTTATCTCACCTGACCCTCCTGTCTCACCTGACCCTCCTGTCTCACCTGACTCACCTGTCACACCTGGCCCACTTGTCACACCTGACCTTCTTGTCTCACCTGATCCAGCTCAACTGTGAAATTTCCACCTCGGTGGCTCCCAGGCTGAGGTTGTGAGGGGTGCCGCCCCCTGGTGTGTGGGTGAAGCCCTGTCTGAGTGTGGGTCCCTTGCCCCAGGTTGGGAGTGACATCTCTGTCCACCTTTGGGTCCTAGTTCAGTGACTTTTGGGAGGTATGAAGGTAGGCATCTATGGGGGTCTACTGGACCCTGGGGTGGGGGGACAGGAGAGCCCTGAAGAATGGAGGCTACAGTGTACCCACTGTCAGTTTGTGTTTTCTCTTCTGTCCCCTTTCAGACCCTTAGAGGACAGGGCTGTAGCAGATGGTGGGGTACGATAGAGAATGGCCCCAGAACGTGAGGAGGGAATGGATCCCAGGGCTGCTCCTCTGACGCCAATCAAGCACATGAGCCCAAGCAGGCTCCATTCTGCTGGCCCCTAGGCTGGGCCAGGCGTTGGGTCTTCCCTTCCCTGCTCCAGAGTCAGAGGTGCTGGGGACGGGGTTAGGAGTGGGCTGGGCCCAGTTAGTTATCTGGATTTCTATTTTGACATTGTGTTGCCAGGCCCACTAATGAGACCAGCAGTGACAGAGTCAGCTGTAGAATTTATTTGTTGACCTGAATCCCATTCCTGCCCCTGGGGCCAGAGCAATGAGGTGCACAGCAGTGGGTGCCGGGATGTGGGGCTGGCAGGAGGGCGCACTGCGAGCCTTGCTGGGGTGAAGGGCTGCTTGGGAGAAGGCTGGGTAAGAAGGTAGGCAGTGTGTGGCCTGGACCCAGCCCTGTCTTGCTGGGGATAAGCCATGGCAGACCAACAAATGAACAGCGTTACCAACCAGCGGGAAAAGCAGACGCTGCCTGACCCACATGACAGCCGATATTTGAAAGCTGTAGAGTACATGGCGTAGGGACAGGCATCCTGATGGCTCTGCCAGGGGATGGGGACAAGGGTGGGCCTAGCCCTCTGGAGAGCAAAGGGGCTCTAGTCAGATGAAATGTGGTAAGCGTCCCCATGGGGCTACTCCTTCTGTGGCCCATCCTGGTTGCTGGGGCATCTTCTGAGGGGGTACTGGGGACAGGTCCGGCTGTGCCACAATGAGAAGCAGCACATCCCAGGGACACACAGCACCATGACTGGGCCTTCTCTCTGGGCTGAGTGGAGAAGTCGGAAACAGGAGGTTGTTCTATAATGCAATGTCAACAAGACCCACCCAGCCGTGCCCTCCATCCCGTCAAGACACACAAAGCACAAGGATGCCCAGCAAGGGCACCAGGTGCGGACTGAGACACATGAAGGTCGTTTGGGGATGCAAGGGGACAGAGCAAGGGACAGAATGACATGCTGGCTTTGAGAACCCTCTCGGGGTAGAGGCTTCGGACTGAGGAATCTAAATTCAATCCCTTCTTCTAAAGCCTCAAACACAAAATCCAGCAAGTAGCTGTGGATCTCAGGACCAGACTGCTTGGAGGAAAGCAATGTGGGGACAGGGGAATGGGATGGGGAGCACATGAGGCCAGGCGGTGGTCAGCGGATGGGCCGGGAGGGGAAGAGCGTCCAAGCAGGGTGAAGGTGGACGGTTTGCTCCATTGGAGGGTTTGGTGCAGGGAAAGGTTGGGGGCTGAAGTGTGTGTGGGAAGCCATGGCTGGCCAGGCCAGGCAGGCCCCCAAAGCTGTGTGGGCTCAGGCTGGGCAGTGGCAGATGCGGGGAGACTCTGTTTGGAGCTGCTGTGGGTCACCAGTGGCCGGGATGGCTGACCTCTCTCCATTCCACAAGCACCTGCTGCCTCTCCCAACTGGGGTTCCAGTCAGCGTTGTTACTCAATCCTGTCTGACTCCGTCACTAGGGTGTAGGCTCCAGCGCAAATGCCATTTGTGCATTTGGGTCTCAGGGTTGTTTACTTTTCTTTTTCTTTTTCTTTTTTTTTAAGATTTTATTTATTTATTCATGAGACACACACAGAGAGAGAGAGAGAGAGAGAGAGAGAGAGAGAGAGAGGCAGACACACAGACAGAGGGAGAAGCTGGCTCCACGTAGGGAGCCTGACGTGGGACTCGATCCCAGGTCGCCAGGATCATGCCCAGGGCTGAAGGCAGCGCTAAACCGCTGAGCCACCAGGGCTGCCCTCAGGGTTGTTTTCTGTCAATTTGGGGCCAGGGCTCAGGCTGGGAGGTGGCCACATCCTGTGGTTCTCCTCCCTGGAGCTGAGGATGCCTCCTGTGCTTTGGCCTTGGCCTGCCTGCCCTTCCTCCCTGGGCCTGTCTTCCTGCCTGCCCTCCTGTGGAGGTGGGTATCCTTGGGCTTCAAGGTCATTCAGTGGGTTGAGGCCTTAGAGCTGTGTTAGAAAATTGCTTTGGGGGCTGCCACAGCTTCTGATAACACCAGCAAACACCACCAGCATGTGGCCTCCTGGGGTACCTCCATTCGTGCCACTCAAACTGGTGCTCATGCCAGCCTCATGCATTCATGTCACTGTTTTACAGATGAAGGAACAGAGTCTCACAGCGGGGACATCTCCTGGGTAGAACACAGAAGCCAAGGTGCAGTGGTCAGACCAGGTGCTGCACTTCTGCTGGTCCCCCCACCGATGGCTCATCTGTCCCAGGATCCAGGCGTGGGGCCTGCAGGAAGGCTATCAGGCTGCCGGAAGTGTGATGAAGCTTCGATGGATCCGTATCCCAGGCCCTTGTGCCTGGAGCGTCTAATTGCTGGGAGCTGGCCAGCCCAAGGCACAGGACGGTTATTGCAGACCTGGCGGAGAGTCCTGTTCCTCTGGGTGTTGTTTTTTTCCATTGCAAGTGAAACAACTTTGCTCCTTCTTGCAGGGCTGGGGCTGGCCTCCCCTGGCCTCGAGTAGCTGAGCCAGGCCTGGGAAACTCTGACTTGCTTGGGCTGCTTGGAAATGTGCTGCTGTCACATCCCCAGCCGCTGGCCCTGGTCCTGGTGGTGATCTCAGGGGTTGGGGTCTGGCTCCTTGGCCCTGAATCTCCTGCCAGGGCCAGCTGTGGTCCCCACCTCTGCCCTGGGCCGCCCAGGGAGAGTGAATATCTAGCCTCTAGAGTCAACCTGACCTGGACTCCCACCCTGGGACCAGTCCTGGGACCCGGGCCGAGGGAGTTTCAACCAGGGCCTGGCTGAGGCTGTGGGGCCCCTTTCCCTGCCTGTCCTGGCGTCCTATCAGCCAGCCATTTCCTTTGTGTTGGATGAAGGGGTGGGCACCAGATTATTTGATTCCCCTGTGCCTTCCTTGGGATCCTGCACAGAGTGAAGTAAGTGATTTAACTAATAAAAACATGAACAATTGCAGCAAAGGAAGAAGTTTCAGTGTGATAGGGAAAAGAGAACGTGAGAGGGGGAAAAAACCCCAATAAAAGTAGATGAGAGAGATACAAAGTCATTGCAATGGGGCGCTAGCGGGAGCAGGCACTTGAAGGATCTCTCCTAGATCCCCGAGCTGGCCTCCTTCACATTGGGCTGATGTCACTCTGGGGTCTCATTCTAGCTCCTCCTCACCTTCCTCCTCCTCCTCTCCCACCATCCCATGCTCATTCCAGATATGCTCCCTTCTTCCCTTTGGCCTCAACATACCTATAATTTCATGTCATCTGGCCCTTGCTTGTGCTGTTCTCTGTACGCAGAGTATCCTGCCTTGTTGATCTTATAAATTCTCTTTCTTCAAGAACAGGGCAGATGCCATCTCCCCCTCACCCCCACCCCCGTCCCCTCACCCCACTGTTACCTACCTTCGTCGCCTGCCTGCCTGCAGCAACTCATAGGAAGGGCAGTTACAGGAGCTGTGGTCAATTCATAGGAACGTCTAGCCGGGTGTTGACCACAGCTCCTGTAACTGTCTGATTTTGAGCCCTCTTCTCCAGTGAGCTCCTCCGGGGCCAGGGCAGCATCTAATTCTCCTTGTAGAAACTCTACACGTCTGTTGGATCAAATTGAAGTGTGAGTATTGAAAGTGTCAGGTCTTTGGGGAAATTTGACCCGTGAGGGAGCTGTCCCCCAAAGGCCCAGTATCTCTGAAGTTTTCTTTGGAAGGTTTAAGACCTAAGATCCACAAAGGCAGGGTACTGTCTCAGCCCAGTTACAGAGGACTTTGTCCAGCATTAGACTGAGATGCTTTATAGGAAAGAGTTGTTTTTCAATAGTAGAAACTTATTGAGCCCTTTAAATTGAACATGCTGGAAGCCCTGTTGATGTCACATTTGCTCGCTTCCTCTCTCATTCCTAGCTTTTAAAAGAGCCATCTCTTGTCATTTAAAATAGTTTTCAACCTTCACACACTTGCATTCAGCCAGGACTGATTGAGCCTGAGCTCTGATTTGGGCCAGCACTGGGTGCAGAGCTGGAAGGTGTGTGAGGCAGGCCCCGTTCTGCTACTGGGCTGCAAATCCCTGGGGTGTGGGAGGTGGGGCCCATGGGCACATAGCACAGAGATGGGGTCAGCACAGAGGTGGGGTCAGGGAAGCCCCCAAAGGCCAGCACTCCTGGGCCACAAGTCCAGGAGGCTGAGGATGGTTGCTGGCTAAAGGAGGCGGCATGGCTGAGTCCAGGGCAGAGTTCAAATCCTAGCTCCAATGCCTGCAGGCTGGTTGATGTAGTTGTTTTCCAATCTGTGCCTTGCTGTTGTCACCTGTAAAGAAGGTGAATGTGGTAGAGCTCTGGGAGACTCAGGTCGAGACAGGGTGAGACTCAGGACACAGGGCTGTGCATATTGGGAAGCTGTCTAGGATATGCTGCTTCTGTGGGTGGCCTTAAGACAGAGGCCATATGCTCAGCCCGACTCTCCTACACTGCTCAGGGTCTTTCCTTCCTGCCATCACGTTTCCTCTCGTGTACAGGCCTAGTCCTGCGACCCAGGCTCTGGGGCTGGGGCCTGCCTGGTAGCATCCAGGATGGCCCCGGAGTAAAGGGCAGTCCATTCTTTGGCCTCTCTGATGCTCAGGCTTTAGGGGAGGCAGAGAGGAAATCCAAACAGCCCTTCAGGGAGGGTGAGGCAGGGGCCAGAGCTGGAGGTGCTTCTGGAGGCAGGCTTAGTGCTTGCCACGGGTGTGGCAGGGAAGCATCCCCATCCAGGAGCCGTCTGGGGTCCAGGGCTCTCGCTCATCCCTGACCGCATCCATTCACAGGCCCTGTGGGTCTTCTGTCCTCCCTAGAGTCCACACAGAGTTCTGGCCCAGTCAGGGGGCCCTGCCAGCCCCTGCTGCCCCAGGGTCCCCTGATTCCCGTGGGTGGATCTGAGACTGGGCTGGGAACCAAGGCCGGGCTTCTCGGATGCTGGTGCCATCCACACTGGGGCTTTGGGGACCATGGTCTTCCCAAGATAGGCCTCTGAGGGCGGCTGTTAGTGATGGAGAAACTTTTTTACAGATGGAAGCACTAATTAAGACATTTGAATGTCTTCCATATTCCTAATTCTTTGTTCTTTTCCTTTATGTAATAGAGAAGATCCTGCCTAGCTCATTACCAGCTGGTCTAGTAAACATCTAGAGACTATAAGGATATTTTATTTTAATTGCCTGAGCCTTAGGATTATGGAAACAAGATGGTAGGGGGATGGGCTCTGAAATGGAAAGGAAAGGAATGCTCTTCCAGAAGTGGTCACTTGGAAACGAGCGTTCTGGTTACTTTTATTGTTTGAGAGGGTTTGGAGTTTCTGACCTTGGCCCAGGAAAGACTGAGGTCGATTTGGAGGAGCAGATGGGTGGAGCCTGAGCTACAGCCCGGTTCACAGGAAGGCAGGCTTGAGCCAGTCAATTAAACACATTTCTCCTTAATAAACGTGGCAAAACTGCACAAAAATATGTCTTATTTTCGGCATTGCGTGAATCAAAGGCTGGCAAGAGGCCCAAGAGGCAAGAGCTGTTTGCTCTGTGGCAGACATGCACAGACTCTTGCTGCTGGCTCTGAGTTTAACTTACATAGGGAACATGACCTGCTTTCCAGAACAGAGTTCCCAAACCAGCCCAGGGGGAGCAGGGCTGGTGGTGGGCCAGCAGGAGAAAAGCAGGCTGCTACCAGCTCAGCCCTGTGGCCCCTACTAGGGTGAGGCCTTGCAAGTGCCTGCCTGTTGTGAGTCCCCTACAAATGAACCTGAGGCTCCCAGCTTTCCCACAACAGGCTGAAATGGGCACACACGGTCCTAATGGGAAGGCCTGGTGGCTTACTCTGTGGCCTCCTAGGAGGCTGCTCCCAGGCCTGACCTCTGAGCTAGAGGAGCAGGGCCTGGTGGTGGCCTTCTCTGTTATCACCCAAGATGGAAGGGGGTAGATGAGACCATGCAGCTTTCCTGAATCTGGCAACAGGGCCCACCCATGAGCTGGCTAGTGGAGGTTACTGGTACCTCAGCCAGTCCTGGAAGTGGGCAGCCCCAGGAGTGCCACTGCCCCGAGAGAAAGCAGGAGGATCATCTCCTGGGCCCCTCCATGGCCTCCCATCCTGCCTGCTGTGGGTGCTCCCGGGAGATACCTTTGGGCGCTCTGTCCCCAAGCCATGTAGCTCTAGGGAGGATGGATGGTTGGCACCTCTGCCCACACTGCCCTGGGAGCCAGGCTAGGAGCAGGGGCCGGCTCAGGACAGGCGGGGTGGAGGAAGCAGAATAGAGAGGCGCTTTCCTCATGGGAGAAGACAGAGGTGTAGCGTCCCATTCTGCTCAGCCCCACCCCCCCTACAGGTGGCATTTCTCTAGGCTCAGCTGCAAGAGTGCCTGCTTGGCCTTATTAAAACAGGGAAGCACCGTAAATGCTAATTCCCTGCTCTTAACTCTCAGTGTGTATGTTTATGGTGGAGGAAAACTCATTAGGGCCAGAGTGCTTCCCAGGCTGAGGAAGCTCAGGGCTCATTAGGGAGGCCAAGTCCATCCTGGTGGTTCTAATGAGCTGTGAAAACCACTCAGGACCTGAGGAATTAGCAGAAAGGGTGACTTTCAATTCCCAGAGGAGAGTTTATTGCCTAATTTTGGAACCACAGGCCAAGGCATTTCGTGGAAAGGGTCTGGCAAATGGGGTCTTGCCCTCTGTGAATCTAAAAATCAGCCTCAGGGATGAAATTCTCCTATGGGGGAGACATCATTGTCCTGGGTCTCCCAGACTTTTGGTTGGGGAGAAAGACATGAAGTGGGTAGGAGCGGGGCCAGGCTAGGGAGGCCACTGGGTCCTGAGAACAAGGTGGGGGCCCTCAGGCCTTCGGTCTGTGGTTCTTGGGTGGGGACATGAATGGTGGCCACCGGGAGTCCAGACAGAGCCTGGCTGGCGAGACTGGGGCGCTGGCTAGCTCCTGCGTCAAGGAGGCAGGTCCAACAGGGAGGGGTCTGAATGGAAGGATGTGAGGCTTGTGTCAGTTTATTCCCGGACACCCGCCCCTGATGGGCTTAAGTGGGGGAAATGTGCTGGTAATGAGAGAGCCTGATGTAGCTGTTAGCAGGGGTGGGTCCCCTGGACATTCTTGGCCACCTGTCCTCCCTGAGGCTTCTTCACTAGGGCCATGCTCCTCACGTGGAACCTCTGGAGCTCTGCCTCCTGATCCTGGCTTACCCCAGTGGGTAGAGAGGGCCTCTTGCTTAGAACTTCCAGAAGTTCTAAAAATGTCCCAACCACGAGACCCATTTTTAACTGGAACTGTTGGCCATGCCCACCCTGAGCTGGGAACTGGGGTCAATCACGCTGGTGACTCTGGGATGGAAGCCAAGGGGCCATGAGTCCTGGTAGAGCCTACCCAAAGTGGTCCTTTCCTCCCACAATATCTGGCACCCCCTTGAGGATCATACTGTAGATGGGGGCCCACAGGGTAAGCAAGCCTGCAGGGGGAAGGTCCCCCTTCTGGCAACCAGGCAACAAGTTTCTAAGTGCTCCCTCCCACACTGCTTTGCAGGGCAATGGTGCACACCCCCAGCCCTGGTCGGCATGGCCAGGTGTCCATGGATCAGGTGGCCCCAAAGCCGTGTGCTCCCCTTGTGCATGTGTGATAAAGGTGACCAGCATGCCGTCAGCTCACAGACATACCTTTGCTCTTGTTTCTAAGCTTGTAGATCCTCCGTGGAGTTTCACAGACTACAGACCCTCCGTGGAGATTCCCTCCTTCTCGACACCCTTTATTCTCCCAGCATCCCTGATATAACATTTTGCTGTTTCCTTCTGCTCTCTTGACTGCTCCTTCTCAGCCCAGCTTTGTGCCTCTTCTGCCCTGACACAATATTTATGCTGAGCCTCAGTCTGCGGCCCCCTTCTCTCTCCCGGCAAACAATCCCAGGCAAAGCTATCCAGCCCTGACTCTGAGATCATGTGTAGACTAATGGCCCTCAACTCTTACATCTCCAGGCCTAAGCTTTGGATTTGCCCACTTGCCATCCCATCTGATCCCAAACTTGAGCTTGTTCGCCCCCCCCAACCCCCCCTCCCCCTTCCCATCTGCTCCACTTCCTGTCTTCTCCATATGCAGATCTTCCGTTGCTCTGGAGACCTGGGACAAGCCTGAACCTGCCAGCCCAGAGCTCAGTGCTGCTTGTTGCCAGGCCCTGCCTTGTACTCTCCCTGGGGTGAAGCTTTCTGGGGGTGACCCTCCTGGCTCGTGTTATCTGTATCAGCTCCTCCAAGGGCCACTGAGGAGAGAGATTCAGAGTGTAAGCAACTGGAGCAGGAAAAATGAGTCCAAAGGGCTTCTTGTGCCCAATGAAATACTGGTTTGGAGGTGCTGGCTCTTCCCCTTGGCCTTATTGCAGAGGCTGGCGTGGAAAGCCAGGTGGTCATCTGGACACCTCTCTCCATAACTTCCCAAATCCAAACAATCCCCACTACCTGCTTCTTTCCCTCTTGAATCCATCCGTTCTCTGCCTCTCTATGACCACGTTCTGGGCCAGGTCATCATTCTCTCTCGCTCTATCTCTCTTGGGCTCTGCAGTGGCCTCTTCAGTCCATTCTCCACTCAGCAGTGAGCACAATCCCTAGCACCTAGTAGTGCTCAGTTATCATTTATGCCACAGAGGGATGAAAACAGCTCTCTGTGTTCTAGCAGGACCCAGTGGGAGAGCTTTGCTTCAAAAGCTTTGTTTCATGTGACTGGATGGTGAGGATTTTGCCACTATTTTGGTTTACTGGGAAGAAAAAAATAACAACTCAACTTTGTTATTAAAGCCAGAAGAGAGGCTCCTGGGTGGTTAAGAGTCTGCCTTTGGCTTAGGTCATGATTCCAGGGTCCTGGGATCAAGTCCCGGCATCAGGCTCCCTGCTCAGTGGGGAGTCTGCTTCTCCCTCTGCCTCTCCTCTCTAGTCGTACTCTTTCTCTCTCAAATAAATAAATAAAAATCTTTAATTAGAAAAACAAACAAACAGAGGAGAGCTACTGGTTTGTCAGAGCAGGTAGGAATCATAGTAAGAACACTTAGTGGGTAACCCACAGGCTCACCAATTACATGGTTGGGATGGTAGGGATTATCTCTGCATATGTCTTGTCCTGTGCTTTCTTTCTCTTTTTTAATCTTTAATTTTGAAAAAATTCACAGGATGTTGCAAAAATTGTATATAGAGTCCCTTCTAGGCTTGCCCCAGCTCCCCCCAGTGGTGACATCTTACATAACTGCATGCGATCTAAAAATCCAGGAAACTGACATCAGTGTGATACTGATAAATCCACTATAGGGCCTGGCTTTCACCATGTTTCAACTTGTGATTGTGTGCGCACATGGACACGTGCATGAAAGTGCACTTGGGCGTGTGCGTGCGTATGCAGTTCTGTGCAATTCCATCCCATGTAGAGATTCAGTAACCAGCACCATAATCAAGGCGCAGGACTTTGAGATGCGGGTAGCTTATCCTTGGGCCTACAAACAAGTCGCCAGGAAGAATTTGCTTCATGTTCACTTCCTAAGAAAAAGACTACCAGCTACAGAGTTCATGCAAAAGAAGACCGGTTCCTATGGAAGAGATACCTTATTAAAACAATGGCTAGGTTTGCCCAGGAATGAAATATTCACTTTTGTGTTGTTTTCCAGATAATATTCTCTTTCTTTAGTTACACCGTTTGATGCATATCTAGAATGTGTGCATGAAAGAGCAAAAAGTACATGGCAAAATAGCTATATAATTGTTGAGAGGGAAAATACCCTGTCAAAGAAATGATATCAGTAGATAGTAGTGTTTACTATGTGTTCAGGTACAATAAAGGTTAAAAAAATCCGTTGTCCAAATGAACTCCCTTGTGTCATCTGTTTGTATTCACAGCCCTCCTTCCTTCTCCCTGTCTGTCCCCAAGCAACTGTTTAGCTGTCCTTCATCTCTGTTATGTTCTGTCATTTTTGAGAATGTGATATAAATGGAAATACATAGTGCATACTCTTTGAGTTTGACTTTTCCCCCCATTTAGCATAATTCTCTTGAGACTCGTTGCATGCATCAGTAGTTTATTCCTTTTGATTGCTGAATAGTGTCCAATTGTATGGCTACCCCAGAGTTGATTCATCATTAAAGAGTAGAGGTTCTGTAAATATTCATGGACAGGTTTTGGTGTAAATATCAGTTTTCATTTCTCGGGAATAAAAGTCCAAGTGTGTAAGGGCTGGATTGTGTGCTGAGTCCATGTTTACCTTCTTGAGAAACTGACAGACAAATTTTCCAGAGTGGCAGTACCATTTTACATTCTCACCAGTGATAAATGAGAGATCTCTGCATTCTTACTACGATTTGGTGTTGTCACTATTTTTTCTTGTTGTTGTTTTAATTGGTGCATATTAATAACTCATTCTGGTTTTACTTGCCATTTCCTAGTGGCTACTGGAGCTGAACATTTTTTTTCATGTGTTTATTCACCATCTATCTTGGGGAAATATCTATTCATGTCTTTTGCCCATTTTGTAATTGGGTGCGTTTTTTTTTTTAACTGTTCAGGGTTTTTTTTTTTTTTTAATTGTAGTAAAGTCAGTTCATAAGAACTGTCATAATAAGCACTGACAAACTTTTCTTTTTTCTTTTGATATTTTTCACAATAATAGAAGTTGACAGACACCCAAACGTCTGTGTAATGTACCTGTATTAG
Source organism: Canis lupus familiaris (assembly GCF_011100685.1). Taxonomy (NCBI): domain Eukaryota; kingdom Metazoa; phylum Chordata; class Mammalia; order Carnivora; family Canidae; genus Canis; species Canis lupus. The sequence continues at coordinate 2,500,726 of NC_049232.1, forward strand.
GGATTAGTTAGGTTAGCTGCTGTAACAAGCAGCTCTCAATCCTCACAGTTTAAGCACAATAAACATGTATTTCTTGTGAACACAAAGCCAGAAGTGTGTTGGGTGGTTCTTTTCAGTAACTTTTGCCAACCAGTGACTGTGGAATCTGGGCCCTTTCCATCCCAAAGCTCTTATCAGCCAGATCCCATGGTCTCTGAAATAGCTGTGGAGAGGAAGACAAAAAAGGGAAATACAGAGATTTTATTTTTTTATGACCAATTCCAGAGGTGGTGTACATTCCTCCCACTCATCTCTTGTTGGCCAGGATTTAGTATTATTGTCTCAACCCAACCTCAAGGGAGACTGGGAGTGTGGTCTTCTTGTGTGTCTAGGAAGAGGTGGTAGTTGGGTGAGCACTGGGGACATTCCTATCATTACTGAGGCATCAGATATAGCACACTTATTTGTTCATGTGATGTGTGACTCACATACCTAGGTGACTGAGGCATCAAGCCTTGAGCGAAGGGGGTTATCACCACTACATCTACTGCAGACCACAGTAATCTCCAGAGAGGATGTTGGGCCCTGAGAAGAGCCTTTATTTTTATTTATTTGTTTTTTTTTTGGCCTTTATTTGGACCAAATGAAGAGCTGGGACAGATGGCAACTGGTGTCATTGTTTCCTTCCTTCCTCCCTCCTTCCTTCCCTCCTTCTTTCCTCTTTCCCTCCTACCCATCCCTCCCATCTCTCTCTCTCTCTCTTTCCACCTCTGCATCCAGTAGAGTCTCTTCCTAAGAACATAAAAGGCAATCAGTCCACGTGTAAGGGGTCAAAGGGATTGGGAAAGTCCGGTCCCTGACCCATTTGATTCTCTAGTCCAGTTTGCAAACTGGTAGCACATAAATCTCATCCAGTTAACAGTTTATTTGACCTATATGTTTTTTTTTTTAATGAAATGTATTTAAATATAATTTTAAGTATATAATTCAACAAACATATATACATATATATGTCAAAACCCCAGAAATAGCAAAACTAGAACCACCAGACCAGTAAAATAGTATTTAGCAATTTAACAAAATTATTTATGGTGCATAGAAGAACAGTTTGCAAACTGGGATCCCTCAAACCCACAGTGGAATGTGCCCCAGAGGTAGACTGTCATAGGACAGTCTATGTAGTGAAAATACAGAGGCTGTTTATTTCTCTCAATGATTGGGTATAGCACGAGGTTTTTTCTAGTGATAGGGGATTGGTTAAAAGTAGTTGCCTCATGCCAGTTTTGGGTAACAGCTTAGGTTTCATTTAGGATTTTCAGAGACATTTCCAAGAAACAGCCTGTTAAGTTTTGCTTATTTAGTAGAATAAGCTAAATTGTTTCACTTACACTGTTTAAATGGTTTTGTCTGGTCAGGGAATTTTCAAATTTCGTCTTTATTTTGTATTTTACTTGTATTCACATATATATGAATGTAAATGTAAATATATGCAAATCATATATAACTTGGATATCTACATGTAATTGTTTTTTTTCTACATGTAATTGTATGTAAATTCTATATGTAAGTGTAAGCATATGTAAATTCCAGATTATACATATACATACACACACAAATGTAGATATATAACATATATCTACATAAATAGACACACACATATAAAAACCGATGTAATTACCACCTCAATCAAGATACAGAACAAAAGTGCCTGGGTGGCTCAGTGGTTGAGCATCTGCCTTTGGCTCAGGTCGTGATCCCGGGATCCTGGGATGGAGTCCTGCATTGGGCTCCCCTTAGGGAGCCTGCTTCTCCCTCTGCCTGTGTTTTTGCCTCTCTCTCTCTCTCTCTGTTTCTCATGAATAAATAAATAAAATCTTTTTTTTTTTTTTTAAAGGTACAGAACAAGATAGAGAACACGTCCATTGTCCCTGGAAGCTCCCTGATGCCACTCCCCAGTTATACCCATTAGGACCTCTGAACTATAGAACTGTAGGGCAATAAACTCATGTTGTTTTAAGCCACTGATTGCGGATAATTTGTTTTAGCAGCCATAGAAAGCCAGTAGAGTCCTCAAGATTCCTGCCTCCCACTCCCCGGGCACATGCTCTGCACAAACCCCTCCTCTTGGGTGAGAGTGGGCCATTGCTGCTGTGATTATGTAATGTTATATGGCAGAAGAGATTTTGCAAATATAATTAAGTGCTTTCATCAATTGACTTGGAGTTAATCTAAAGGAAGATTATCCTTCATTGACCTGACCTTTAAAGAGGTCAAAGAGGTTCAAAGTATGCGGAATTTCTAGTGGACTTGGATGGACATTTTAAAATCTTTTGTGAAGTTGCCCTCCAGTAAGTTTATATTAATTTATACTTTTATATATAGTAGTATATAAAAGTATCTGGTAATATCATCAAAAAGAGGAAGAAAAAGAAAAAAAAGAGGTTCAAAGTGAAGAGATTCTCTCATTGGCTTGAAGGAACAAAACTATCCTGTTGTGGAGTGGACCACATGGCAGAGAGGAGCCAGTGGCCTTCAGGAGCTAAAGGCTTCTTTGCACACAACTGCAAGGAACTGAAATCCTCTTTCACCCTGAATGAACTTGGAAATGGAGTCTAATTTCCAAATGGGGATGCAGCCAGGCAGACACCTTGATTTTATTAGCCTTTTGAGACCCTAAGCAGAGAACCCAGGTGTACCATGCTAGGGCTTCTGGCCTGTGTAACTACGTGAAGTATATAATGATATGTAGAATAATAAATCTGTATTTTTAAAAGATTTTATTTATTTATTAAAAAGAGAATATGTAGGGGGAGGGGCAGAGGGACTAGCAGACTCTGCTGAGCGTGGAGCCCTATATGGGGCTAGATGTGGGGCTGCATATGGGGCTGGATCCTAGGACCCAGGGATTATGATCTGAGCTGAAGACGTTTAACTGACTGAGCCACCCAGGGGCCCCTAAATCCATATTGTTTTAAGCTGCTACATTTGTGATGCAGCAATAGAAAAATAATGCATTTCCCATTGAATGGTCTTGACATCTTTGTTAAAAATCAGTCAAGCATATATGTCTGGGCTTATTTCTGGACTCTATTTTTTTCTATCAATCTATTTGTCTATTTTAAAAATATTTTATTTATTTATTCACGAGAGACACAGGCAGAGGGAGAAGCAGGCTCCCTGTGGGGAGCCCGATGCAGGACTTGATCTTAGGACCCTGGGATCAGGGCCTGAGCAAAGGCAGATGCTCAACCACTGAGCCACCCAGGCACTCTTTTTCTTTTCTTTTCTTTTTTTCTTTTTTTTTATTTTTACCCAAACTACTATCATTTGGATTTCTATAGCTTTATAGTAAGTCTTGAAAATTGGATACTAGAAGTCTTCCAAATTTGTTATTCTTTTTCAAAATTGTCTTGGCTATTTTAGGTTCTGTGCATTTTCACGTAAATTTTAGAATCAGCTTTTCAGATCTACAAAAATAAAACACTTGCTGGAATTTTGAATCTGAAGATCAATTTGGGGAGATTACAGAGATTAACAATATCAAGTCTTCTGATTCATGAATGTGATATATATTTCCATTAATTTAAGTCTCCTTGTATTTTCCGCAGCAGTATTTTTGTAATTTTCAGTGTGGAGATCTCAGGCATCATTTGTTACATGTGTTTGTATGTATGTAATGTGTTCTCATGCTGTTGTAAATAAAACATTTTCAATGATTTATATTCCAACATTTTACCGCTTGTTATGTAGAAATGCAATTCTTTTTGTTTTAACCTTGTGTTTGTGAATTTGCTAAATTCATTTATTAATTCCAGTAATTTGGGGTAAATTCTTTAGGGTCATCTACATAGACAAGTTTTCTATGAATAAAGGCAGTTTTACTGACTTCCTTCCAATATTTTTACCTTTTGTTTATTTTTCATGCTTTATTGATGCATACAGGACTTCCAGCATAATGTTCAATAGGTGTTGTGACAATGGATGGCATTTGATATATCCCCACCTAGCATGATATGGATTATACTTTTTTCATAAATCTTTTTTCATCATATTGAGGAATTTCATTTCTCTTCCTAGTTTGATGGGAACTTTTGTCATGAATTGATTTAAGTTTTGTCAAATTCCTTTCCTGCATCTATTAAAATGATTAAATGATTTTCCTCATTAATTTCATTAATGATATGAATTATGAATTGGTTTTTGGGTGTTGAACTTGCATCTCTTCGAATCTACTTGGCTGTGATTTATTGCTATTTTTTACATATAGCAGAGTTCTATGAATTAATACTTTATTGAGGACCTTTGCACTTATGTATGTAACATCGGTAATTTTTCTGTAGAAAAATTGGTAGAACTCACCAGTGAAATCATTTAGACTTAGACTTTTCTTTGTGGGAAGTTACAGTTATAGTTATTTAGTAAATTTATGTTGTAGTAGATGGTCTGCAAAGCTGGATGCCACCTATTGCTTCTTTTTTCTATGTGCATGCTTCTAGAGGGGTCTCCCTCTCTTGTTGCCCAGGGTCTCCTTGAGATTTGCTTTGAAAAATGGTCAGTGTGAGAAAATGATGGCTCTGTCAGTTCTAGATCTATTCCTTATGAGCCCTGGAAGCTCCTGCTTTCCCTCTTAAAGCCAGCCACTATGTAAAAAATCTGACTACTTTGAGAGCACATTTCTGAGAGGAAGCTCAAGTGGAGAGATCATTTGGAAGAACATCGAGGTACCAGACATGTGAGTAATGCATTCTTGGAACTTCCAGTTTGGCTCAACTGCCAGCTGAAAGCAGCCCCTGTGAGTCATCCCAGGCAATACCATTTGGAGAAGAACCACCCAGCTGAGGTCAATTAACTTAGCAACAACAAAGTGATTGCTATTTTTGTTATTTTAATTTATGAAGTTTTGGAATTGGTTATGAAGCAATAGGATGCTGAAAGAAGGGCTATTCATGTTTTCTCTTTTTTCTTCTGTCACTTTTGGTATATTTTGTGTCTCAAGGAATTTGTCCATTTCATCTAATTTTTTTTAAAGATACTCCTTTTAAAAAAATATTTTATTTATTTATTCATGGGAGACACAGAGGGAGGCAGAGACACAGGCAGAGAAGCAGGCTCCCCCAGGGAGCTTGATGCAGGACTCAATCCCTGGACTCTGGGATCATGCCCTGAGCAGAAGGCAGACACTCAACTGTGAAGCCACCTAGGCATCCTCATTTCATCTAAATTGTTGAACTTACTGTCATAAAGTTTTTATATCACTTCTTTATTTTTAAAATATCTGTCAGATCTCTAGTGGTATCTTCTCTTCTACTTCAGATATTTTGTAATGGTGCTTTCTCTCTTCATCAGTCAAACATCAGAATTGTTTGGGGTTTTTACGATTTTATTAGTCACTTCAAAGAGCTATTTTTGGCTTTATTATTTTTCTCTATTTATTAGCTTGTTTCATATTTAATTGATTTTGGCTCTTTATTATTTCTTTCCTTCTACTTACTATGGGATTAATATATTCTTCCTTCTTAAACTGCTAAGATGTAAATTTGAACTACTGATTTTTAATCTTTGCTTTGTTCTATTATAGACATTTAGAAGTGTGAATTTTCTTCTAGGCACTACTTTAAGTGCATTCCATAAAATTTGTTATTTTTTCATCACTATTCACTTAAAATATTTTCTAATTTTTCTACTAATTTCTTCGTCATGATATAAGATTTTTTAGAAGTATGTTGTTTGCTTTCCAAATATTTGGGATGATTTTCTAAATATCTTATTGTTCTCAATTTTTAACCTAATTCTATTGTGCTCAGGAAATGTACTATTAGAAGATTTTAATCTTTTGTAATTTATTGAGACTTATTTTATGGCTCAGTATGTGGTCTATTTTGGTGAACATTTATGTGCACTTGAAAAAAATGTGTATTTTGAAGTTGCTCAGTGAGATTCTCTGAAAATGTCAATTATATAAATATTGTTGATAGTTTATTCAGATCTTTTATATCCTTACTGATTTTCTGTTTCCTTATTCTGTAAATTACTGAGGAGGGGTGTTTAAAATCTCTAGTTATGACTTGGGAATTGTCTAATTCTCTTTCCTTGAGTCAGTTTTGCTTTATGAATTTTGAAGCTCACTTATTAGGTGCAAACAATGCTAAGTTTTTTGTGATTTCTTGTTGAGTTAACCTTTTTGTCATTATGAAATGTTTCCCTTTCCCTGTGGAAATATTTTTTGTCTCAAAGTCTACTTTGTCTTATTTTAATATGACCATAGTAGCTTTCTTATTTTTTTGCCATTTTAATCTTTTTCCATCCCTTTACTTTCAACCTGTGTATTTATATTTAACATTCATTAGTTGAGCATTACTTTTTAAAAAAATATCTATTCTCAAAAAAATCTATTCTGACAATCATTTCCTTTTAATTAGAGTGTTTGGCTCCTTTATATGAAATTATTAATATAGTGGGTTTTAAGTATAATATCTAGTTATTTGTTTTATATTTATCCCTTCTGCTTTGGGTTGCTATTCTTCTTTTATTGGCTTCTTTTGGATTGAGTATTTTTTAATTCTTTTTTTATCTCCTCTCTTGGCATCCAAGCTATTCCTCTTTTTTATTTTTATTTTTAGTAATTTTAGAGATAAAAATTTTTGTTTTTAACTTACTACAGTCTACTTATAATTAATATTGTTTCATTTCACACATTACGATTTACACTTCACAAATACAAGAAACTAATAACAGTATAATTTCATTTTCTTCTCCATTCTTTGTACTCTTCCCATAATTTTAGTTTTGTATATATTAAATCTCAATTTATTTATTTAATTTTTTGTTTATTATCTATCTATCTATCTATCTATCTATCTATCTATCTATCTATCATCTATCAAAAAAGAGAGTGCACACAAGCGAGAAGGAGGGGCAGAGGGAGAGGGAGAGAGAGAATCCTAAGCAGAGGGGGAGAAAGAATCCCAAGCAGGCTGCACTCTGAGTGTGGAGCCTGAAGAAGGGCTCAATCTCACCACCTTGAGATCATGACCTGAGGTGAAATCAAGAGTTGGACGCTTAACTGACTGAGCCACCCAGGTGCCCCTAAACCTCAATTTATAATGCTATTACTTTTGCTTTAAATGGATATTTGTCTTTTAAGGGAATTAAGGGAAAAACTAGTGTTTTAAATGTAGATGTTTATCCTTTGGAAGGAATGACAGTGCTTGTCATTCCTTCCTGTAGATCTGTGTTTCCATCTGGTGTCATTTATCCTCAGTCTAAGAACTCTCTTTAGTATTTCTTTTTTTTCTTCTTCTCTCTTTCATATTTCTTATGGAACAGGTCTATGGCAAACAACTCTTTTAACTTTTGCTAATATGAAATCTCTTCATTTCATCCTCATTTTAAAATGAGATTTTTGTTGGATATAACATTCTTCAATACAGTTTTCTTTCTTTCTCCATTTTGATGTTATTCTGTGATTTCTAGTCTCTATTGTTTCTAATGAGAAGATAGTTGTCATTTGAGTCATTGTTCCCTGTATTTATTTTGTCATTTTGTTCTGGTTGTTTTAAAAGTTTCTCATCATTTCTGGTTTTCAGTAGTTTGATTATACCATGCTTACTTATGGTTTTTAAATCATATTTATCCTTCTCGGAGGCTCATTTAATTTTTGGGTTGGCAAGTTGATGCTTTTTGCTACACTTGAGCACATTTTTAAAAAAGATTTTATTTATTTATTCATGAAAGACACAGAGAGAGAGGCAGAGACACAGGCAGAGGGAGAAGCAGGTTCCATGCAGGGAGCCCAATGTGGGATTGGATCCTTGGTCTCCAGGATCACTGCTGGGCTGTAGGCGGTGCTAAACCACTGAGCCACCCAGCCTGCCCAACTTGAGAATATTTCAACCATTATTTTTTAAAAAATTATTTACTTCCCATTTTCTCTCTGCTTTCCTTTGAGACTTGAATTACACTTCTGTTGACTAATGTGCTAGGTCACTGAGACTCTGTTCACGTTTAAATTTTTTTTAAAAAAAATTATTTATTCATGAGAGACACACAGAGAGAGGCAGAGACATAGGCAGGGGGAGAAGCAGGCTCCCCACAGGCAGCCTGATGTAGGACTCGATCCTAGGGCCCCAGGATCATGACCTGAGCCAAAGGCAGATGCTCAACCATTGAGCCACCCAGGTGCTCCTAAATTTTTTTTTAATCTCTTTTCTGCAGAGTGGAAATTTTTTTATAAATTTGTCTCTAGTTCATTGTCTCTTTCTCTTGACACTTTAAATTTGTTTTTAAGCCCATCTAGTAAATTTTTTATTTCTGATATTTTCTTTTTGGTGATAGAATTTCCATTATTCTTTTTCATTATTTCTACTTCTCTGCTTACATTTTTCATGTATTCACTTAGTAGGACCATATTTTTCTCCAAGTTCTCAGAGATGTTACTAATAGCTCTTGAAAGTCCTTGTGTGCTGATTCTAAAATCTGGGTCATCTGAGGATCTGCTTCTGTTAACTGCTTTTTTTCTTGATTATGAGTCATGTTTTCCTGTTTCTTTGCATGCCCAACAATTTTTATTGTATCTTGGATGTCATAAATTATACATTTTAAGGAATCTGGCTTAGTTTGACTTCCCTTAAAGAGTTTTGAGGTTTATTTTTTTCTGGCAGACAATGGAGTGGCAGTTCCCGATCCTGTCAAGTTTTGGTTTTAGGCTTTGCCAGGGCAAGATTGTTGTAGTTATCCCCTGCTGTGTAACAAATTACCCAAAACTTAGCACATTATTTATTTATTTTAAAAATATTTTATTTATTTATTCATTAGAGACACATAGAGAGAGGCAGAGATATAGGCAGGGGGAGAAGCAGGCTCCTTACTGGGAGCCTGATGTGGGACTTGATCCCAGAACCCCAGGATCATGACCTGAGTCAAAGGCAGATGCTCAACCACGGAGCCACTCAGTGGTTAGTGGCTTAGCACCAAGTTAGCACATTAAAACAACAAGATTTATTGTGCTACCATTTTTGAGGAGTGACTTGGCTTGTTGGTTCTGGGTCAGGGTCTCTCACAAGGTTGCAGTCAAGCTGACGTTCAGGGCTGTAGTCATGTAAAGCTCCACTGTGGCTGTAAAATTTGCTTTCAAGCTTACTCATGTGCTTGCTGGCAAACCTTTGCTCATTGCTGGCTCTTTACTTGGGCTTCTCCATGGGGGTACTATACAAGGATATGAATAATAAGAGATGAGGATCATTGAGGACCATCTGGAAGGTTGGCTACTAGCTGCTGCAGTAGTGTAGGGTAGCACTTATTCTAGGGTGGGACTCCTCAATCTTGACACTATTGATATTTTGGGCTAGAAAATCCTTTGCTGTGGGGACTATCTTGTGTATTCTAGAATGTTTAGCAGCATCCTGGGTCTCTACCCACTAGATGGCAGTAAGTACTTCCCACCTTGACTGTATAAAGGTCTCCAGACAGTGGCAAAGTCCTTTGGGGGAGGGGCCAAATCACCCTTTTCTTCCAATTTAGAACCACTTCTCTAGGACATGTTTCTTATTCATGAGATGTGGGTGGGATATATATTGTGTCTCAGATAAACATCTTAATTCAGTTTCTTTACCTTAATGAGATTGAGGGCAGAACCCCATTGACTCCCAGCACTGTGTGACATTCAATACCTCAATTCTACTTTCCACTGTGTGTTAACTGGTTTCTAGTGGGTTTTTCTTTCTCTGCACATGTATAGCCTGGATCTTAGCCAGAAATCTGTGATGCCCCTCTACTCAGTTCCCTTCTTTCAGCTACCCAACGAGTTACATTTCAGGTGCTTTAACAACCTGAACTCGAATGTCTGCTTCTTCAATGCAGCATTTGTGTTCTCTCTCCTAGACATGCCCAGACTCTACTTTCTTTGCTATGGCCAGGAAATTGTCAGAGGTCAAGAGCCAGAGGGTACACAGGGCTTACCCAATGTGTTTCTTTCTCTCAGGGGGTACAGTCATGAGCTGGTGATTGTCCAATGCCTGACAACATTAGCTTTAGGTGTTTTGTCTCATTATATCTGTTGGTAGCAGAGGGACAAGTGTGATGCCAATTACTCCATCATGGTAGAGGTAGACATAATCCACATAGTGGGTTTTTTTCTTTTTAAAGGAACCAATATTTAAAAAATCAAAAGATTTCATTTAAAAAACAAATCTCTCCATTGCTCTTGAAAATCGTATCTGTCAACAAGGCATTGACAAATAGCAGCATTTGTCCAGGCTGATGGTTGCCATTTATCTTCACACTTATGCTATTGTTTTCCTCATTTCCATGTATCCCAGTCTTTCTATTCATGTCTGTTACAAAAATGAAAACATATACTCAGGGTGCAGTGCGCTTTTTCTCATACACATCCAGCTTCACTGGTTTTTGTCATCTTCATTTGAGTTGGTCATCTTTTCCACTGAAATTTAGGAGCCTGGGGGGCAGATGAGATCCAGAGAGAGAAAACATCCTGATGTTATCTGTCTTGTCCATGAACAAATCTTGGAGACTGTTTGATTTGAGCCAGTGCATCTCCCACGGATTCACTGGGCTGGGTTTAGCCACATGGCCACCACCAGGCAATTTTTAAAAAAGGTGTTTTATCTGTTTGAGAGAGAGGGAGAAAGAGAGAGAGAGAGAGATAGAGAGTGAGCTCACAAGCGGGGGGGGGGGGGGAACAGAGGGAGTGAGACAAGCAGACTCCCCACTGAGCAGGGAGCCCAGCTAAGGGCTCCACCCCAGGACCCTGAGGTCAGGATCTGAGCCACCCAGGTGCCGGAGGGGTGGCTCTGAGGTAGTGTCTGAGCCCAACCAGAGTGATTCATTTTCTTGAGGGCTCTCGCAGGATACCCTTCAGTAGCAAGTTACTGAGAGAGAACTCAAAGAGGAGAGGGACCTTACTTTATACATCTGGGCCACCACCTGATTCAGCTCTCACCACCCTGTCTAGGGGTTCTGAACTTGACCCTAAATGGAGATCATGTGGCTTAGTCTCCAGAGAAACCCTGTGCACTAAAGTAGACCAACCATCATGGGATCTGTAAAGGTGGGGAGAGCCTTAAACTGTGCTTAAGGGAGGTTTGTACACTCCAATGTTCAGAGGGGCCAGATTACGTAACATAAATGAATCAAGCTAGATGTTTAATGAGGGAGTGATGGGGTCTGTGGGCACTGGAGAGTACATTTCCTGGTTGGGCAATCTCTTTTCAGAGGTTTAAAAACATGGAACTGGGGACTTCTGGGTGGTTCAGCAGTTGAGAGGCTGCCTTTGGGCCAGGGTGTGATCCTGGAGTCCCAGGATTGAGTCCCACATTGGGCTCCCTGTGTGGAGCCTGCTTCTCTCTCTGTCTAGGTCTCTGCCTGTGTGTGTGTGTGTGTGTGTCTCATGAATAAATAAAAAATCTTAAAAAAAAATAAAAACATGGAGCTGGTCAAACAGAGCCACACCTGGGTTTACTTGTGGACTACGAGTTTATAGATCCTGGCTCACACTCAGTTCAATGAGAGACACCATTGCCAGTTTCCCTGGGGACATTGAGTATCTTCTTGGGATGTGCACAATGTGGAGGGGCCTAGTCTCAGGGGCTTGGGCCATTCCTGTGGGTGGGCCAGGAGCCAGAGTGAGTACCATGGTCTGGGCTTGATGGCTCTAAGCTGCCCTCTGACCCTGTGGCACTGCCCCTCAGGGACTGTCTGCATTCTGGGGCCTAGGGGCTGCACTCTTCTGAGATTTGATGTCTTGTGCTTGGCAAGTGCAGAGGCTGTGAAGGGCCGGGAAGGGAGCTTGCATCATGTGGCCATTCACCCCACATGGACTCCTTTTCCAGCATCTCACGCTGGTGGGCCTGATCCAACTACCCCATTGCTAGACACACTGGATACTTAAGTTCTGGATTTGAACAGGGAGGGATGGGGACAAGCAATAGACCCCCTGAGCCAGTGAGGCCATGAGAGATGGTCACATGGGAACCCCCACTCCATTCCTCAAGCACAGCAAGCAGTCCTCCTCGAGCCTGCCAGCCATCCGCCTCCCCAGTTCTACTTTCCACCTCTCCCCCGCCCCTTCCCTCCTCCCTCCCAGTGCATTAGGAAACTCCCTCTTTTTCCTGCAGTCTCCTGTTTGTTCTTCACTTTCAGAGGTGACTCCACTTCTGCAAATGGGTCCCCAGGGGCACTGAAGAGGCATCTTGATTCCCTTAGCTTTTTCTAGGTGTTGTGAGAAAAATGTGCATATTTGGTTTTTAAGGATTATATATTTAGGAATGTTGATTTTAATTATCTTGCTAGATTTAGGAGAACACCATCCAGTACCTATGTATAATTGTTTTAAACTACCAGAAAACTAAGGAATAGACAGAAGCTTTTCTTAACTTTATCACAACTACTATATTCCAAAAACCTGCAGCAACTAGGAAAACTTGGTTGAAGATGTTTTGGATATCTTCACACTATGAGTGAGACTAGCCTTGTAGCACCCACCACTATTAACACCATTTTGGGGTCTCCACTAATGCTCTAAGGTATGGAAATGGCAAAATACCCATTAGGCTTAGAAGGAAAGAGATAAAATCTATTTCATTCTATACAGATGATAACGTTATGTATCTATTAAACTCAACCGAATCAACAGACAAAATAATAGAACTAACAAGGAGCTCAAGCAAGATTTCTGGAAACATCCATTATTAGCTTACTGTCACCAGCAGCAACTTACATCAGCAATAGCCAAGTGGAAAATCAGTCACATCGCTTCTGGGTTGGTGACCACATCGAGGTGCTGGGAGGATGGCCTGCCTGGACAGGGCATGGAAGCTCAGTATCCTTTCCACTCATCTTACCCTCTGCGTCTCTTTCATTTGGCCATTCCTGAGTTATATCCATTATAATAAACTGGTAAATGGACTGAAGGCAAAGCCTCTAAATACCTTTTCTAAAAAAAATGAAACTGTTTTTCTATTGATTTGATTTCAGAATGGAAAATACAGAAGACTCCTTGGCCAAAACATGCTTTTGTAAGAGAATCAGTACTTACAGGACCTTTGAAATTCCAAGTATTGAAGCAATAGCAGAATTATCCCTGGGACTACAAATCTACAGGCTTCTGTCCAAATGATCCAAAAAACAGCTGGCCACTATCTGAACCCTCCATTGGTCTTATCAAATGATGAGATGTTGACAACCAAATAAATCAGATTTGCTGAAAAATGAAATGAAAAACCACATATGCAGTAAATGTACTGTGAAAGTGGTAATATTAAAAAATACCATAAAATGCTTTCCAGAAATAATTTTTTTAAAAAGATTTTATTTATTTATTTGACAGAGAGATAGAAAGAGCCAGAGAGGACAAGCAGAGGGAGTGACAGAGGCAGAGGGAGTGGGAGAGGCAGGATCCCCGCTGAGCAGGGAGTCTGATGTGGGGCTCGATCCCAGGACCCTGAGATCATGGCCTGAGCTGAAGGCAGATGCTTAACCAACTGAGCCACCCAGGTACCCCTACAGAAACAAATTCATAATGAAAAGTGACCAAGAAATTGAAAAAAAAAGTCACCATTTGCAACAGCAAAAAAAGCATCTTAAGGGCGCCTGGATGGCTCAGTTGGTTAAGCATCTGCCTTCAGCTCAGTTCATGATCTCAGGGTCCTGGGATTGAGCCTTGTGCCAGGCTCCTTGCTCAGTGGGGAGTCTGCTTCTTCCTCTCCCTCTGCCTTTGCCCCTCCCCTCCACTCATGCTCTCTCTTTAATTTATTTAAAAATTAAAAAAAGAAAAGCATTTCCAAGTCAATCTAACAAAGAATGCATAGAACCTTTCTGTAGAAAAATGAACTTCTAGTAAAGGGCACAAAGGGAGACATTACCAAATGGACAAATTACCATGTTTATGGATGACATGTTTTAATGCTCTGAGGCTCTTGAGTCTTCTAGACTCATCTAGGCATTAAATGCAATCAGATCAATATTTAAGCTGGAATTATTGGGGAAATCAACAAACTTACTGTGTCAGTATATGGAAGAATCAAGGTACAATAGGAGGTAAATCAATCTTTCAAAATTGCTCTGGACCAATGTCATAGCATATCACAGAGTCAGTGGTGCTGGCCAAAGGATAGCCTGGAATGATGGCAGCATGGAGTAGAGAGCTCCAAATAGAGCAGGTGTATCTGGGAACTTGATATACATTGCAGGTGGTGCCATAAAGAAAGAGGGAAAAAATGGGTTGTGGATGTGGCTGGGAAAACTGGCTTACTTTATTTGTTTTTAAAATTTTTAAGCTTTAATTTTAATTCAGTTAATTAACATAGTGTTATATTAGTTTCAGGTACACAACTTAGTGAGGCAACAGTTACATACAACACATGGTGCTCAGCACAACAAGCGCCCTCCTTAATCCCCATCACCCATTTCCCCCTATACTTCCCCTCAGGTAACCATCAGATGATGTTCTATAATTAAGAATGTATTTCTTGATTTCTGTCTCTCTCTTATTTTCCCCTTGTTTTCTTTGTTTCTTAATTTCACATATGAATGAAATCATATGGTATTTGTCTTTCTCTGACTTATTTTGCTTAGCATTATACATGCTAGCTCTGTCTATGTCATTGCAGATGGAAAGTAATTTTTTTATGGCTGAAAAATATTCCATTGTATATATAGACCACTTCTTCCTTATCCATTCATCTATCAATGGGCACTTGGAATGAGGAAATGGAAAGAAGGTAAAAATCAGGTGGAAGAAAATAAGTCAGGGGCTTGCATGCATGTGTGTTAACAAAGCTGTGATCTGAGGCATGTGGCCAGAGCACAGATCTCTGCAGTCAAGGTCTGTCTAAATAAATACATATGTACACAGATAAATAAATAGCCAAGCAAATCCCAGGTTTTAAAAATAAATTTACAAAAGTTACTTGTTCTTATATGGAAGAACCATGAAATAAATGTAGATGGGAAAATTGGATCTTAATCTAGGATAAAAGGCACCCTTAATCCAATCATATCCCAGACATTACAATGCGTTCCTCATGCCTTAGAAGATGATTCCAAAAAAAATGAAATGGAAAAGTCATTGCATGTTGTCTCAACTCTGGAAGGAAAAAATGGTAAGGGACAACGGTGATTACAGGAGAGTATAGATTTTTTTTTTAAAAGCTTACTATAGGAGCAAGGTACTCTGCAATGCATTGTAGAGTGGTGTGTGTGTGTGTGTGTGTGTGTGTGTGTGTGTGTGTGTTTTAATTGTTCCTGGTCACCAGCTGCTATTTGCACCTGGTGATCTTGACTCTTGGAGAGGGAGCTAAGAACCTTGTTGGAGATCTCGAAGCAGAGTTGCCTGGCTTGGAACTCAGGCCTCAGGCCTCAGAGCGTGTGGCTTGACCCAGTGACAAGGCTCAGGATGACAGCCAAACAAGGCGACTCTGTAAAATGAGATGGGATGCAACCAAGATTAAAAGCAGCAACAGATGGGAAATAACGAATGGCCTAAAGATGATGGGGAAAATTAATATAAATATAAGGGCTCGTGACAACTCTCATCCTCCAGGACAAAATGTCCAAAGCAAGTGAAGAAGGAATTAATTTAAAAGGAAACCAAGCAGTAAACCAATGTCTCAAGGAGTGTTTCACTTTGCAAGTCATTAAGGAAACTTCAAGCCAGAAGACCTTATCACCTTACACATTTTTCTGCTATTTTTTTTTAATGCATACCATAAAACTCGATGCTGGTGGGAGCTGGAGGGATAGGCTGCTCACACATAACCAGTGGAGAGCAAACGTGACTCCAGTTGGTCTAGGGAGCAAACACCCCTCCTATGGGAACCAAAATGATGCTGCGGTGTTTTTTCTGCTACTGTCCTTTGAAAATGTATTTGGTGAGAGGACGTCTTGCCCTCTCCAGAGGAAAGGTGGGCAGGTCTCTGGCTTCTCACAGACTCCAGCAGAAGTTAGCATGTACTTTTCCAGGTAGTGACTAATCTGTTCATGGGGTGGAAGGTCCATCTCATGTCTACTTTCAACAGGGGTTCTGCCACTGGAACTCGGGCGGGTTGGCATCTCCATAACTCCTGGGCTAATCTTGCCTGCTAGGGTGGGCTGGCTTCTTGTTCCTGGCTTGAATGTTGGGCTGTCTCTCTCATGGGTACCATTTGATGGTTGCTGGAACATTCCCGCTGGACTGTTCTTCACAGCCTCTGTGAACCTGGGGTTCCTGGGATGGAAAGTCCCTCTATCTGAGGGAGCCTTTGGGTGGGGAATGGTAGGAGGAGCTGTAGCTGTTTAGCAGGTGAGCAACCACCTCTTCCTCTGCCAGTTCCTCCTGGCGTCTCCAGCTTCTGGCTCTCTGCAGGCTCATTGCTTGCAGACTCCCCAAGTCCCTCCTCCTTTCAGACTGTGAGACGAGCATGTCTGGAACATCCTGAATGCTTGGCCCAGAGGGACTTGGGGAGGTAGGCTATTTTCAATTGGGTAGCTCCCTCTAGAATCTGCTCCTGTGGCAATGACTTAGCTGGCACTGGCTCCCATGTGGGTGTCAGACCTCAGTCCTCAGTGTCCATGACCTTTGCTTGGAAAGTGGCCCCATGGAACATTCTCACTAGATTAGAGGGGAAGGAGGCAGCACCCCACAGCTACATCCTAGCTGCATTCATAGCATGACAGTGGCTCTTTTCAAATAAGTGTGCCCCAAATCTCTCTTCAAAACCCTCTCTCAATACTTTTATATTCTTCTAGTTGGAGAAGAGGTTCAGTGGAAACTGGCACACAGGTTGAATTCTGTGGTGCCCATCTACTTTCGAATTCTGCTTCGATTCCATCTGGGAGCAACCATTAATTTGGTTTATACATTTGAGCGCTAGTGTGTGTTGGGCACACCATGAGTAAGTTCTCAGGGTGTAAATGTGCCTCTGATATGGTCTCTGACTTGAGCATTCAAGAAAGCAGATGGGATGGCCAGAGGAGGCAAAGCCCGCATCTGCCTGATGACCCCGCGGCAAGTGTCTCAGGGTAGGGTCCCTATTGACTGCTGGCATATGAGGCTCACACCCAACACTGGGCAGTGGGATTCACTCCGTCTGAACTAGGAAGCAACAGAAAACCCTACGTAAAGGGGCTTACCATTGGCTCATGTTACTGACAAGTCCAGAGATAATTGGCTGCGGGTGGAGCTTTATCCGACCATTCCAATAATGTCACTAAGAACCAGCTCCAGTCCTCTGGGATTCTCTTGCCTCTACTATCCCCAAATGCTGAATTCATCCTTAGCCTGGCTCCCACATGGAAGGAAGCAGCTGCAGCAGTTTCAGACCACCCACCTTCACTATCTCTTCCTGAGGCACCCATGGGATAGGGGATGGGTAAACTGAGGCTCACCCGAGGGGACCCGCTGAAGTTGTTGGGCCCATTTCTTGGGCCAAGCCCATGCAATGTGCTGTTTTAGGTCCCAATTCTCCAATTCTTCACTGTCGACAGACGTGGAGTGAAGGTGACCAGTGAGTGATGTGAAGGGCAGTGGAGGTGATGGGAAGCCCGCCTATGCTGCAGAAGCATGATTTTCTACATCATTACATGGCTTCCCCATTTAACAGGCCGGTAACTGATTTGCCTGAGGCCCTATCAGGAGTCAGTGGGTATGATCCCATGTCTGAAGACCCTGATGCCCAAGGTCTTGCCCCTCTATTGCCTCCTAATGGGTACACAAGGCCCCCTGGTCTGGTCAGGGACACCGTCTGTAGACCATGGCATGAAGTGTCTAGGCTTAGAGAACAGGAAGGCATGTGAAGCCAGGGGTTGGCAGTGAGGCGGGGTCGGCAGTTGGTGAAGGGTGGTCTAGGCTGGAATAATAGGCCTTGAAGGTTGAGCTATGGTGGCTGCCCTTTATCTTGTAGAACATGGGCAGCAATGGACCGCTTTTCATCAAGGAAGTGAAAGGATCATATCTAGATTTTGGAAAGAGGCTTGGGGTCCCGGGTAGATGGCTAGGAGGCAGAGCATGTATGAAGGGTGCCAGAAGTGAGTACTAGGGTGGCACATAGAAGGATGTACCAGAATTCCTCCCCTGGCAGCTCCCGGTTATTTCCAGCCACAGCCAGTGCCCCCAGCTCGCCTGAGCTCATTTTTAAGGCAGAGCCTTTGCCCAGCTGGATTCAACACTGGGCTCTGGGGGTAAGGGTGGGGGAGGGCATGCACCACCCAGTCCTTGACAGTTTACATTACTGATGCTGGAAGGGATGCATGTCCCCTGTCACTGATGGGGAGGCATCCTGTGCCCTGTTCTATCTCTGCATGCTGCCTGCCAGCCTTCTGGGATGAGAATTTTTTTCCCCAAACAATCA
Source organism: Canis lupus familiaris (assembly GCF_011100685.1). Taxonomy (NCBI): domain Eukaryota; kingdom Metazoa; phylum Chordata; class Mammalia; order Carnivora; family Canidae; genus Canis; species Canis lupus. Next base: position 2,519,046 of record NC_049232.1, read on the forward strand.
TGTGGGGTCCAGTGTGTTGGTTCCTGGAACAAGGGAGGAATTGTGGTCAAATTTAGGACATTCAATCCCTCTCCTGAATTCCTGACAAAAATCCTCCCAGGGTGATATCCAAACCCCTGAGACGGGCTGAGTCACCCCACCCCCTTTTCCCGTGGAGCTCCACATCCAAGGCATTCAACACTCAGCTCCCCTTCCTTACCATGTCACAAGCTTTGACACTGGCCCGCCTTGGCACAGGTCCCCCGCCCGAGAGGGACCCTGCAGGGACCAAGTGCCTGTGTGTTCTCTTCCATAGTCTCAGGTTGGTTTATGAACATCAGGCTCCTCTAGGCACATCTCTTGCTCTGTGATAGGGTCTCCCTCCGTTACGTAAATGGGAGTTGAGACATTTTCATGGCTCTGGGACAAGAATATGAAGATAGTTTTTTAAGTGGTAAGTGGCTTTGAAAACCGCCTCACCCCTTGTGGATTAGAGTTGGTTTCTGATGAAGAAGGGGGTGCACTGGGTTAAATGAGCATAATCACAGGAATCTTCCTTCTTCCAAGAAGTCTGCTTCTGGAAAATCCTTCTGTGGCCTCTCTGAGGAGGCCCCTGCTTACAAACGAGCTCTGGATCTGGCCCAAAGGGTTGGTTTTGCCTCTTTAAGCAGCACGGCCCTCTCTGCACCCACAGAACGGTCAGCACTCCTGATCGTTGGCTGAAGAGTGTTCACAGGTCTGCTGCCACCCGCCTCTCTGCTCCTGCTTTTGGGTGGGACCCGACAGTGTGGACCTGGCTGGTCGGCAGGTGGCAATACTTGTGCAGCACAGCCAGAGAGGGCATCTGTCTGTGAGTACAGCCCACTCCTCGGTTTGGCAGCCAGCCCAGTCACTAGGTTGAGGCTTTCCTCTCCTCCTCGCCCTCAGCGGGGCTCCTCCCCCTCTGGACCCTCCTCAGTGGGCTCCTCCTCCTCTGGACCCTCCCCCAGCTGGGCTTTTTCCTGTCTGGATTTTACTGAGTGCTCTCCTACTTTCCAGACTCTCTCCAGCTGGGCTCCTCCCACTCTGGATTCAGCTCAATGGGCTCCTCCCCTTCTGGACCTTCCACCAGCTTGGCTCTTTTCTCTCTAGACACCCCCCCCTCCCAGGCTCCTCACCTTCTGGACACTTACAACACAGTCAGGGGCTTAAAGTCTCGAAGGAGGGACCTGGATTTCTGGACTCTCCATCCTAGTCAAGGAACATTGCTGGGGCCTTACCCAGATGTTTCTTGCCTGTGGAGGGACCCAGTGTAGAGCACTGTGGGTATTGTGCAGACAAATTCTTTCACAGTGAAAGATGTTCCCTCCTCAGTGAAGCCCCCCGGAGCTCCAACCATCTTCAGAACAGCCAGAAGCTTCTCTCAGCATTTCCACATTTGAAGGTGCTGGGATATAATAACCAGTTGGATCAGTGACTTCCTCTTGAGAGCATACCCCTGTGTGTGGGGACCTTTGTCCTCCCTCCTTGGGTTCTCAGCGGCTTCTGACCCCACTTCCTGCTCCTAATCAACCTAGTTGCTCTGCCCTCACTGTAGGCTGGGTCACAGCTTGCCTAGCTTACCTGTCTGTCTGTCTCTATGGCCTTTTCATGGGAGTGGGAATGATATTTTGAAAACAAGAATCAGGTTAACTAGCTCTTGTAATGAAAACCCTCCAAAGGCTTCGCAGGACTCTCGGAATAAGCCCTAAACTCCTTACCAACTCCCAAAGCCCCTTACAGTCTCCTGTTGCAGCCTGTGGTCTTGGCTGTTTCCCTGGAAGACCTCCCTCTGGATCTTCAAATGCTGGCTGCTTCTCACCTTTCAGGTCTTAGTTCAAACTGCCTCTTCAGGGAGGCCACCTCCTCTTGGATTCAACAAATAAATATTGAGTCACTTCTAGGTTCTAGATGCTGAGCATACAGCAGTGAAAAAAACAAAACAAAGTGAAGTCCATGCTGCAGAGAGTGTACATTCTGGGGAGTGCAGACAGAAAACAGATAAATGCATAGAATGTCAGTGGATCTATGTGCTAAGATAGGATGAAGTCAGTGAGGGAGTTCGTGCTGTAGTTATGGTGGAGTAAGGAAGTGGCTATTTTGGATTGGGGTGGCCAGAGAAGTTCTCACTGGTAAGGAAATAGTTGAGCTGACACCTGAAGAAAATGAGGAAGTGGTCCTATGGACATTTGGTGGGAGTGGGTTTCAGGTGGAGGAGGTAGGAATGGGCAGGACTTGTTTAAGAACCTGTTTAAGGGCATCCTGGGTGGCCCAGCGGTTTAGAGCTGCCTTCAGTCCGGGGTCTGATCCTGGAGACTCAGGATTGAGTCCCACGTCAGGCTCCCTTCGTGGAGCCTGCTTCTACCACTGCCTGTGTCTCTGCCTCTCTCTCTCTTTCTGTGTCTCTCATGAATAAATGAATAAAATTAAAAAAAAAAAAAAGAAACTGTTTAAGAAAGAGCAGAGAAACCAGAGTGGGGAGCAGAGTGAGCCAGGGGCAGCTGCCAGGTCATGTAAAGCTGTAGATGATGGGGAGGGTTTTGCTTTTACTCAGAGTGAGATGGACAGTCTTGAGCAGAAGAGTGATGACATCAGACCCACATTTTAAAAAAAGATTTTATTTATTTATTTATTTATTCATGAGAGACAGTGGGATGTTAGCAGGGAGACCGTTGCTTTAATCCCGGGAGTGATGGCAAGGGCTTGCACCAGGGGGGAGTATTGGACATATGAGATGGGACTGGATTCTGGATCTATTTTCAAGGCAGGGCCACTAAGACTTGTTAGTGGACTGGATGTGGATGTGAGAGAAAATGACTTTAGGGTTTCTCACTGTCATGTAGTGTCACAGCTGGGAAGTGTCTGGCTGGTAGGTTTGCCATGTGTGGAGGAAAAGCCACTGTGAATAGATGCTGCATTCTGGAGACTGCCCAAGGAATCTCAGCTGGGGTGATGAGGGTGCTGCCCATGGAGCAGTGGGGACCAGGCTGTGATCGGGCCCTGGACTGGGATCCGAGCATGCACAGAGGGGCTGGCTGTGATTCTCAGCTGTCCTCTGAAAGCTGGCGTGGGCTTCTGAGGGATGTTGAGGTGGTGTGAGGAAGGCTAGGCTCCCACACCCTGAACTGGCACAGGGTTGTGGGAGCTGCTGCCTGGCTATACTGCAGTCCATTTCCCTCCCTACTCCCTGCGGCCAAGGGCCATCCATCAGCCCTGCTTCAGGTCAGAGAAAGGCAAGACCCCATCAGAAGAGGGCTGGCTCTCCAGAAGCCTCCACCTTTGGGGGCCTGGCAGAGCCACTGGATGTTTGAGCTTACTCTTGGCTGTGAGTGTCAGAAGCCAGATAAAACCAGTTCAAAGGCCTTCAGAACCAAACAGAGACCCTGGTGCTAGTATTGGCATGCCAGAACCTTCCCCTGTCTGCCTTTGGGGCCTCCCTGAGGCTAGCTTCTCTTTTAGGGTCCTGACACCTGCAGACTCACATGACCTCTCCACCAGGAAGAAATAGCCTCCAGCCTTAGGCCCAGAAAAAAAAAAAAAAAAGCCCTGGGGAAGGAAGCTCATTGGCCCAGCCTGGGCCAAATCTCTATCCTGCAGCAGGGGGCACTGTGTTTGATGGATAGCTCTTCTCCCAACCAGAGCCAGGCATTTTCCTGGAGGGCAAGCTGGGCAGGGCAGAATTACACATAAACTGTCCTCTGCATCAAAGTTCCTCAGCTTGCTTGCAATGGAACCCTCCTTCCAGCTGCCCAGAAAAGACAAAGAAAACCACCCATGCATTATCACGAAGAACATGCTGGAACCCCAGTATCCTGGCTCCAGCATGAATATCCACAGGCAAAGACCATGTACCCCCATGGACAGACCCTGGGCTGGGCACCTTAAATTAGTTACTTGTCATTCTGGTGACAATCCTGCATAGGTATGAATCTTCCCATAGGTGTGACTGTCTCCTTCTTTTGTGTGGGAGGACATTGAGGCTCAGAGACCTCATGTGGCTTTAAGAGGCCAGGTCACCACCCTACCCAGAGTCATATCTGAATCAGGATCTGCCAGGCTTCCAAATCTGGGCTCTTCTCTCCAAAAATGCTTCCACCCATGGACATGGCCAAACGGAAAAAAAAGAAGGTTATTGGAAATCAAACCATAAATTTTAAATAAAAGACAAATAAATGAGGCAGATTAAGCAGCTTGGTGGCTTGCAGGAAGCTGTTTCCAGAAAGCAGGAAAAAAACTACAAAGATTTTTTTAAAGTTTAAAGTGCAGGAATAAATAACATTAGCTATTGGGACAAAGAAGACAGAAGAAATCATAAAACAGAATACTTAAGAATACGTAAGTCTGAATGGGAAGGCCTAGAAGGGCTGGTCACACAGTCTGGGTGAGCCTGGAGCGGGCACTTCTGCCTCTTGCCTCCCTCCACCAGGGTCCAGGGACTGGCAGCCCCACCTGCCCAAGTACTAGTGCAAGGTCTACCTGTAGCCAGGCTCCTGGTGCTCTGGAATTGGGTACACTGACCACACAAGCCGATGCCTGGCACCACCTCTGACCAGACAGGGATGGACTCAGAATCTCCACTGGGCCTGGGGTAGTGTCTATTTCCCTAGCTGACCTCAGTGTGTGAGGATAATCCCTTCCTGATGCAACATATAACATGCCTCACATGCATTTATTTACAGGCGCTTGTCAGCTCTGAGCTCTTCACATTTCACACAGGCCTCTCTGTAGCTTGCCCTGATCCAGGAGGATTAATGGGCTGCTAGGAGGGTAGCAGAACCCAGGGGCCTCGCTTGGTGGAGTCTTTAACCTGTGCATCTTCTTCAGCCCCATGCACTGGGGGGTCAGGCCATGGCCCAGGCAGGGAGCCCATGGGAGCCCTGCATGGAGGCTGCAGGCTCAGCCTCAAGCTGGGACTGGCTGGGCTCTGGTGTCTGAAAACAGCATCTTCTCAGGAGCTTGCAGACGAGGGGATGCGCGTGTTGTTGCTGGGATACGGCGGAGCCCTGGGAAGCAAGGCCCAGCTGCTTGCAGGCCACGGCATTGATTTTTACCAAAGGGCTCTGCAAGCTCCCATGTCTGGGCAGGCCTGGGGCCCTGAGAACTGGGGCTGGCTGCCAGGGGGCTTAACTCAGAGCTGAGCTTCCAAAGAGAAGCCCCTTGGGGGAGGGGCTGCAATCTTTGAAAGGCAGGGAGTGTGTTAGTCCAAACATCCCCCTTTTTGGCCCTCGCTCCCTCATCCAGCACCTTCTCTGTGCCAGGCATCAGCCAGGGAACAATTCACTCCTACCCTCGTGGGCCACCTCCCTTCCAGCAGCGGGATGGACAAGGCACACACCATGTGGGGAAGGAGCAGGGGGAAACGGGGAAGCAGCTGCAATGACGGCAGGCTGATGGCAGCCTGGCTGGGTGATTTTGGGCAACTGCCCTAACCTCTTTGAGCTGCTGAGTCCTCATTTGTAATGGGAGGATGATAAAAACAGTGCGCACCTCAGAGGGCTGTTGAGCGAATTACAGGCGGTGAAGGATAAGGCACTTAGACTATCACCTTACACATGATAAGTGCTCGAGAGGTGTTCCGGGCTCAGGTGTGTCCCTCTGCCAAATTTTATATATTGAGATCCTCACCCCTCAGAGCACCTCGATATTTGGAGAGAAGATGTCTAAAGAGATGGTGAAGTGAAGCTGAGGGTGTTAAGGCAGGCCCTAGTCCAGTGTGACTGGTGTCCGCATGACAAGAGGGGATGAGGACGCAGACTCACAGAGAGGAAAGGTCTTCTGAAGACCTAGGGAGGACTTGGCTATGCCCAAGTCGGGGAGAGGGACCTCACCTTGACCTTGGACTTCCAGCCCCAGAACGTGAGGAAAGATATTTCTGTTGTCCTAGCACTTTGTTCTGGCAGCTCTGGTAACCAATACAAATGTTAACAGTTGTGATTATTCCTATGCCCCGGGGGCACAGGACTGGGGCATCTGTGCATGGAACCGCCACCCCCCCCCCAGTAGATTATCCTACAGAGTGGCAAGGGGCAGGGAGAGTGAATAGCACCCAGCTGGTGAGCCAGGGGCCGTCTGTGTTGTGGGAGTAGCTGGCCTGGAGGAGGAGGGGGAGGAGGGAGTGGAAGAGGAAGAGGAGGAAGGAGAATGAGGGGGAGGAGGAGGAGGGAGAGGAAGAGGAAGAGGAAGATGAAGAGGAGGGGGAGGAGAGGGAAGGAGAGGAGGGAGAGAGGGAGAGGAGCGGGGAGGAAGAAGAGGAGGGGGAGGAGGAGGAGGAGGGAGAGGAGGAGTGGGGAGGAGGGAGAGAAAGGGGAGGAGCTGGTTTCTGTTGTTGGCATCTGTAAATGGCATCAGATGTGCCACAGCTCTGCCACTTCTCACCAAGGTGGAAATGAAGAACTGCTGGCTTTGGGCCATGAGGATTGTTAATTTTAATTTTAATACATTTTTCTTTTAAACTCATCTTTTTTATGACACCCTAAAACTCAGAGTAGTGGGCCTCTGGGCTCAGCGGCCGTGGTGGAGGAGAGGCCTGACACCTCCATGGCAGGTCACTGCCAGATGGCACTCTGAGGGGACGATGACCCCCACCCCGTTCCTTCATATGGTCTCGGTGGGGGCCAGGGAGGCAGGAGACCATCCCTTCCATCATGCTCCCAAACATCTACAGCTGGGGCCTCACGGGAGGGAAGCCCCATGTCCAAGGCCCCTGCTTTTTCTACCTTCTAGGTGGTGCCGTGTTGAAAATCACCTCTTTGGTAAGGTGCAGCCCCAGGCAGGGCTTTGCTTTCCTCAGTTCCCATTATATAGGAGAACTAGATCCTGAGGTAGTGAAATCTCGACTCTCAAACTTGACCCAGAGTGGGGGCTGGCCCTCCACCTCCTCACTCTCCACTACGGGGAGGCCAAAGTGGGTCTGTACCGGGTTCTTCTTGGCCCTGGGAAGGACTGAAGACTCCAAATACATTTAATAGGTCATCTTGGTCCTGAGTGTCTTCCCCTGGCAGTTCGGGAGAGGACCTGTTTCCCTGGGGGTGGCAATGCCCTTCCTGTCTGAGGAGAGACGAATGCTGGCTGGTGTGTGGTTCTTCTGCAGGGCCCTGAGTCTGCCCAGGTTTGTGGCTGCCGGTCTCCTGTGGAATGGGAAGGATTGGGGGAGAGACTAGATGTGGGGATTCTATGGGGAAGAAGCCCAGGCCGGGTACAGAGGCAGGACCACATGAGGTGTCTTCCAAGAACAGGGACAGTGCAGAGGCCTGGAAGGGGAGATGGTGAGAGGCACAGAGGGAGGTTGGGGCAGCAGCCTGCAGGCCTGGAAGCCCAGGGGAGCAATGGGAGTGAGGTCAGAGGAAGGAGCAGGGTGGATTTGTGGCCAGAAAAGCTCATATTGCCCAGAGCAAGGCCAGGCAGTGGGGCCAGTGCAGGCAATGGCCTGAGAAGCCATTTGGAGGTAACCCCAGCAGAGCAGACAACCAGCCAGAGGGAGGTTGGGATGTAGATGGGGAGGGAGGAGGTTGAGGTTCTGGCTGACAGCGGCCCTGTGTAGTACTAGCCCAGGAGCACAGTGGGCCTGCTGGGCTGTCATTTCCATTGGTCCTGATGGGACCTGCTGATGGTGATGGGCAACTACTGCAGCAGCTGACATCCACCCCCAGACTGGCCGGTGCCCCCAGGGAGGAGGCAGCCCTCATGCTTGCCCCAAGGAAGGGAGTGGGTCCCTCCAAGCCATCTGTGCTAGCTCTGGCCACATAAGGGTCCCTAGCCTTCAGCAGGAGGCCTTGTGGGGATAGCCCTGGGTTATTTCTGGAGCAGTAGGTCCAGCTGGAGGACCCTGGTGCTGCCCAGAGAGACAAGGGGAGCATGGGAAGAGAAGCTGAGGAGCTGTTTGGGGGTGGAAAATGTGGCTTTAGAGCCTGTCAACTGCTGGCACTGACTCAGTATTTTCCTGGGGATTCTGTGTCAGGAGTAGGCTGTGACCAAGCTTGGAGGTGAGGGGATCATTGCTTTGAATGCTGGAGGGGCCACCCCCAGCTCAACCCCTTCTACCTGTGATAGGCTGGCATAAGGGAATGTGCTTCCTGCTTGGTTCTTGGTGCTGTGACTGTATGTATCCCCTTTTGTCCCTTCTATGGGAGCTGGGGTCACAGGGTCAAAAATCCCACTGGGGCCAAGTGGGCCAGATGGTCAGAGGCTACTAGTACTTCCCCCTAGTTCTATAGCATTCACTGAGTGTGTTGATGCCACTATGCTGTGTGCATGCTGGCGCCTGTGGCTCCGATGAGTCCAGAGTCCCATTCCCTTAGAGACAGTGACTGGGGACAGCCATACCCAGGCTCACCCTGCTCATGGGGCTTGTATGGGCTCTGCTCCCTCTCCTTGAGAGAGCCCCGGGGAGCTTGCCCATGAAGCAGTGCTTTGGGATGGACAGCAGAGGAAGAGGAGGACATCCTCGTCAGAGCCCAAGCCAGTCCACTGGAGGCCATTCTGAGCATCTCCCCAGCACGGAGGTGCCAAGAGGTGCCAAGGCTGCAGGATGCAAGGTGGCAGTATGAGGGTGGGAGCTGAAAGATCTCTCAGGAGAGCTTGGCTTCTCAGCCTAGCCCTGGGACCCTCGAGGAGAGCCCCACATGAAGTCCCGTCTGCTGACTTCCTCTGGGTCCTCACCCAGGCTGGCGCTTCCAAAATAAACAGAGTTGTGGTCACTTTACACCTTAAACGCTGTGTCTTTTCGATGCCTTTAGGTGTCCCATCCAGCATATTTGTCACTATTTTAGATCTTGTTCAATAATGGGGCACCTTCCTCTCCGCCTGGGCAACTGTTAGCCTGGGCAAGGCACGGAATATCTCCATCTCCTTCTCTCACTTCTTCCACCACCCCCTGACTCCAGCAAGGAGAAGTAGGTGGCCCTGTGTGGGAGCAGGGCTATCTGGGGAGATTCACAGGTGGGGGGGTGGTCACTGCTGAGACAAGGCTCTGTAGTTCACAGATTCTTGGCATCTCTCCCACAAACTGCTGGGTCCCCGTGTCCCTTTGCACAGGCAGGAAGCCTCCTACCAGCTGCTCCTGACCTCGCTCTGACTGCCAGGCTACCCTCCTGGGGCAGGACTCCCTGTTTGGGGTCCACTTGCACCCTGGAGAGAATGAAGGGGTCCCAGTGTCCCAACTGGCTCTTGGCAATCCCCTTTGAAATTTGAATCTTAGCGTGGCCACTGACTTTATTTTATTTTTTAAGATTTTATTTATTTATTCATGAGAGACACAGAGAGAGGCAGAGACATAGGCAGAGGGAGAAGCAGGCTCCCTGCGGGGAACCCGATGTGGGACTTGATCACAGGACCCTGGGATCACAAACTGAGCCAAAGGCAGACACTTAATCACTGAGCCCTCAGATGCCCCACCCACTGACTTTAAAAATGTTTTCCAATTAATGTTTCTATAACTGGGCTGCTCTGTGTTCAGGTTTTACTGGACTGCTCAGATTATGTTAGAGCTCAAAGGGTTTGGGAGATCCATCACCGGGCCAGTTCTCTGAATTTACAGATAGGGAAGCTAAGGCCCAGACGGGAAGGGGCATGCCTAAGGTGAGGGTTAGTTGAGGACAGAGCTGGGTTGGAAGGGAATCTCTGGTAAGTTCCTTAAACCAACCTAGGGATCAAAGGTGCTTAAATGGAAGGTCTGTATTATAGCCCTGGTGCTCTCTGCAGCCCCTGGCCAGGGCTCTGCTCTCCTCACCCCAGTCTTCCGGCCACTCTGTCCACACTGCTCTTCTGGAACCTGCTTGAGCTTTCTTGTTGAGTCCTCTCTGCCTCCACCCTGCTCTTCCCTCCTCTCTCCCCCCCCCCTTCCTCTTCTCAGCCTAATCCAGTTACTGCCTACACAGAGCCCATGGCCTCTCTGACCCCTCCATCTCCATCCAGTGCCACAAGAGCCTATAAACCCATGCACCCACACTCAGCCTCCCCTCTGGTGGTCAAGAGGTGCAAACTAAGACAATGAGGTTCCATGGTCACACACCAGATTAGCAAAAATACAAAAGAGCAGTGACACTCTCAGATGCAGGGATGTGGGAGAAGGGTCACTGTGCACACTGCTGATTGCTCAATCGTTTAGGAAAAACCTGGTGATATCCGTTAAGCTAAAAATTCACATAAACTTTAATTTTTTAATTTTATTTTATGATAGTCACAGAGAGAGAGAGAGAGAGGCAGAGACATAGGCAGAGGGATCCCACACTGGGGATTTTATCCTATAGAACTGAAAGTACCAAAATACAAGGAGTCAGGGGTGTTTATTACAGGGCTGCTGGCAGTAACATTTGCATGCACATGTGCACACACACATGCACACACACATACAGGGACCAGCAAACCTAAAGATGTCAATAAACACAGGAGTTGAACAAAGTGCAGCATTGGGCTTTTAAGCAGCTATTACAAGAAAGCAGGAGGCACCTCTAGCTACTGTCCTGGAGGGAAGTCCATGATGCATTAGCAAGTGAGAACCCTTAGCTGCTGTCATGTAGGATATGATTCCATCTCTGGCAAACAAACTCCCCTAAACCCTCCCATGTCTGAGAGGGTGGGCTGTGCCTGAGCCCAGGGTCACAAGGGGTGAAGGCAGGGTATGGAAAGAGACAAATGAGGTGGGTGTGTGCTTGTAACCTTGACCCCCAGCTCCTATTTGATCTGGAGACAATTCTTCACTTGCTTATTAAACTGGTATTAAGCCAGTGCTTACCCAGGGCCCCTAGAGACATACAATTAGCTGAGTAGTTTGGCCTTTATTATGGATGCATTTTCCCATTCAGATGTTGAGGCCCTAACTCCCAGTGTGACTATATTTGGAGATAGGGCCTTAAAGAAATAATTAAGGTTAAATGAAGTTGTTAGGGTGGACCCCGATTGAACTGGTATCCTTTTTTTAAAAAAATATTTTATTTATATATTCATGAGAGAGAGAGAGAGAGAGAGAGAGCATAAGTAGGGGCAAGGAGCAGAGGCAGAGGGAGAAGCCCCACTGAGTAGGAAACTCCAATGTAGGGCTCGATCCCAGGACTCCAGGATCATGACCCGAGCAAGCAGAAGGCAGACGCCCAACCAACTGAGCCACCCAGGGGACACTTATTTGAGTTCTTGCCACTATACCCCTTCCCTGTGGGATATGTAGTTGGGGTAAAGCTGATCCAGCCCTGGCTTCAAGGGCAGATCACATGATTCAGGCCTGGCCCCTCAGTAAATTTCATCATCTTGATCATGGGATGGGTTCAGAGATGGGCACTTTGGGCCCATCAGAGACCTGAGACTCAGTCTCAGCTCTTGGGGGAAGCTCTCTATTTTCCCTTGGGGCTTGTGTGAATGTGAAGATGGACCTGCAGCAGCCCTCCTGGCACCATGAGACTTCCCATGGTGACCCAAGGGAGTGACCTGAAGGAAGGGGGGAAGAAATTTGGAGGGACAGAAACTGGGTTCTGGGGACATTATTTCAGATGTCTAAGGCCAAACCACCCTTCAATTTTTAATTTTGTGAAAATAATAAATTGCTTTTTTGCTCAAGTTGTCACCAGCTAGACCCTAAGACTTGCCCTTGACTGCCTAACTGCTTGGACTCACTGACCTTTGTCCCACCTTCTTCTTTAAGCTCTTCTTTCCAGCTTATCCCTTAACTCAGGAAAATGGAAAGTGAAAATGCCCCTCCAGCAATAGCAACTGTCCTGACAAGACCTCCAGGAGCCGGCCCAGACCATCCAGACCAGTTTGAGCATAACCTCCCCACTCAGTCTGTGCAGATGAACCATGGAGTGACCCCTGGACTGATGGACCTTTACCTCTACCTCATTATAATACTACCATCTCTGCCTAAGGCAGAGCACAGGCCTCATTTACATAGCATATGTGTGTATAGGCATGTTTCCTTAATGTGCATGCATGAGGCCTTATGCAAGTCTCCGTGTCGGATGGCCAGGCTTCCCCATCTAAATATTCATCTTAACCTGAAATAAAAGGAATCCATCCACCCTGGCTCTGGGAGTCAAGGCTTTGGAATCCGTTCTGTGACCTCCTTATCTGCTGCAAATAAAATTTTCTCCATGCAACAACTCACTTGGTGCAGTTTCTGACTCCCCAAGGAGTGAACTCACATTGGTTTGGTGACAGAATCTGCCCAATCAGTTTCTGTCACTTTCTCTCTCTCTCTCTTTTTAAAAAGATTTTATTTATTCATGAGAGACAGAGAGAGAGAGAGAGAGGCAGAGACATAGGCAGAGGGAGAAGCAGGCTCCCTGTGGGGAGCCTGATGTGGGAGTTGATCCCAGGACCCCAGGGTCTCGTCCTGAGCTGAAGGCAGATGCTCAACCACTGAGCCACCCTAAGTTTCTGTCACTTTCTATATTACCACGGGTGATCCGCCAGTTCTTGTCAACCTTCAATCCTCTGTGAGCTGTGAGCCCGACCTCTGCTGTCCTGGGACACTGACTGACACAAAATGGGCTCACCACTCACCTAGTGAACAATTTTGGCACCCTAGGGCTGTCTCCCTGGCTTCCAGACTCCAAACGGAAACAGGCCCGCAGGCAACAAGTGCCTCCAGCCTCCGGGAGAGCTTTGCTGGAGCAGGAGAATGAGTTGGGGGAGGTGTATCAGAGCATTTACCTCCAGGAAGGCAAGCTGAGCATTGAGTCTCTGTACCAACTTTAATTTAACTGACAATTTAAAAAATCAAAACCAGCATCTGGGGCATTTTAGAATGTCTGTCTTCCCGATTTAATTTCACAGGGATCATGTTATGGCTTTTGATAAAATGTTTCATTTTAAAGGACTGGTTTCATCAAAGCAGGGCTTTTCTTTACAGGGTCAGCTTCACCAATAAAAGACATTTTCATTAGGGAAAAGCAGTGCCTGGCTTGGACTTAATTGTAGGTTCAGAGAACAGAGAGGAAATAAATGCCTGTGCCCTTTGGAGATTTCTTGTAGTCCCAGAGGAGGTAATGTAGTTGAAATCTGAGCTAATTTCTTGAATACACCATGCACGTTCACACCTCCAGCCTTTGCCCACACTGCCACTTCTTCTGGGATGCTCTTCCTCTGCTCTTGGCAGGCAAGACCCTACTGTCCCTGACTTGTCTCTCCTTATTCTGGTGTGGTCTTGGACAACTCCTCTGTCTTTGCCAGGGACGACCGGTTGCCAGGAAAGTGTAAATGTGACCTTATTTGGCAAATAGATTGAAGACTCTGAGATGAGGAGATTATCCTGGATTATGAGTGGGCCCTAAATGCAATCACAGGTGTCTTTCTAAGAGGGGGCAGGGGAAGACTTGACACAAATGCACATGGGAAGAGAAGGAGGTGATGTGACCAGGAGGCAGAAATTGGGGCGATGTGGCCACAAGCCAAGGAGTGCTGGCAGCTGCCAGAAGGTGGGAGAGGCAAGGAATGGATTAATACTAATACCGAAGGGAAACCCATCTGAACAGTCCTGAGCAAACCAGGGATTTGTATTGAGGATGGGAGTGGAGGTCATTCTCAAAACCCTGAGTGGAAAGAACACTCCAGCCTGCTGTTTGCTGGAAGCAGACCTGAGAGCTGCCAGTGAGCTCACAGTGCTGTCCCTGCATCCATCTTATTTCCCTCTCTGCCTGGTCTCCTCGTGCATTCTGAGCTCATTCTTCCCTATCCACAATTAGAAAAAAGTGGGAGCTTCACAGGTAAGAAATACTTGCTTTTTCTTCATGTGATTTGGGATCGTTTTACTTGTTATGACTAGCACTTTCAGAGTATGAAAAAATATACAATAAGGAAAACTCAGTCTAAGGTATGTTGGGCACATCATTGTGCACACCTTCTCACACATCCCTATGTCTGCCTCGTACGTGGTGATTTTGCAGCTTCTTCCTCTAGAATCACGTGGATGTGGTTTTCCTGGCCCATGGAACCTGAATGCAAGGGACCGTGTGCTGGCTTGCAGCCCAGGCTTTAAGCTTTCATGCTCATCCTTCTAGAAGTTTCTGGACTCTTTCATGAGATATGTTTCCTCTGGGAGCTGCATGTGGCTCCCCTCAGCCTGGGCTCCAGGATGCACACACCAGGAGTAGAGCTGTGAGCTGGAGTGTACATTTAATGTTGCTGTAAGTTGTGAGTTCTTGGATGGTGTAGTGTGTAGCGCTAGGATAGCTATGGAAAGTGGTAGCTACAATAGAAACCTGCAGCACATGGTGGTGGTGGTTTAGGAACGTGAAACTGTCCTAGGAGGCTAGAAAAGTGACAGCCTGTGTAATGGAACAGTGGAATGTTTGTTAAAACTTGCAGTAAGTTAGAGGTTGGAAAGCATACCTAAGGCACTCCTGGCCTTGGGCTGGGAGTGTCCAGGGAAAATGTCGCAGCCACAGGTGGGGTCCCATTGCCAGCATCTGTAGAGGATTACAAAGAAGAGACAGCCCAGGAACAACTTGGCCAGATCTCAGAAAGAACTAAGAGAAGGAAGGGTCTGGAAAATCTGGGGCTCGCTGGGTTGAAAGATAAAACTATTTTTACTTCCTAAGCTTCTCCATTCAGTAAAAGATTTTCAAATTAAGATACACTCTTGGATGGGATGCCTAGGTGGCTCAGTGGTTAAGCATCTGCCTGGTCCACAGTGCAATGCGAGGGTTTGGGATCGAGTCCCACATCGGGCTCCCTGCATGGAGCCTGCTTCTCTCTCAGCCTGTGTCTCTGCCTCTCTCTCTCTCTCTGTGTCTGTCATGGATAAATAAATAAAATCTTAAAAAAAGATACAGCCTTGGAGAAAAGTCAAATCAAGAGCATTGCTGTTAAGATATAGTTTGGTGGGGAATGCCTGGATGGCTCGGTGGTTGAGCATCTGCCTTTGGCTCAGGGCATGATCCTAGAATCCTGGGACTAGGTCCTGTGTCGGGCTTCCCATGGGGAGTTTGCTTCTCCCTCTGCCTATGTCTCTGCCTCTCTCTCTATGTCTCTCATGAATAAATAAAATCTAAAACAAAAGAGATACAGCTTGGGGGGACAGAGTGAATCAGAGGCATAGCTTTCACACCCCTGTGAAGGCATCTGGAAGAATTAAGTGGTGCCTAGTAGTTACTAGAAGGATCAATGGAATGGTGCTGTGGCAGCCAGAGCTAACCACAGTCCCTGTAACTAAGTGCAGAGAGAGAGACAGGTGTTGAATTAAATTATGAATATGGCTCTTAACCTGTGTAATGAAATACATAGGAAGCCCACAATTTTTGAGACAGCTGCATTAGCAAAGGCCCACCAACCTGGAGTAAAAAAAAAAAAAGACTGAGACCATTCAAGAAGGAAAAAAAAATCTCAGGTCACTAATTTTTTATAAGCAAGTTGCTGCCTGAGGAAACCTCCACCTGCCATGAAGGGCATATTTTCCAGTGTCCTTCTCAGAAGTGACCAAGGAGAATGACAGGGAAAGAAGGCTTTTCCAGAGAATAGAACTAAGAGTCATTGACCAAAAAAAAAAAAAAAAAAAAAAAAAAAGACAGAGGATCCGTCCCAGGGAGAGGGCCTGGAGCCTACCTACAGAACATTGTCTACCTGAGGGTAGAGTTTCTGGCAATGTTTCTCCAGCAGGGCTTAAGAGCTGCCATGGATCAGTGACTATTTGGGGCCACCTGTCTTGCTTTTTGAATGGGAGTGTTTGTTGGGTGATCCTGTCCCTGCTCTCCTGTGGCATGTATCAGGGGGTGGAGAGAGGAGGGACAGAGATGGCTTCTCTTTTTGTTCCATAGATCTCTGGAGCGAGAGTTGCTTGCACCCAGGTCTGACCTAAAGCACGAGATTCTGGGCTTCAGCTTGAGGCCGGGATTGGTTGCCTTGGGCGGGAGTGAGTGGAGCGAGTGTATTTTGCAAGTGGGAGAGTCTTGAATAATTGTGTCCAAGAGGGCAGTCAACAATATCATTGTTGTCAATCCCCCACCCACCCTGTGGTAGTCTCCTAGGGCTGCCGTAACAAATCACCACAAGTTTGAGTGGCTTGAAACAAGAGAGATGTACTGTTCTGTAGGCCAGAAATCTAAAATCAAGGTGTCAGCAAAGCGAGTGTCTCCTCAGAGGGAGAGCATGTTCTGTGTCTCTCTCCTAGCTTCATAGCACTGCTGGCCATGCTTGTTGCTGTTTCTTGACTTGTAGACATCGCCTCTCGTCTCTGCCCCTGCCATCACATGGCTCTCTCCGTGTCTTTCTTTTTTCGCATCTCCACTTCCTGTCTTAGGAGGACACCATTCACATTGGATCAGTAGCCCACTCTGATTCAGGATGACAAAACCCCATTTCCAGAAAAGGTCCCTTTCTGAGATCCTGGGCAGACATGCATTTTTTTGGGGAACACTATCCAATCCAGGTCACCCCACCCCTGTATCCACCTCCTCTGCCCTATGCCTCTCTGCAGCTTCCCTCTCCAGGATGGAGAGGACATTTGTCTCATTCCTGTAAGCAGGGCCACGTGTCTTGTCTAGCCATGGGTGGAAGGGATGGTGTGTTGGTGTGGATCCCAGGTCTCAGAAGCTTTGTGTCTTGGTGCTTACAATTCTAGAAACTTCTGACCTTGTCCATGAGATGAGCTTCTTCCAGGAACTGCTGTGTCCCGGGCCAACGTGGAGCAGAGCTGTCTCTGCTGCCCTGCAGACCCATCCTGCCCAAAGAGTGCCCCAGCTCACCTGTGGAGCTGTGAGTTCCAGATAATTCTTGTTGCTCATGCTGCTAGGTTCTAGGCGGTTCAGAAGGCCAGTGGTCACTGATACAGTGAAGAAAGGTAGAAACAGAAGGTACAGCCTCTCCTAAGCTCTGCTCCAGCTGCCATGCTAGAGCCCAGTGAGGCTGGGGTATTTTATTTGATCCAAAGGAGGCCAGAATCTACATTTCTAATCAGAAGTCTCTTAATTTTTGTAGCTATATGTCTAATTCAATTTTTAAAAAGATTTTATTTATTCATGAGAGACGCAGAGAGAGAGAGAGGCAGAGACCTAGGCAGAGGGGGAAGCAGGCTCCCTGCAGGGGGCCCGAAGCAGGACTTGATCCCAGGACCCCAGGATCACGCCCTGAGCTGAAGGCAGACACTCAACCACTGAGCCACCCAGGCGTCCCTATCTAATTCAAATTTAAAAGAAAATCACTGTGCTGTCCAACCAAAAACACTTGTGGGCAGGATTCAGTCTGCAAGCTCCAGCTAGTGGCTTGGAGTTCAGACCAGCCGGCTCCCGCGGGTCCCTCTGCTCATTGGCTTCCTGTCACAGGTGCAATCCTGGGCAGATGCTGGCTCCAGGGGGAGAGGACTGTCCTGTGTGACCTGGAACCCACAGACCCTGGGAGGGCCCAGCAGCAACTCAGGATACCCACCAGGAGGAAGTGCAGACTGGTCCTGAACAGACAACGTGGCGCTCCAGAGGGGATTTGTCATCTTGATGCCTTTTGGCTCCTTACAAGGGCATCTCGGGTTACGCTGTTAAGAAATAGTTGGCAAGTAGATGCCCACAGAGTTTCTTTTACAAAAATGGTGGGGTTTTAGGGATCTATTTATTATTTTTGGTGTTGAAACAAACCAAAACCCCCAAAAACAAAAACAAAATAACTCCTGGTGAAGAGGGAAATCAAACACCACCAAGTTGAAATAGATTTTACTGGACAAATGTCTCGCTTTAAATTTAAATTGAGTCCAAGTTCTCCTACTCTCCCAGACTTCTAGAAGGTGGCATTCAAAATGTTTACACTTGTTTCATCTGCCTTTTTGCTAAGTCCTGGCCCCCACCTCCTTCCCCTCCTTTACACTTGTCGCTTCGTTGCACACATATGCTCAACTTTATATTTACATATATCTGATTTTTATATATGGCTTGTGAAACATGCCAGACGAAGAATGAAATAGTCCTGAAAACAGCTGGAAAATTATGCAACAGCCGGGAGATTGGGCACATGCACATTCTGTACTGCAAAGTTGCACAACAGACCAAGTTTGTTATAAGTGAGGTTGGGAGGTTTTTATTTTTTTCTCCAGGATGACAGCTTGCTCAGTGGAGTAGGGCTTCTGCAGAACACACTTCCTTCAGAGACTCAGCCTCCTCCAGAGGGGAGGGCGAGGCTTGAGCTGCGCTAGTAACACAGAAGTGGGGGCCCCAGGGTCAGCTGCCAAAGAGGGCCAAGGTTTGGGGGGTCCAGTGAGGCCAAGGTCCAAGGTCCAGCAAGGTGGAGGCCCAGGGTCCACTGAGGCCCAGGTCCATTCCTAGTGAGAGGAGGTCTGGCTTTTTGGAGACATCCATTTCCCTGGTGCCATGTGACAGGAAACTGGCAGTCAGAGCATCTTTGATGGGCCTTGCACCACATTGCCCTTCATTGGTTGTTGCTCCAAGAGCTCAGGGTCGCCCCTGGCTCTGCAATTCTCAAGTGGGTCTTGTGCCCTGGGAGGATTCAGGAAAGTAGGGGCTTGGTCCCTCAGATGGGGGCTGGGTCATCCTTGGAGCTGCCCAGCCCTGCGACCCTGCTGTGGCTCAGCTCTGCACTGCATTGTCTTCCAGGGTAGAGCCAGTAAAAGGAAACCAGTGACATCCATGATCGGGCTCAAAATACCCATTGCCAACATCCAGGGGTAAGGGGAAGGCTTTACTGTGTTTATATAAAAAAGATAGGAGGGTCTCAGTGGGCCTCGGGTATGACAAAGTAGCTGATCATGTGATTTACCTACTCAAAAATTAAAAACAACATTGTGGCCAACAGTGACCTTCTGTCTGGGCTCTGTGTGAGATGCTGTGTGGAATGGGGGGGGGGTCTGGCAGGTGCTGGAGGAGGGGCTCCCTATCAGAGGGTCTGCAGAGTGAGTCAGGAGGAGGACTGATACCACAGACCTACGGGGAAGGGACTGTCTGCCAAGTGGCAGCCCAGCCCCTGGCACTGGATTTCAAGGATGCTCTGAGGCGTGGGGCAGGGCCCTTGGGCTCAGCAATGATGGAGAAAAGCCAAGATGTTGTGCCCTGTGGGGGACTTTGAGAACAGAAAGCCCTCTGGGGGCCACGGCAGCCTAAGCAAGCAGGCCAGGGGGCTCCCCCGATTCATCACAACCCTCAGGAGAACCAGCAGCTTCTGTCCACAGCCTTCATGGCCAGGGCAGGTGAAGACATTCAGAGACCACGGGCTGGCCAAGGCCAGGGACCAGTTTAGTGCCGACCCGCCGAGGGTTGCTAAGGAGTCTGGGGTGCGACTGAGAACTCAGGCTGCCCTGTTGCCGTGGTCACTCAGAAAGGGGATGGCAAATCGCTGTGGGGGAATAGCAGCTGCCTGAGGCTCCTTAGGTTTCTTCTTTCTCACTTTCAGAAATGCAGTTAGAGAGGCCAGGGTGGATCGTGGGCTCTGGACCACATGTCTGGGTCTGTGGGTGTTCGTGGGCTGGGGGTCAGTGTGTGTCTGCAAGCCTGTCTGTGCCCGTGTACTACCACGCATGTGTGGCGAAGTGTGTCTGTGTGCACACACACATGTGTGTGAGTGAACACTCTTGCCTCCCGGCTTCTGGGACAGTTGTCTGCCAGGTACCCTGAAGTAGCTTCCTGCTTTCTGCTCATATAAACTTGTTGGCAAGCCCCTAGACCTTGAAATGGCAGTCCTCCTGAGAGCACCCCACTCCCAGCAGCCTATGCTTTCAGACTGTCATCTGGAGGGCCCTGTATCCTCATACTTTAGGGCGCTTGACTTTATCTATTTTTTAAAAGATTTTATTCATTTATTTGAGAGAGAGAGAGGCAGAGATAGAGAGAGAGCATAAGTTCAGAGGAGAGGGGGAAGCAAGTTCCCTGCTGAGCAGAGAACCCAACATGGGGCTCCAACCCAGGACTCTGGGATCATGACCTAAGCTGAAGGCAGACACTTAACTGACTGAGTCACCCAGGTGCCCCATGGCACTTGACCTTATAAGCCATAGCTAATGACTGCTACTTTAGGCAAAAAGCAGGGATTTATGGGGAGGGGCCTTGGGGCCCAACTCCAGGAGGGCAGGGGTTTTGGAGAAGCACTCTTGTGGAAAGTGAGCCCTCAGGTTCTGCTGAGAGTCCATGGGGGGGTCTCACCAGCTCTGTTCCCCTGGGACCTACGATCCCAGAGCTTTGACTTCTTTACCTAAAAGTGGAAATATTGCAGTTCCACCTCATAGGATGTCATGATGCTTAAGGGACATAATTTACCTAAGAGCTTTGCTAATCCATCAGCAGAGTAGCGCTGGTGTCACAGAGACCCCTGTGTCTTAATCTGTCCACTCCAGTGGCAAAAGAAAACTGTGGTGTCCAGCCTGGCCAGTAATCTCTGACCAGGGTGGATGGGGATAATCATGGGGCAGAGCCATATGTGATCCTTCTCTTGAGAAAGAAGCTGGGAAGCCCCTGTCCACTGTGCTGGTGAGGTCTCACAGTTCCCAGAGTGTTTTGAGATGAACATGATTTTTCTTCGTTCTCTTGTTTAAATATTCCACTTAGAACAAAATGCTACCTCCTGCCTGCAAGGCTCTGCCTCATCTCTCACCCCCCCAGGTCCCTTTCCCACTTCCACTCTTTCTTCTTTTCCTACTCTAGGCTTTGCTGCTCTTCCTTCTCTGGAACAGAGAAACTCCTTCCTTCCTGCCTCAGGGCCTTTGCATACGCCGGTCTCTCTGTTTGAGATACCCATTGCTTAGGCTGCCCATTCCCAATACCTTCTCTCTGATCAGCTGTAGGCCAAAACTTTCCCTCACTTTCCCCCTCCCTGTCCCATGCATTTTGTATAATGTGTCTCTTTTTATTTTCTTCATAACATCTACCTTTGGAAATTATCTTACTTTGTTGATTCATTCTGCAAATATTTACTGAGTGCCTACTATATGCCAGACTGTGTTCTGTCAGTTGCAGTAATTCCTGCAAGCCTTTGGCAAGGTTGTTTATTAGGCCAAAAGCAACTCTGGCATCCCAGCCACCCACGTCTTGCCGTACAGCCAGAAATTTGCTCTAAAGTCAATAATGATAAGAAAAAAAGCATGTGGCCAAAATATGCTAGAAAGTTCCCAATGAGCACAGTTTTGTGTGTACAGCCCAATATTGTACTACGTGCACAGCTGGGCACAGGGAGAAATGGGAAGTAATGCCAGCTAAGTAAGGTATGGAGGGCCTGCCCTGCCACGGATCAGTTTAAGAAACTGAGGCATCGTGAGGTTACATACATTTTGTAAGATCACAGGATTGGAAAGTGGCCGACAGAGTCCAATCTGCCCATCTCAGGGCTACCACGAGGAATTGAAATCACATATGCATGTGCGGTGTGATGCCCCAGGTGCGGGAGGGAGCTCTCTCATTAGGAGATCTGCCTCATTATTCTGAAGGAACATTTGGAATTTTCAGCTTCACTGTCAATCCCGCCTTGAAAATGAGAAGGGGCCAGGCCCCAAGGTCTGTGTGACCCTGGGAAGGAGATGAGGTGTGTGATCTCAGCCCCACAGATGAGGAGACAGGGTGTGGAAGGGCTGAGCACGGCTGTGTGCAAGCCACTCCATGTGGGGTTTTGGAGACACTCGTCAGGCTAGCAGGAGAGAAAGGTACGTCACTGAATGTACTCGAATTCAGGCATTCAGTGTCCAACTGGGACAATCATGTGGGTCCTGCCCTGGTGCCCGGAAGAGGTGACCAGGCCTGGGTTAGAGGGAAAGGGGGCAGATTCCAGAACTAATGAGAGGGTAAAAAGATCTGGTAACCCCTTTGATGTTGGGGGTGGTAAGGAAAGAGAGAGGCTCTGGATGCCCCCAGAGCCCTGGTGGGCGTGGAGATGCCAGATGTGAGCCAAGGAGGACCAGAGCAGGGATGGGCATGGGGTGGAAATGGCGCTGTGAGTAGCTGGGGATCTGAACGCCCTGATGGAGGTGCTGGGGTTACTGCATTAACGGTACGGCCTGGGCCTGCCCAGGGTAGTTGGTGCACCTGCTCTTAAACTTGCAGTGAGACTGCCCTAGAGGAAAGGGGCTGGAGACATTGCTAAGGAGGGATCTTCATGTGGAGGCAGGATGGCATCCATCGGGACCTGCCCTGAGGACCAGCCAGAGGTGTTGACGACACCTTGAGCCAAATCCATAGAGCCTGTGAGAGCAGCTGGGCACAGGGATGATTATTTCACCAAAACCAAACACTTTAGAATACCATCCAAAAGATACAGGCATATGTATGTCTTTGTTTTCTTTCAGTGGAATGATTGCAAGAAGGGGACACTATCTTGTAGAGAGCAGAAATGACCCATTCCTTCGTGAGCTCCATTTCAGATGTTCTGGGGACTTTGCGTCTAATTTCAGTGTTTGTGCAGAAGAGGGACCGTCTGGAGCTGCTGGGAGGGAGGGAGCCAGCCAAGAAGGACCTTCCTACGAGGGATGGGACCCTGGGTGGGAGTGAGGCCTCCATGAACCTTCTAGAGGAGTAGATGGGTCCCTAGGGAGTCTGCAGTGGCCACAGTGATGGCCAAGGGCCTTCAACCCTACATCCAGAATTTCCTCCCACGTAGTCTTGGCCTTAGGATCCCATGGTTAGCACCACTTCAGCCCCAGCTGAAAGCTCTGGCCTTTTGCATGCCGACACTCTGGATGTTGTGAATAGTGCAGAGTTGGGCAAATAGGGTAGAAGAAATTGAACACAAAGAGAGTGTGACCTAAAGAGAATAGCGCCTGGGAGGCCAGGGATCCTGGGGTCCAGCAAGGCATTGGCTAGGGCCACTGGTTGACATTCCCCAGATTATAAGTGAGGAAATACCCAGTTAGGCTCACAAAAGATTGCAACACGAAACCCCACCATAGGATTGTGCCCTTCACAAGTTACATATAGGATTTATATGTAAAGAAATTAATGCTCTACAGATGGTTTGTCTGGAAATGGGATATAAAGTCACATGAGGAAATGCCTTCTTTCTCCCGGCAAGGGTGAGCTTGGGACTGTGCCATGCTCTCATTTGGAAATAAAGGCAAGCAAGGTGCTCGGGGCATCAGGCTGAACTCTAACATGCATTGTGCCTCAGATGGTCAATTCAGGCTTGTGCTAGTAACACCCCTGGTCCCTTGTCAGCAGCCAGTTCAGCAATAGGCACATGACCCAGCCTTGGCCCTCAGACCAGAGGAGGGTTAGCTAGCCCTTCTCAGAGAGGGCAGGGCACCAGCTTGTGGTTTGGCCATCCTTCTACGTGGTCAGGAGCAAAGATGATATGCGGGTGGCAGGTTGAGCTCTGGAGCCACCATCCCTGCAGATCTGATATATGAGATCATGCATTTCCTTACATTTGAAGCTGGCTTTGTTACTTAGAGCTAGGGGCATCTTAAGGGACCCAGAGTCCTTTCTCAGACCGGACAGCTTGACCAAACAGCCAGACACAGAGGTCTAGATCCTGATCAAAGTAGGCCTGGGACATCACCACCTGCACCACCCAGACATTGCCTTGAAAATCCTTGGGCCTCGTTGCCTCTTTGCGAGGTCGAGCATATATGCAAGTAGGCAGTCACAAGGAGGCACTGAGCATTTATTTTTCCCTGGATCCTTGGATTGAGGCTGAGCTTCCAGCTGTGTTTCCATTTAGAAGTGTTGATTGAGCCTGGATCCCCAAGCCTTCAAACTGTAAATACTTTTGTCTTTTCCTTCCAGGCAGAACTGATCACAGCGGTGGTAGGACACCTCTGTGTGGAATGTGACAATGAACAAAATTGCTGCCCTTGTCTCCTCTTTTGCCTGACACGGCTCCCTGTCAGTGTGTGTGTGTGTCTGTGGTGTGTGCTCAAGAAACAACAAGAACCATGCTCCCCAAGGCCACCCGGACTCTACGATCTGTTCCGTCAGCATTCCCCAGACAGATTGCTTACCCAGGCCGCTCCTGGCCAGAACTCTGCTAGTGCATCTGACGGGGCCATAGCACCCGCTGCTTGCCATCAGTGGAAGGGGACAGAGCTACTGCCTTCAGAGGCCCCTTGACAAGGTCACTAAGACCTCACGGCTTGTTACGTTCTGCATCGGGATCCCAGGAGACTGGAAGAGTCTAGGTCCCTCCCTCTAACCCCCAGGAGCTTGCTCATGGGGAGGAAGGACGGTGAAACCTCAATCTCCTCATTCCTTCCATCTGCTTATTGCCTGCAGCGCGGGCAGGGCCTGCCAAGGACGGTGACCTCGTCAAAGGGCAGAAGAACTTCTGGTTTCTGTGTGGCCACTGGGGGACAGGAATAGTGCTAATGAAGTCTGTGCTGGCACATGTGGCCTGGAAGCTAGAGGTAAGTCGGAGAGGCCTGCCTCAAGTCTTCAGAACAAGGCAGGGCACCCCTCCTATCCAGAGCCGGGGCAGACAGAGAGGAAGAGATTCTCCTTTCTTAGCATTCCTGCATCGAGACACCTGTAGTGATTTGTGACACCCGAGGTGACCAGGAAAGGTCCTCCTCTATTTCTGTACCTCATATCCTTGGGAAGGTTTTAAGGGGGTCAGAGGGCCCGACATCACCTTGGATTGTCCTCATCCTTCTCCCACAACACGAGGCTGTTCTAGATCACGATTCCCTTCAGGAACCAGGCTGGTAACAATCGTGAGCCATAAGGAGGTGTAGGACAGTGGGAGTGGCGGGGACCGTGCCAAGCAGGAGAGCACAAACCAGATCTAAAGACTTCAAGTCCAATTCAAAACAAACATGGGTGACGCATGCTCATCTCAGGTTGTGGCTGAGTTGACTCTGCTGTCCTCAGGAGCGCAATCTAGACCAAATATGTATACTTGAGCAAAGAACCATGAGGGATTTCTGCATCTTACTTCTCACCTGAAGGAGATGGAGAGAGGACCAGAGGGAGAGGCAAGTACCAGGGCTAAGGCAGCATTTTTCAGAAGAGGAAGAGGAGAGATCAGAAAGCATGAAAATTTGAGGATATAGGAGGTGCCTCCTTTATTATTATAATAATTTTTCTTTTTTGAGCTGAGGACGGGTGATCAGGGAAGTGGGATAAGTCAATGAGTCCCCTACATGAAGGACTTGACAGTACATTACAATGCACGTGTGCCTGATTTTTCCACGCAGCCTTGTGGGATCTCACGGTGGGGATCCAAGGACGAGCTGGTCAAGGGCAGTGATCTGCCTCCCACTCATGGCTGAGGGAAGCTCCAGGAGGCCAGGGGTGATATGGAAAGGAAAGGCAGCCAAGGCTTATTCAGGAGTGTCAGAGAGACAAACCACCTTTCCAAGAAGTATCCTAGAGCTGGTATATCAGAGTATGCACGATAATTTTGTGGGATGTGTCCCCGTCTGGAAAATACCGATTTGCAAAGGAAGAGAGCCATCCTTCCCAATTCTGCTCTTCTCTTTCTGCCTGCATCAAAGGGAATGTCTCTGCTTCTGTTAATCTGCCTCACACTTTCCCAACACTTGCGAATCAGCCTCAGCCTCTGCGCCTTTTGCAGGCAGTAGTATCTAGAATTTGACAACATTTTTTTTTTGTTTTCATCTTATTTATTTTTGGCAGTTATCTTTGAATTATGGTAAGATGTTGGCCTTTCCATTTATGGTGGTGATTTAAAGTATCCTTTAAAGACTTAAGTATCGTACAAAGAACGGTGGTGGTAGGAGGAGCATTATGGAAATGATCATAAACCCAGCAGAGAAGCAAGTGAGATAGTAGAACGTGGCCCTTGATGTAGGTGAGGTGGTTGGTTGGGTCTTATTCATCTTTTGAGGAGGATGAAAACATGGACAACCACAGGAGGAATGAGTGGCAGAGTGTCATGGGTTTCAAGACAGCAATTAGGTATACCCAACTCTGGGGTACCTAGCTTGCGTACGCTTCAGGATTCAGCCCATGCCACTTCTTATAGGAAGTCCTCCTGGATGCCTGGCTCTGAAGTCATTTCTCTTCCCATATGCTGATCACCATCCACTTTCTTTGGAACCAGATATGTCATCAGAGGTCACAAAATTGGATGCCTGCTGGGAATAGGGGAAAGAAGACCTATTAGAGTCCTGAAGGGCACGTGCCCCATTTCATGGTGGATAAGCAGAAATGCAGTCCCAGCGTGGCCACATTTTCCAATTTCTCAAGAAAAATATGAAATTAAATTCTTATGTGAAATTTCACTATTTTTAGTGTTGACAACAAATGTTCCAGCCTAGGGGCTGGATCCTGTCTTGGGCACTCTCAGGCGACACAGAGGGAAGATTCCAGGTGAAGATGGCCTTCAAGCGGCAAAGCTCTCACACCCAGGTCCTGAAGATGACATGTGTCTGATAGACATGTGTCTGAAGATGACAGAACCAGGGATGCAAAATCACAGCTAGAGCAAGTTGTGCAAGTCATGTGTTTCCCCATAAGACTGGGCCTTCCTGGCCAGCAGGGAGGGGCCCGAGTCACCAGACCCTGCTTGACCAAGGCTGACCCTAAAGCCCTGCCCACACAGGTCCGAGGCAGGGCAACTGAGAAAATCCAAAAGGACAGGTATCCACCATCCAAGCAAATGAGGCAGTGGTCTGGGAACACAGAGCACAGATATTCCTACAGACACATGTCTACTAGGGTTTTCTGGGTGGGACCTGGGGAAGGAGAGTCACTGTGCTGAGGGACAGGAGGTAGGAGAGTGAATCCAGGCTGCAGCAGCGGGAAGGCTGTGCTGGAGAGGAAGGATTCCATCTGGGGATGGGCTTTGACAGCCAACTTGCTCCAGGATGTAGAGGGATGGATGCCTTGGATGCTGAGTTGGAAAAGGTGGGTGGAGTGCAGAGAGGCTATTTGAGGCAGGCCTGGGAGTGCAAAGGCCAGGAGGCTCCGGGATGCTGGGCAGGTGAGGGCAGCAGCCTGACTGAGCGCTGGAGGGAGGGGGCCCTCTTCTAGGTGGAGGGGGCTGTATTCAGAGGCTGCCACAGAGGGATGGGGAGACAGCTGGAGGGGACAGGAACTTCCTGGAGAGGAAGGAATCTTGCGTCTGTCTCTCTGTAAGGGTAAAAGTTGGTATTTGGGATATTGCCTGCAGTGCACGCTCGCTCCTGTAAAAGCGTCTTCCAGCCTCTGGAGTTTCCATCTCAGGCCTCCCCAACCCGGTCCCATTCCTGCGCCCTGTCCTGCCCGAGGGCGCCCGGAGAGGGGGAGGCAGCTCTTTGCGCCCCGCGGCGGATGGGCGCGACCCAGGCGCCCCAAGGACTCTCCGGGTGGGGATGCTCCGGCAGGCGCCTTGCCTCGAGGTTGTGCGCCGCCAGGGCGCGGGGCACGCCCGATCGGGGCCGGAGGCAGGGCTCCCCGCGCCCGGCCGGCGGGGCTGCTCTGCCTCCGCCTCGGGGTGTCTCTGCTTCGCCGCGGCGGCGGCGGCGGCGGCGAGAGGAGGGGGGCGGGCGGGGGCGGGGGGGGCGGCGGCGGCGGCGGCGGCGGCGGCCGCGCCAAGAAGCGCCGGGTCACCGCAGGCTGAGGCGCCCGCCGTCCCCGCCCTCCCCTCGCTCGCCTTCTCCTCCCTCCTGCCTCCCTCGCTCGCTCGCTCCTTCCCTCTCCCCGCCTCCCCTCCGCGCTCCCCGCCCGCCCCTCCCCTCCCCTCCCCTCCGCGCCTCGCCTCCTCCGCCCCGCGCCCTGCGGTGCTGCAGCTGCGGGCGGCTCCAGCTGCCCCCAGATGTGGGCTGGGCGGCGCGCGGGGAACTTTCGCGCCGGCAGCGAGTGCGGGGCCCCGGCTGCGGTCCGGCTGCCATGGATCCGCCGGCGGGAGCCGCTCGCCGCCTGCTCTGCCCCGCGCTGCTGCTGCTGCTGCTGCCGCCGCCGCTCCTGCTGCCGCCGCCGCCCGCGGACGCCCGGCTCGCCGCCGCCGCCGCCCCCCCGGGTAGGTGCGGCCGGGCCCCCGCGCCGCCGACCCCGGCCGCCGGGCCCCGCCCCGCGAGCTCCGCCGCCCCCTCCCCAGGTGGCGTCTAGCCCGACTTGGGCAAACTCCGCGCGCCCCGCCCGGGGCCAAGTTGGCCAACTTCGGGGCCGGGTTGGTCGCGCAGGGGGCGCCCCGCGGCGCGCCCGAGCTCCTCCGGCCGGGGGGAACCTCGGCGTGTTCGCGGCTCCCGGGACGCGGAGCGAGGGGATGGAGGGCCGGGAAAGCCCCGCGGCAGGGAGCGCAGCGCGGGCCCCGGCGGGTCCCGGGGTGCCGGGGCGAGGCGGCGCCGGGGCTCGCGTCCGGGGACGCTCGGGAGGAGCCGGGTGCTGAGCGCGCCGCCTTGGGTCCTTGGGGACTGCGCGGCGCCCCGGAGGGAATCCCCGAGGACCCGAGGGACCCCGCTCCACCCTTCCCTGCCTTCGGGCGCGCGGGGAGGGCGTCCCGGCATTGGTCCCACCGAGAGCTGGACACGGAGGGCAGGCCGCGCGTGCCCGGGGGAGCCGAGTCCCCGCCGCTCCGGAGGCGAGCGGCGAGGGCGCCCGGGCGGCGGGCGCGGAGGGGTAGAGGCTAGGCGCACGGGGGAGGGGCCGACCCGCAGCGGTCTCGGAGCAGCCCCGCGTCCTGCCGAGGACGGTAGGTTCAAGGGGCGGGGGCGCTCTGACGGGGCCGTCCCCAGGGCAGCCCCAGCCCGGAGCGGGGCAGGGGGCAGAACGCTTGGCTGGCAGGGTCCCAGAGGGGGACCGCCTGGGGGGGGCAGGGCTCCAGAGGGGTGGCCCTGTTAGCGCCCCTTCCCAGTTGGAAGAAGGCCGGGAGGTGCAGGCTAGTTTCTAGGGGTTGCCTGGCAGAGAGCCCTCCCCTTCGCAGCGGTGGTGATGGGGCGGGGGTGGGGTGCGGGGGGATGCGGGGCTGGGCGGCTGGGCTCCTGGGCGCCGAGGTCCTGGCGGGTCTAACGCCCCTTCCCGTTGCAGGCCGGCCCCTGGGGCGCGGAGCTGAGCGCATCCTGGCGGTGCCGGTGCGCACTGACGCCCAGGGCCGCCTGGTGTCCCACGTGGTGTCGGCGGCGTCGGCCCAGGCGGGAGTACGCGCCCGCAGGGCGGCCCCAGTCCAGACCCCGGGCTTACCTGGAGACCACGAGGAGGACCCCGGCGGCCGCCTCTTCTACAATGTCACGGTCTTCGGCCGAGACCTGCACCTGCGGCTGCGGCCCAATGCCCGCCTCGTGGCGCCTGGCGCCACCGTGGAGTGGCAAAGCGAGTCGGGCGCCACCCGCGTGGAGCCCCTGCTTGGGACGTGCCTCTACGTCGGAGACGTGGCGGGCCTGGCTGAAGCCTCCTCCGTGGCGCTCAGCAACTGCGACGGACTGGTGAGTACTCCCTTCGTGGGCTCCTTTCTGCCCACTGCTCTTGCCCCGGGACTTGGAAGCTGGTGACCTGTGACTCCAAGTCCTGCACTGAGGATGTCCTTTGCACCCCTGTGTTGTAGGGACCACCAGGCACTGAACCGAGGGGTTGGCAAGAAGGCAAGTTATTTCGATTGGTCCGAGAGGAGTGATTATGCAGTGGGTCAGGGTCTCCAAAGCTCTGCTCAAATGGCAAGAGGGTGGTCTCCCTAATACCCGCTGGACACAGGTCTTCCTGTTATAACCAGGTGTGTGAACATCTCTGCCAGTGCGTGTGTCTGCACGTGGACACACATTTTGGAATGTGGGTGTGTACTCCGATCTGGGTACTTGTGCACCTATGCTAATATGTGTACTGTGCATGTGTGCATCTGTAGGTTTCTGCTCCTTTGGGTGTCAGAGTATCTGCGGAGTGTATGTCCATGGGCATTGTAGCATGTGTGATGTGTGTGCGCAGGGGGTGTCAGCCCAGCGAGCAGGCAGTGGTGCTGAAATGCCC
The DNA here is from genome assembly GCF_011100685.1 of Canis lupus familiaris. Taxonomy (NCBI): domain Eukaryota; kingdom Metazoa; phylum Chordata; class Mammalia; order Carnivora; family Canidae; genus Canis; species Canis lupus. Next base: position 2,548,778 of record NC_049232.1, read on the forward strand.
AGTTATCCCTCTGCCCCCTGGCTGACCTGAAGCCACTGATTTTTATGCTGTGGTTTCCTGTTGAACTCCAGCTGGTAATTTGAAAAGTCGGTTTTCTCTATTTTGAGCCAAGGGGAGCATTTGGAAATGCAGGCTCTGATGTCCATGGGCAGCCTCTGAAGGACAGGAGAGAGGCTGAGTCCTCCACTGGGACTGCATGGGCCACCCGGTGTGACTGGATCCCTGGAACATTTTCCTGTTTCCAGGGGCCCAGAGGAACCGTGGCTTGGCCTGAGGGGGCCTCAGAGGAAGCCTGGATTGATGCTCAGGGAGGAGGCTGACATTGGTGGTGCTCTGTCCAGCCGCCCCAGGGCCTGGCACGCGGCAGAAACCACTGCAGTTTTCTATTTTGGATTGGGGGTGCGGTGGTCAGGCTGGCAGTGCTGCCCAGACATCTGAAGCCTCCCACCATGGGTTCTGCTCTAATTGCCGCTCAGGGCACTCCTGTTCCGTGCAAGTGGCCGCTGTCCCAGCCTTGCTGGCCCCTGAGCCCCCTGTCCTTAGGCTCGTCCTGCTGCCTGCAGAGCCAGCAATTACACCAGAGCCCCACAACCGCTGGTGTTCTTTTTATGGAGACACAGGAAATGTCACTTGTTGCTTCGGAAAATCACTGCCTTTGGCTGGATTTAGTTAGAACCCAGGCATGCTGCAAACAACTATAAATGTCCTTGGAGGAGTTGGGTTATCCTTGGGCAGCCCTTTTTATGTCCATTGTCTCTGAGGCCATGCTGGGCCTCACAGGTGTGTCTCATTTTATGCTGCAGGTGAATTTCCGAAATAAAAGCCAGTTGGTGCTGGGGACTCCAGGGGTTGGGGGAGTTGACACAGATGCAGTCTGTAGGTGGGCCAGCTCCTGTGTACTAAGAAATTCCTGATGGAGAGCATTTCAGGGAGGCTTTGTCGCTGCATCATCCCTTCATCTGTCCTTTGGTGAGTTATTTGTTTAGCCACAAGGTCCCTAATGCCATTTGTCTGCTGTCCCGGTTGGAGGTACAGCTGGCCCTGCGCCACCTGGGGCTCCAGGCCACTGATGGGCTGAGGGGCACTCTGTCCAAGGCTCTGATGCCATGCTCCTGGGGGCTATTTGAAGAATGGGTTGGCAGTAGGCAAAGGTGCAGGTTGGCAATCTTAGCAGAGGGAAGAAGAACCTGTGCAGAGGTACCAGGTATTCATTGGCCTGGTCAGGACAGGCATGGTGAGATGTCTCAAGTATGGACACACACCTGTGCAGCTGCAAGACAGCTGGAAAGCAGACTGGAATTGGAAGAAGGGCTGGGGCTTGTCTGAGGGGCCTTGAATGCTGTCAATGAAATAGGGCCCAGAGACAATGGGGCATTAATATTAGTTCTTTACTCTTACTCCTCTCCCCTTCCCTTCCTTTCCCTTCCCTTCCCTTTTTCTTCCCTTTTTCTTCCTTCTTTCTTTCCTTTCTTTCATGTTGGTGTGTGTGTCTCTTCTCATTTTATACCAATTAATTCCTTAACCTTTTGGGCCTCTCTGTGCATCACTAGTAGGCCTGGGGCTTTGTACATGGTGCAGTCTCGGTTCCAGTTATCCCTCTGCCCCCTGGCTGACCTGGAGCCACTGATTTTCCTCCCTGGATTGCAGATGGGGAGATGAGGCTCTAGGAGGTTGAGTGACTTGCCCAAGACCACCTAGCCCATAATGGCAGGAATCTGGCCTGGTTCTCTCCAGCCCCTTGGAGAGAGCTGCTCCCAAGTCTGGGGGGTGAAGACACTGAAATGGGCACTACCCTTTCAATAGGCCTTATATGGAGAAATGCATCTCACTGTCCCAGCTACCCAGGCTCTTAACTACCATGCCGCACAGGCCTCACCTCTGAAGCTTCTGCTCTTCCTTCATCGATAGAAAAACACACTGAAACAGGTGTGTCAGTCTGTGGTGTCCATGCAAATCCCTGGGGATCTTGTTAAAATGCTGGTCCTTGTTCTACACATGGGAGGGGGGTGTGGGTGGGCTAAAGTGCTGCATTTCTTTCTTTCTTTTTTTTTCTTTGCAAGATTTTATTTCTTTATTTGAAAGAGAGAGAGAGGGAGGGAGAGAAAGAGAGTGGGAGCATGAGCTGGGGGAGAGGCAGGTGGAGAGAGAGAGGCAGACTTCCCATTGAGCAGGGAGCCTGATGCAAGCTCAATCCCAGGACCCTGGGGTTACGACCTGAGCCGAAGGCAGATGTTTAACTGATTGAGTTACCCGGTCACCACTCTTTTTTTTTTTTTTCCTTAGAGAGAGAGAGCATGAGTGGGCAGAAAATGGCAGAGGGGAGAGGGCGAGAGAGAATCTTAAGTAGGCTCCACACACAGTGTGGAGCCCAAAGCAGGGCTTGATCTCACAATGCCGGGATCATGACCTGAGTCAAAATGAAGAATTGGATGCTTAACTGACTGAGCCACCCAGACACCCCAAGTTCTGCATTTCTTATAAGCTCCCAGGTTAATGCTGCTGGGCCACAGGCCACCCTTTGACAAGCAAGGCTCAACAGCCTCATTTCTGTGGGAGAGAGTTCTACAGATTCCAGCACAGGTTGCTTGTAGCAAATGGGTTTCATCAGACAACTGATGTGGGAAAGGCTGCCGCTTGCCTTCAGCTTGGGAGATTTGGGGGGCCCACTGGGATCTTTGAGAAGTTCTGTAATAAATAAATGTCTCATACTCTAAGTCCTCCATCATTTCCCACATAGATGGGACCATGGAACCCCTTCTTTGCAGAACATGCCTTCCTGACGAAAAACCCTAGAGCAGGGTCCCGGCAGGCAGTTGGGGTCCTGTAGCTTACATTTAGAGGCTTAGGGTGGGACATGCCTCTCCTGAGAGCTGCAGGCCTTTCAGGCCTAATGTCCTGCTCCTGGCCTGTTCAGCTCCTTTACTTATCTCCTCGCCTGGCCCTGAGTTTGTTTCTCTACTTTAATGGAAGGCAGCAGTAGGGGCACCTGGGTGGCTCAGTAGGTGTCCCACTCTTGGTTTCAGCTCAGATCATTATCTCGAGTCATGGGATTGAGCTCCACATTGGGCTCCATGCTCAGTGTGGTGTCTGCATGGGGTTCTCTCTCTCCCTCTGCCCCTCTGTTTGCTTGTGTGTGTTCTCTAAAAATAAATAAGTAAAATCTTAAAAATAAAGGAAGGCAATGGTAGCTTTGTTTTCTGTGGACAGCAGTCTCCTAATTGAGGGGATTCTCATTTCACTCTGCCAGAATCTTTTCAGTTACAAGTGACAGGCAGCTTAAATTAGTTTAAACAAAAAACGAGAAGTGATTAGTTCACATAATGATAAGTCTTCAGGCATGGCTGAATCCAGGTGCCCCCGCTAGGTCATGAGGACACTTGCCTCTTTCTTCCTATGTGTTGGCTTTGTTCTGCAGTGAGTCCAGGGGCCACAGCAGTGTCTGGCTGACATCTTTTCCTGATTAATTCCAGCTGAGTCCTGGGTCTCACTCTGGCCAGCCTGAGGTTTGGTGCTCCTGTGAGAATCAGGTAGGACATGGGATTTGCAGAGACCCAGAAACAGAGAGCAGAAGAGTGCTGTTCCTTCAGTTGGTATGAGATTGGGATTCTGAGCCCGCCAAGATGTAGATTCTTCTGGAATCAGGTAGAGATACACACTCAAGAAATGCCACGTGAAGACATGCTTCATAAGGCATACTGTGTGTGCACTTTATTCCTAGAGAGGCTGGTAAATGTATAGCTTCCAGTTTTTTTTTTCTACAGCCACTAGACAGAAGTTGTTCATAATATTCACAGGGAAAGGTTAAGGTTTGTCTTTTCATGATGCATTAGAAAATTATGCTTAACAAAGGATTCTTATATGTCACATTGCTATAGTCTCCTAGTACCTTTCAGGCCCCATAATTTCATATTATTCATATGTGCTCATTAAAAACCCAATTAGGAGATGCCTGGGTTGCTCATTCAGTTAAGCATCTGCCTTTCGCTCAGGTCAGGATCCTAGGGTCCTGGGATCAAGCCTGGCATCTGACTCCCTGCTCAGTGGGTAGTTTGCTTCTCTCTTTCCCTCTGCCTTTCCCTCCCACTCATGCACACACACACTCTCTCTCTCTAATAAATAAATAAAATCTTTTGAAAATCCAATGAGAAGCCTATTGGCATAAAGGTAATAATAGTAAGTCATAGTTTGCTTACCTCGACTATGTGCTATGTGCCAGGCTCCCTGCTGAGTGCCTTATGCCTGCTTCACCTTGTTCAGTCCTTACAACATCCTATGGCCTATGCCTGATATTATCCCCATTCTATGGGTGAAAGAACTGAGGCTCCAAATGCTGAGAGCTTGCTTCAAACTTTGCAGCCAGTATTTAAATGCATGTCTGCCTGATTCCAAGATCCTGCTCACTACATTTTATTGTCTTTTTTTTTTGCATGCCAACAAAAAGACTCAAAATGAAGAAATGCATTTATTTAAAACATTTCTTAACTTTCCTGTTTTGACTCCCAGAGACCTTCTCAGTCGGGGTGTTGTCTGTTTGTGGGAGCTGGGAGCAGGCCTGGTGGCTGAGTGCTTGCTGACACATGGCTGACCTGCTCCAGCCTGAAGTTCCTGGCAGGTTGCCCGAGTCTTCACAGCTGGATGATGGCAGCAGGGACTCCAGTGGGACCGAAGCACCCTATCCCACCTCTGCCTCCTACCTCAGTGCAGCTGTGGAGACTTCTCTGGCCTGATAGAGCCTGACAGAGCCCATGGGTAGAAGTCTTCATGGGCTGGGCAGTAGGAAGGGTCTGGCTTCTAAGGTCTGGTCCCATCCTGAGATCTGGGGGGGGCCAGTGTACACACCTCCCTGGGGGCTTGATCCTCATTGTATGTCAGAGGTTCAGAGGGCCCCAAGACTGAGGCTCCCCTGCTAGGCTGCCCTCTTGGCCAGGCCCCTACTCTGTCCAGCCTTTTTTTTTTTTTTTTTTTTTTTTTTTAAAGATTTTATTTGTTTATTTTAGAGAGAGATAGCTCGAGAGCTCAAGAGAGAGAATCTTAAGCAGACTCTGCACTGAATGCACTGAGTGCAGAGCTGACTCGGGGTTTGATTTCCAGGATCACTCCTTTGATCCCTGTCCATGACCCCCCACATCCAGTAGACCGCCATCCTAGACATCTCTAGACTTTATCCCAGTTTCCATCTCTCCACCACTCCTGACCCCAAGCCCTGTCTCTTGAGCCTATGTTCCTCCGCTGCTGCTCATTGGTGTCTCCCCAGCAACTATTTCTTCACACAGCAGCCATGCTGATTTTTATAAGCCATATATTAAATCACGGCACTCTTTTGCTTAATAAGATCTTTCAATGATTCTAAGTGCCCTTAAAAAAAAATCCAAACATTGGGGCACCTGGGTGGCTCAGTGGATGAGCATCTGCCTTTGGCTCAGGGCAAGATCCCGGGGTCCTGGGATCAAGTCCCACACTGGGCTCCCCACAGGGAGCCTGCTTCTCCCTCTGCCTGTGTCTCTGCCTCTCTCTGTGTCTCTCATGAATCAATCAATAAAATCTTTAAAAAAATCCAAACCTGGACAAACATTCAAATCCACTGGCCTGGCATTTAAGGCCACCTATGACCTGGCCCAGTGGCCTCTAGTTTTGTCTGTCACTGTGTCTCCGTCATGCCTGTGCCTCATCACACTTATCTTTTAGTTCCTCCAACACAGGATGCCCCCAGCTTACAGCCTTTGCATATGCTGTGCCCTTACCTGGACCACTCTTATCCCTTCATCTTTAGGTTACTCTCTAGGTCTCAGCTAAATGGCATTTCATCCAGGAAGCCATACTAGACATTCACATGCCATGCTGCACCCTCTGCTTCTTGGTAACGTGCCATGGATAACATGTACCCAGCTATGTTTGCAGGGCCCAGCTCTGGCTGGGCAGAACTCAGTTGGGAGCTGTGAAATGAGAGTTCCCAGGAAGCGGGGACTGGAAGCCTATGTAGGCTTGTCCCTGAGGCCCCGCACCCGCCAGTGCTCACCCTGGCCTGTCTTGCTTCATCTGCTCTCTTGCCAATCCCAGAATGCCCACACTCACTGGGGACAGCCCCCTTGGACAATGGCTGAAAGCTGTGCCTCCTTTCCCATAGGAAAGCTCTTGTGCACAGCATGTGGTTTTATAGTTTTCCTGCCCCTGCTTTGGGGTTTATGAAACCTGAGTTCAAAACCCTTGGTCTAAATCAAACTAAGTAGGGTGAGGAAGACCACCCCACTTCCTAGTCCTATATGGGGAAGATTTGGGTGGAGGGAGGAGATGTTGGTCTGGGCTCTGGCAAGTCATCTTGTGACTCTGGCAAATCCTCCCGTCATTGGCCTCAGTTTGTCCATGTGGGAACTGGGGGCTGAAGTTAACTGTTTTGGGGACCCTTCCAGGGCAACTCCACGTGTCTTAGGGGCCAGACGGGAAGCAGACACAAGTGAGGGGACAGGGCTGGAGAAGGGAGAGGTGGGGACCCCGGCAAGTCCAAGCCCTACATCCCTTGAGAGATTGTTGCCTCCTGGGAGTGTGGGCTCCTTGCTGCTGAGCCTCCCATTTCTCCTTCAGAGAAACTGTGTTTCTGAGTCTGTTGATATGGTTTGGGCAAACAAGCCCAGGTGAAGACCCCCGTGTGGGCCCTGAGGTCCCCTCACAAGAGCCTCCAGAGGCAGGTGTGGAAGTGTTGGGAGGTGTACTGGCAGCAGGATCATTAGAGGGCCAGGACTCCTTGCCGGCAGCGGCTGGGGAACTTGCTGAGAACCCAGCCTGACTTCATCACAACCATCCCATGCCCCCTTCCAGGCGTCCACAGCCTTTGGCTGGCCTCCCCACCACTTCTCACTGGGAGTGATCCGGTGGAAAAGATGGAGCTTCCTAGGTGTTCTTCCTTGCCTGGGCGGGGTAGGGACGTGCATGGACCTGTGGCTGCCCTGATGGAGGCTGACTTGTCAGGGGTTCGAGCTCCAGGTCGCAGAGTAGCAGTCTGTGACCCATTTGCCTTGTGGTGGCCCCCAGGCCTATGCACTGATGCATAGGTGCATCAGTGGTCTGAAACCCAGACTCATCTGAGGCACCTAGAGTCCTTAAAATCATAGACAGCCATAGACAACCATAGATGGTTGCCAGGGACTATGGGGAAGAGGGGAATGGGGGCTATTGTGAATGGTTACAGAGTTTCAGCTTTACAAGAGAAAAAGAGGTCTGGTGACAGTTGTGCCACATTTTGGATGTATTTAATAGCATTGAACTACACTAAAAATGGTTAAGATGGTAAGTTTTACATTATGTGTATTTAACCACAGAAAAAAGGACGTCTGAGAAGTCATGGGATTCGGTAGGCAGTTCGGGGATGGAGTGTACCCTTGGGCCCCATCGTCCTGTTTTCCTCCCCTGTGTGACTCTGTTCCTTGGGGGACCAGGGGCTGCGGCCGTCCGCACCCTCACACTCCGAGAGCTGGCCTGGCGGGAAAGGGAAGCTATTTTTTGGAGGTTCCCGCCAGGCTTGAGCTTCATTCTGCCTGGTCGGGATTAGGTCACGGGACGTTTCCGTAGCCAATCACTGTGGCCCAGGAATGCCAGGCGCGGACTGGCTCTGATCTGGCCACGTCGCGGCGCCGAGAGCCGGGACCACCCCGAGGGCGCCTCGCGCTCGACCCCGCTCCGCGCCTCTGCCGCTGCCGGCCCTGCTGCCCGCGCGGCCCTCAAGGGAAGGCCGTCAGAGGATCATGGTCTACACCCGCAACCCCCGCTGCCCGTGTCCCAGTCCCTGCAGTCGTCCTTGTTATGGCCCTTTTACAGATGAGGAAGGCTAGGCCCCGCGTGTTACTGGGACCTGTGCCTGTGGGCTGTCGCGGTGTGGGGTTGCCTCTCTCCGTGGAATCCTCTAGGGAAGGGCAGAGTGGAGCCCAGCTCGGCCCCTCACGAAGGGCCAGCATAGTCGGTGTCTGATCCCTGAGCCTGAGCCCAGGGAGGCCAGCTCTTCCCGAGTTCTCCCCATCACCTTGCCATCCCCTCCCCTAACTCTGCCGCGTGGTCCCGTGTGTTTCTGGCACTGGTTGTGGATGTAATGGTGCCTCCCGTTCACGTGTTGACCAACTTCAGGCTCTTTCTGCCCCATGGCCAGCCCTGGCTACCTGTCCCCTTGGGCCCTCAGCACTTGGTGAGTATGGAGTGATGCCAGGGGTCGGCCCAGAGGTGGGAAAGACCAGATCATCACCTAGGCCACTGAGGACCATGAGTGCGGAAGCCAGCGTGAGCAGTCCTTGAAGAGCTCATCTGCTCTGAGCCACAGGAACACGCCCCGTGGCCTGGTGTGCCCACTTAGCATCCAGGCTGGCTTTGCTGTGTGCTGGCCTGAGCTGTGACCTGGGCCTCCCCACTCTGGTTGCGGAAATCCATAGGGACAGATGCATGTGGGTCCCTTTCTGGGACCCTGGGTCTGTACTAACAATCCTTCATTACCCTCACTGCCCTCCCCTGCTTGGGCAGCCTGGGGAACATATGTGCATGTTTGTGTGCCTATGGTGGGGATGTGGGTGCATGTGCATGCATATCTGTATGAGTGTGATGTGATATGTATCTGCACGTGAATGTGTGCTTATGCATGTGATTCTATGCATTGGAATGAACATGTGAGTGTGTGCATAGGTGTGAGTGTGCATGTGTGTCTGTAGGTGTACATGTATGTCCACCTGAGTGAGCATGTGCATTCGAATGTGAGTGTGTATGTATGTTCATGTGTGTTCTTGGCAGGGGTTTCCAGCAGCGGGGGGGGGGGGGGTACTGAGAAGGGGTAGAGGTCCTGAGGGGAGAGGAAGACCCTAGCCCTCCGAATCTTGGCACCACCGTGGGCCCCCACTTCCCCCAACTGGCAGGCGCTTTGGAATGGGAGGGCCCAGGTAGGAGCCTCTTGTTCTGCTGCTTATGTTTCATACTAAATGTCAACTGTCCACCGGGTCTGCGGTGCTGCCATTAATATGGAGAAGTTATTACAGAGCTTGGAGCTGGCTCCTCGGGCTCATCCATGAATTTCAATTACAGTGCACATCTACTCTAGGCCTGTGGAGTGGGGCACACAGCTTTTGCTTGAAGGCAGAGGAAACTCTGGCATCCAGAACCCAAGCCTAGGCAGTGCAGAGGGGCTAGGTGGGCCCTGAACTGCCCCACGTTGCCTTGCAGGTTTCGAGTGAGCATGGACATGGTGTGGACATGGTGTGGACTGGAGGCTGCTGTGTCACATGGTCATCTGTACCCTGCAGAGCTGGGCAGCCTGGACATGAGCTGAAATGCCACGAAACCTCTTTCCTTTGGCTTGCAAAGGGGGGGAATGCTATCTACACCCTCCTTGCTGGACATTGGAAGGATGAGTGGACAATAGGCACTTAGCCCCCAAGTCAAGGGTTTGGGAAATGTTGGCCATTTGTGCATTTCATCCGTTCTAAGGTGCCATCAATTACAGGGCACACTGGACATTCCCAATTAAACCGCGCCATGGCACCTTAACTACAGTCTTAATAGGTGTAGACACCAGCCACCCTGCCCCTGGTTGCTCCAAACAGTGGGCCATTCCTCCCTTCTCACTTGCTTGGCTTACTTAGCATGTGACTGTCTCCTTCACTTCTGGGTGTCTTCCTCTCTTTGGTAAAGTGCAGAGTTACAGTCATTCCTCCAGGGGCATTCGTCATTGACGCCAAAGCTGCATACTCTGTTGTCTCTGTGCCTTTGCGCACACACCATAATTTTTTTGCCATTATGGTGTGATTTTTTGAAGACATTTTGGGTGGCAAGAATCTCAACACAAGATGTGCTGACCCTACACGCAATTCAAGTGAAGTGATGGCATATAAGTGAAATGTCATGGTCAGGTTGGTGCGTGCCAGGCAGTGCCAGCCACCACATGGTTGCTGCCTGCTGCAACTGGTGATAAGACTCAGTGATTTCATCCCAGAGTTCAGAGATGGTAAATGTGAAAAAATGTGTGTCTAGAGTCCTGGACATGCAGTTTTTATTGTTGTTGTTATTATTACTCTGTTAGAAGTGATTTCAAGGCCCTGAGAGCTGGCATGCAGTTCTCAGCCTGAGAAGTAGAGCTGCAACAGAGACAGGGCTGTTCACACCGGAAGGCCTAGCGCTTGTTAGCTCTGTGAGCAGAATATTAAGGATTCGTCTCTAAACCTGGTATTTCTCCCTTGAAAGCAGGGATTGGGACCACCTGGCAAATAAGGTGTATTTGTTTCATGCAAGCTTTGTTTAGGCAGCCAATCTGATTGGGACAGAGCTTCTGAAGGTATGATAAAAAGTGGCTCAAGAGCTGTGAATATGAGTATATGTAGGTTTTTAATGGATTATGCCATCTTACCATCTCTCATTAGTTGCAAATGAAATGTTGGATTAACCAATACCATAGATAAATTCTATTTTTCTGTCATTCTGTTCTACCAGAACTAAATGGTTTATCATTAGAGCCTTAAAGCAGTGATATCTAAAGAATTAGCTACTTTACAGCTACACAGTCCACTATGGTAGCTATGAGACAGATGAGGCTATTGGCCACTTGAAATGTGGCTGGTCTGAAGTGAGAGGTGCCTGAGTGTAAAATACTCAATATTCAAAGACTTCGTACAAAAAAAAAGAATATAAAATATCTCATTGGTAATCTAAAAGTATCTATTATAGATTGAAATGATAATATTTTGGATATACTGGATAAAGTAAGATATATTGCTGAAATTAATTTCACCTGCTTTTTTTTTTTTTTTTTCAATGTGGCTCCATGTGAAGTTCTCATTACATTTCTGTTGGACAGTGCTGCTTTGAGACATCTGGCTGGATACTTCCCGTTTTGCTGTTATTCTTTTGCAAAATTTTCTTGGCTGGTCACATCTGTTTATTCTTTCAATTGAATTTTAGAATTGTTTTGTCAGGTTAAAAACAATCCTTGTGAATTTGATTGACATTAAATTAAACCTCAAAACCAATTAAAGGAGGAATTGACATAATTTACAGTATTTACCAGAACATGGTGTATCTTTCAATTGATTTAATTCTGCTTTGATGTTGTCCAGTAAAGTATTACACGTTTTTTTATACGGGTCACCCGTGGATTTAAGTCAGTGTCATTTCAGGGATTTTTTTTCCTTTTTGCTATTGTTTATTGAATCATTTCCATCTATTGTTGGTGTACAGGAAAGCTGTTGATTTTTACATAATTTTCTTTTATCAAGCTGCTTGATTGAACTCATTAATTTTAATATATCTTTGCAGATTCCCCTGGGTTTTCTAGGTATACAGTTGTACTGTCTGGAAACGATAATTTCGGAGCCTCATTTCCAATCTGCATCATCTAGAACCTTCAGAGTAATGTTAAGTAACAGCAGTGGCTTTGTGCATCCACGTCTGCGCCTGGCTCTGATGGGAACGCCCCTGGCATTTCTCTGCTTAATAAAATATAATGCTTGCTTGTGGACTAAGATGGATTTTGTGTGAAGGCAATATCCTCTGAATTCTAGTTTTCTAAGGTCTTACTTTTATCAGCAAAGGAGCTGAAATCTAGATAAAATGTGTCTACACCTCACACACCGCCACCCCCACCTCCACTGCCCCCCAAAGCCAGAAGTGTTATATGACTCCCAGGGTCTGTGTTTCCTGAGGACCTGGGACCCAGGGCTGCTGGCCAGTCCCCTGTGAGTCGCCTGCTTTCTGGCCCTCACATGCAAGCCAACCCTGTTTACAGCTCTCAGGCCCCCCTCACAGCAGGCATTTGTGGAGTGCTGCTGAGGAGGATGGAGGAGGCAGTACTGCCCAGCCATGCAGGTGGCTTCCAGGAGAGTGGGACCCAGTTCTTAGAAAGCCCATATGTGGGGGAATTGCCACCTTGACACGCTGGGTTCTCTCAGTGGTGTCTCTCCCAACCTTCAGTTTTTCTGAGGCAAACCTCCTGAGTCTTACAGAAGACTTTACCCCCTTGCTCAGTGGTTGGTTCCTGCCCACACAGCAACCTCCCTGCCTGCCCCCCGCTGGGTGCCATTGGTACCTTTATTCCCACAGGCTTCTAGAAGGTCTTTTCTCTCTTTTTTTATTAAAAAAATTTTTATGGAAGTTTGATTTGCCAGCATATAGTATAACACCCAGTGCTTATCCCATCAAGTGCCCTCCTCAGTGCCTGTCACCCAGTCACCCCATCCCCTGCCCGCCTCCCCTTCCACTACGCTTTGTTCATTTCCTAGAGTTAGGAGTCTCTCATGTTTTCTCAAAGACTGTCATGCCCGTAGAGGAGATCTGTGGCCTGTTGTGTAGAGAATAGAATAAAATTGTGTTGTCGGTCTGCCCACAGACGGGCATAGGATTTGGGCAGCTTCCAACAATGCCAGCCTGAGAGATTGTGATTTATTGGATGTGGGTAGGACTTGGGGGTCTGTGTTTTTCAGGAGCTACACAGGAGAGTCTTAAGCATAGCCAGTGAGCACCCACTGACCTAGAGAAAGGTCAGGAGGTATGAGGTTGGACAGAACCAGGTGTGGGGCTGACTCTCCACTTGGCTGGCCTGTGACCCTAGGTTTCCCCAGTTGCCATACCACCTGTACCACCTGCCTAGAGGGGCTCATGTCTTTGAGGGAGAGAAGGGGAACAAGCTGGTTGGCCTCAGTCCGAAAGGTTTGGGATCCAAACTCAATGGGAGCATTGAAGTGGAAGGAGATGATGTCCACAAGGGACAGCCAGGCCTGCAGGTGGCCTGGGACCATGCAAGCTGCCACTGAGGTGTAAGCTCCTGACCTTCTCTGCTCCGATTTTTCACCTGGAAATTAAGAGCATGGCAAACAGGGAAGGCTGAAGCTGAGTGTCCACGTGGTGGGCGCTTAGAACTCGGGTGGCAGGTGGGGGCAGGGGTGCCATCTTCTGTGGTGCCCCTCAGTGCCACCCAGCCAGACCCCCAGCCCTGTGAAGCTCCCAGCCCTCCTCTGTTCTGGCCTCAGTCCATCGGCTGACCACTGGCCACTGGTGTGAGCTCATTGGCCTTGATCTTGATCTTGATCTTGATTCCTTTGATGCTTGATCTGAGGCCTGGGCCTCCCTGGCATTTGAGTATGTCCCAGCCCGGAGTGGCTGGTCTGAGACCTGCATGCAGAGAAGGGGAGGTCCCAGGCCAGGGCTCAGCTCAGCTGCCAGAGGGAAGGCCTGTTTCCTGAGCAGCCCGCAGGGAGTAAAGCAGGGTCCTGGCTCGGAGGCCAGAAGCCCTTCTATCCCTTTCTTTCTTGGCATGCCTTTCTTCTCTTGTCTCTCTTCCCTCTCTCCCCACCCTGCAGTGCCTGCTTCTCTCTTCCCTCCCTCCTCCCCCCTCCTTTCTCTCCTCTTCTCTTCCCTTCCTTTCCCTCCTCTTCTTCCCCGAAGCCAGCCCCTCACTTGGTCAACCAGGACCCCTGGGTGACCCTTCCTTGGTGGTGGACTCTTCATCACTGGCCACACACTCTGACCCGGGTTGTGCTTGCATGGTCCTATTCATACCACCTCCTGTGACACTGGGCACGGGAGATCATCCCCCTGTACGGGGAGGAAAATCAGAGAGCAGGAGTGACCTACCCCAGGTCACATGGAGCCGAGGGCCTGGGCTCCTGCTGCTGTAGCTGGAACTCAGGAGGAGACCTCTGCTGTCCTTACACATCATCCCACCCCCAGCCTGCACAGCAGGGTTAATTACTGCAGCAGGCAGAGGAGTCCCTCCTTCTCTCCTTGGTGGGAGAGTTCCTGGCAAACAAGGTTAAGGCTGAGCCCCTGCATTGTCAGAGAAGCCCCCACCTCAGATAGGGTGGCCTGGACTTCATTGCTGATTCTCTTGTTGGGGTGCCCAGGCCCTTGTGGGCTGTGTTCTTACAGGGGGTGGTGGTTGGACCAGGCTGTGCTCTGACCCAGGACTGTCACAAAAGGTTGTAGGGGGGTGTCCTGCGTGAGGGCCCCTGGGCATAGGGCTGCAGCCTTTGCTCAGTGTCTGGGAGTGGATGGAGTGGAGGGTGAGGGTAGCCAGAACTGCGTGGAGGACAGCGGCCATGGGAGAGGTGGGGAGGCGGTGCCAGGCATCTACCCCACTATCAAGACCACTAGAGTCCATGCGGTCACTTCCCTTTCTCCCTGTATTCATTAACCCTTCGTGAGCTTGGGCAGATATATAGCCACAGCCCTTCCCTTCTTATTTTACCTTGCCGACTTTTTAGTTCTTCTGGGCAACTGTGCCAGGCCTCTGTTGTTAATTTCTAATGTTCATTTAGGTTGTAGAAAATATCCAGCCTTTCAAGGAAGTGCTTGGTTGCATGTATTTTGATTTTTAAATATTTAACTCCTTTAATTCAAATGAAGTGTGTTTCCTCTATTGTAGGAGGTGTGGGTTTTAAGTACTTATTTTTTTTAAACTGCCACTGTGAGTCAAATTCCCCCTTCCCTTGTGCCTTTGGGATGTGCACTCTCTCCTTCCTCTGTGAAGCTCACAGAGGTGCTCAGGCTTATTTCTGGCCTCTGTTTTATTTTGTAGCAGCGTGAAGCCCTTTGATGCTGAAGAGTATGTTCCAACACCTGATAGGGCAGGTATTACCATCGTGACTTATAAAAAGTTTGACTATTTTTGTCCATTTTCCAAATGGATTTTGGATTTCTTTGCTTACGATCTTAAACAATATCCTAAGAGGATCTTTATTTTGGATGATATCGCATCCTTACAGCAGTGTCCAGCACACAGCATGGCCTCAGCAATTCTTTGTTGAACAAGTGAATGGCATCTTAATGATGTTTAATTTTCTCAGGGACAGGAAGAACCTTGATTCAAATCTTTTAAAAATATATTCCTAGTAGGTTTCTTACTATGAATTTAAGAATTTTATTACCATTGTGAATAGGATCTTTTCTATCATATTTTATAGTAGGTTATTACGGATAACTAGGAACATTTTTAAACCTAGAATACTGGATGGCCATTTACTCAGGGTATCTGGGATGTGTTTGTTCCAGATTGATGATATTCTCAGAGTTGAGATGCTTTCATTCCTAAAGAACAAATAGAGCTAAAAACAGCATGTTGGTTCAGATTAAATATGAGTTTGCACAACTCCAGCTAAACACCTGACAACCTAAGCCCTGCCCAAGCCCCCGCCTGTTCCTCCTCATTCGCTTCCAGTGACTCTTTCTCTTGCGCATCAGCAAAACCAGCCTTCCGTTATCACAGTGACACTAGTGCAAAACATGGATAATCATGAAAAAAATCCTTTTAAAATCTCTCGATGGGATGTTTCCCAGGTTTTCATTCCAGATATGCAAATTTCTATACTTATTTCACATCTAAGCATTTTAATGTACTTTCATATTATTTTTTCCCTTTTTTTGTGGATTTCTTTGGGGGGGGAGGATTTTCTAAGTGTACGGTTCTCTCCTGCAATTCATATTTTTGTGTCTTCTTTGTCAATATTTATTCATTTAATGTCTTATTACGTTGGTTAGAGTGTAAAATTGAATTTTAGTAATTTTGCATGGGAGCTAAACCATGTTTTCACAGCCGCCGGCTGACAACTATCTAAGGGAGACAAGAACCAGGTCCTACTTTTTGTTCTGTGAATGCTGCTGGTGGACACATTGGCATTAGTGGACCTTGTATCTTTACTTACCCATGGTGGAGCAGTTTTTCTCTTCCTGGTTGTCAAGTGAGCACAGGACGTGGATGTGTGGTGGCCTGTGGGGGATGAGTGGCCGTGACCAGTACCCCCTCCCATCATCTCAGTCCTGTGACCTGTTATTGCCCCCCTGCACCTGGGGAGCAGTGTACCTACACAAGATTTGCAGGGCCTACAGGAAAATGTCTGCTTTTGAAAGACTGTCCTGGGCTTTGGCTGGGGATGTGGTTCAGTAAGACACTTTCAGGGGAAGGCTGGCAGGTAGATCCATCCCAAAACTCCAAATGAATTTGGGCTTTGGAAGCCTGATTTGAGTCCTTGCCTTGCCCCTTACCAGTGAAATATTTCTGAACTTCAGTGTTCTCAGTGTGCAGGGCGGAGTTTGTAAACCAGTGGGCTGTGTGCCACGTCCACCCACAGATGAGTTTTGTTTGGCCTTCCCAGTGTTTGACAAATCTTTCACAAAGCTCCAGATTTCCAGTTTCTCTTGAGAACCTGGGAGAGCGCCTAGGCCTGTACTGTGTGGGTCGGAGATCAGCGGGACAGAGCTGTTGGAGGGACCCCACAGCTTCGGGTGCCCCCACCGTGGTCCAGGCAGGGAGCCCCACTGCTGCCTGTGGTCACCCTTGCCTTTCTCACTGGCTTTCATTTCCTGCGTGGTTCCTGTGGCGGCAACAGAGACCTTCTCTCATGTTGAGGTGGATGCTGCAGGGACTCTGGAGCCTGTGTTGTTTCTCCCTCATTTCTTCCCCTCCATCCTCGCTAGGGTTTCAGTTTATCATCGTCTCTGACAAGGTCCTGTGGGCTGAAGTCAGACGTGGTCCCGTTCCAGCGAATGTGTTTCTGGCTGCTTCTCTCATTCACCAAGACTCCTACCCCTCATCTATGAGAGGTGGGAGTTTATGGCAGTAACCACTGTGGTAGGTTAGTACAAGGATTACAGGAAGTAAGGCCCATGGCCGGTGCTAGTAGCCAATGGCCCTTGTTGCTACGAGGTAATATTTTCCTCATGGCACTGCTAGAAAGAAGCAAAGTATGGAAGTACTTGGAGACACACAAAGTGCAGTGCAGATATTAATCAGTTTGGAGTGCTCTGTGGGCCAGGCTAGCTGGGTGTGAGGAGTGGGGAGGCAGGCCTTGGGGTAGGCAGGGTCTCATGTCCCATAACCCGCCTGGGATGTGTTGCCAGATGAGGCCATGACTGCTCAGAAATGGAATTCCTGGGTCAGAATAAGGAGAACAGATGTTTACTGGACAAGGCCAAGAGCCGCTGACATCACCCAGAGCCTGTCAGGACACAGGCTGAAGTGGAGGGTCCTCTATCCCTTCCCATCGATGCAGTATTCCTGGGGTAGCTGCCAGGGCTGGAGGGTGGACACACACACACACACACACACACACACACACACACACACACAGATATACACATGCATGCGTATGCACATGCACGTGTGGTTTCTTCCACCAAATCCTCTCCACCTGAACACAATTAGCCAGGATGTGGAAAAGATTTCCAGCCTGGAAGGAGAAAAGACAGTCTGGTTGGCAAGCAGGCCAGGGAGGGAAAATACAGGCCTCAATGGTGAGTGGCCTCTGCAAGATGGAGGAACAGCCTTTGGGGGGTGGAGCCGCTAGCTGGGGAATGAGGAGCACATGTTCTTTCCACCTAACGTCCCCAGAGGCAGAAAGCCTGTCCCCTAATTTCTTCTTAGGCCATGATTTTGGAAGTTGTGAACAAGAGGCTTCTGGCGCTTTGCTCTTGTCCATTCATGAACACCTGTGCATCTGGTGCCTTCCATTTTGTCCCTTTCAGAAGGCCATCTCCAGGCCCAGACTCCAGAGTCTGCAAGTGATGGAAAACCAGTGCAAACTGGCTCAGGCCAAAAGGGGATGCTCAGACCTGTTTCATCTCTACCTCCCTCCTCCTGGGCCTGTCCTTAGCAAGCTCTCCTCAGTGGGGGGCTGTAGGCTAATGGGCACCAACTGCCAGCCCTGTGAAAAGACCTTCCTTTGCTCTGGGCTTCCAGCAAGCATCCTGAGGCTGGTTCTCATCTGTTCAGGCAGGGTCATGTGCTTTGGGTGAATCACTGTGGTCCAGGCAGGGAGCCAGCTTCCATTGACCAGAGGCCTGGTCACATGACTAATGTTCCAGGGAGGTAGAGTCTAAGGTATGAAGCCCTGAGACCCAGGTACCAGGGGAAAACCAGGCCACTGTTGGTGTAGCAGGGGTCCCTACTGCCTTCTCTGTGTACTGGACCCTCTGTCTACCTCTTCTCTGCTCTGGCCTCCTGTTTTTCCCACTTGGGTTTGCCCAGCTGTGTCCTTCCCCTGAGTGCTTCCAGTGGCTCTCCTTCACCCATGGGGTAAAGCATGGGCCCACAGAGACCAGCATTCAAGACCTATTATGACAAGTCAGCACTTACAGGGTATTCTGTTCACCTTATCTTCCCTCCCTTCCTTCTCTGGGCCTGGGACAGGAGGTCTCAAAGACCATGCATTCCCATCAAGTAGTTAGCTGTGCCCATGTTGAAGAGTCCTTGTCACAGGACAGGAAGGCACTGATTATCTTTACTCCTGATGAACCTAAAAAAAAAAAAAATCATCTGATGGGCCCACGTGGAATTGCATTAGCCAAGCTGATGATCTCTGGGTCTTTGTCTGAAGTGCGGGGAACCCCATATGCCTGGCTAACTCCTTCCCATCCATGTCACAGGAAGCCTTCTCTGCCCTCCTTGTCATGGCAGGTGACACAGCTGCATCCAACACCCGGTTTTCTGGCATGCCTCCTCTCCCCTTCTGTGTCAGAAAACAATCTGTCCAGGCCGAGGGGCCCTCCATCAGAATTATATTCTTATTGCCTAGTTTAAAATACACAGGACACAAATTCTGTTGAAATGAAGCAATTAACATTGAAAAAATCGATAATACAGCAACCTGTGTGCTTTTAATTTTTTTTTATTATCATCATGCCTTTTTTTTGGGGGGGGGGGGTAATGGCTTTATGGAGATGTAATTCACATACCTTGCATTTCAGCCACTTAAAATGAAATTCAGTGGTTTGAGTATGTTGACAAAGTTGTGCAACCAGCACCCAAATCAGTATTGGAACATGTTCATCATCCCATCCTTTGGCTGTCACCCTCAATCGTCTCATCCCCCTAGTCCTTGGGAACTGCTAGTCTACTTTCTGTCTTTATAGATTTGGCTATTCTGGGCATCTCATATAAATGGAATTGCATCCTATTTGTCCTCTTGTGTCTGACTTCTTTTGGTGTGATGTCTTGTAGGTTCCTCCATGGATTAGAACTTCATTCCTTTTAATGGACAAATAGTCCATTGTATGCATATGCCACGGTTTATTTTAATTTATTTATTTGACAGAAAAAGAGAGAGAGAGAGAAAGAGAGAGAACAAGCAGGGGGAGAGGCTTAGGGAGAGGGAGAAACAGACTCAGGGAGCTCGATGTGGGGCTTCATTCCAGAACCCCAGGATCATGACCTGAGCCAAAGGCAGACACTTCACTGACTGGGCCACCCAGGCACCCCACCATAGTTTTTGTTTTTTTAAAGATTATTTATTTGAGAGAGAGAGAGAATGAGCATGAGTGGCAAGGAGTGGCAGAGAGAGAATCTCAAGCAGATTCTCAAGCAGATTCTCTGCCATGTGTGGAGCCCGATGGAGGGCTCGATCTCATGACCCTTAGATCATGGCCGGAGCCTAAATCAAGAGTCAGATGCTTAACTGAGCCACACAGGTGTCCCTGGATATGCCACAGTTTTCAAATATCCATTTATCAATTGATGGATGTTTGGGTTGTGTCCACCTTCTGGCTCTTATAAATAATGCCACTCTGAACATTTGTGTATGAGTGTTTCATGTAGTTTTAACATGTGAAATAAACAAGACCCAGCAGCACATGTCATGACCTCTGTCATGGGAGTTGTGCTGGGTGTGCCTTGTGGGTCGTCTTGAGAGGTGCAAAGCCACAGTGTGTCTGTCGTAACCGACACAAGAGCTGCTAATTCCAGTGGGCTTGCTGCCTCTACCCAGATGGCAGGGAATGCCAGCTCTCCGGGGGCGGGGGGGTGGTGGTGGTGACAATGGAGTTTTCTCTCTCAGCTAATGGAGCTGGGCCTAAGGGCCCTCTAGGGAGCTTCCTGAGGGCAGTGACAGGTCCTCGCTGTGGCTGCCCTGTGTATGGCACCCACTATGGCGGCCCCGAGATACCCTGGTGAGTGCTGTGGTGGGATGAAGTGTCCATATCAAGGTGGTGGCTGACCTGGCCTGCTCTCGGCCCACTGTGCAGGGTGATGTCTCACTGCCCTTTGCTCCCCAGTGTTCTCTGTGTGTCTAGCTTGGGAGTCCCATAGCTGGAGGGTGGGGGTTCCAGGCCCTCTTGGACTGGTAGGAAACCCCTCCTCCCCCATTGTCTTCCCTCCTGCCAGGCTGTTTCCCTTCACAGCTACTTAGGGGGGGAACAGAGCCAAAGGCCTGTCAGCAGGGGACTGCAGAGGGACTTTACGTCAGACGCACACAGCTGGCTCCCCGCCACCAGCTGAGTCGGTGCTTGCCTCTGGAGGGCACTGGGCCCCTGTCACCTCCTGTGTGACCCCTGCAGGTTGTGGGGCTGTGGGGGGGTGGCGTTCCTTGGCTGTGCAGAGGCTATGAGTCATGGCTCCAGAGTGGTCTCAGCCCAGGGAGGCTCTGCCTCCTTTCCATCCTTGTCTATGGGCAGGACCCAAGTCCCAGCCTCATGCAGGCACTGCAGAGGGACAGTGCCCACGACTGGGAAATGGCTTACCAAGTGTCCTTCCTTGAGGACACCTGCAATTGAGGATTGGCTCCAGCTTGTATGGGAGAGACCAGTTGTCTCCCCGGTGCTCCTTCTCAGGCCTTCGCTGGATGGAGCTGCAGACTGCAGCTCTCCCATCGGCTGCACTTGGGTTACTGAGCCTCCTGACCAGGCCCCAACTGCCTGTGGAGCTGCCAAGGTCCCCATATGGGGCCCTCCCAGAGGGGCCTCCTGTCCTGCTTCTTGGGTTTCTGAGTCAGCCAGAGGCTTCCCTGATTTCGTGGCTGGCAGCGGCCTTGCCGAGCCATCTAGAATTGGCTCCTGGCCCCCTCGTGTCTCCTGGGTGTCTTCTGTAGCAATGCAGCTCTATTTTAGGGCCTGCGGGAGCACCCAGGATTGCTTCAGAGGTTGCCCTAAATCGAGGGGGTGGATAATAGCCTGTAGTCAGTCAAGACCTCAGTGATGGAAGGAGAACTGAGCCTTGGGTTCATTCCTGTGTGACCTTGGGAAGCTTTCTTCACCTCTCGGAGCCTCCTGGGCCTCAGCCATGGGGTTGTGAGGACCAGTGCGAGGAAGGAATGGGTTAGGGGGCCATTTCAGATCCTCTCTCCGCTTGTGCTGGGTTCCTCAGATCCTGAAATGCCTGGCGCCAGCAGTCCTGGGATGGTTTACAACAGTTTTTGATGTTCTGTCTTCAATCCAAGAGCACCTAAGTATTGAATAAAACAGAATGCATAAATAAACCAAAGGAAGAAAATTGAAATCTGCTGTAATCTCATCAACATTTTAGGGTATGTCTTTTCCATATACGCACATGTGGACAAGCATATTTATGAAGAGGGGCCATATTGTACATTCTCCGGCCTGTTTTTATTTATCGTGGATATAAAACAGACATTTTTATGGATCATTTAATATTTTCTACCTAGTGTCTTGGACCAGAGGCAGCATAATCTATTCAGGAAATGTGAAGAGGCCAGAATGGTAGCTGGAGAGTCTGTGGGCTTGGGTGGGGGGCTGAGGGAGAGGCGGAGCAGGAATACCCCCAGGCCTCTGCCTCGGGTTGGTGAGTGGGAGGCAAGGTGGAGGCGTGCTGGCTAGGAAACCTGCGCTGGGGCTAGCTCCCGTGGGAGGAGGCGTGAGGCAGTTAGAAGCGCAGGTTCTGTGTATAGGAGCAGGGTCTGGGTGGAGCTCAAGTGGGGGGCTCTCTGTGACAGGGGCTGTAGGTGCCGTTTACCCCAGGGGGTGATAAAGAGGGAGGCAGAAGCAGAGAACAGTGCCCCTTGGTCCCCCACTGTTGACCGGAAGCCTTATTGATAAAGTAAACAGTCAATTAACACATATTGTGTATATGTATTGTATATTGTGTCCTTAAAATGAAGATAGCTAGAGAAAAAATGTTATTATGAAAATTAATAAGAGAAAAAATGCACATATAAGTAAATCCATGCAGTTTGACCCCATGTTGTCCCAGGGCCAGCTGCACATATGTGCACGTACTGTTCACTGTGCACATAGGTGTGTGTTTGAACACTGTCTCTTTGCACAGAGGGTTTTAAGTGGCTCGAGTGTGTTCATACACCAAGAACAAGGATATAAGAGAAAGGGAAAGTTTGAAGAGATGGAAGAGAAAGAATGTATTAGGAGTTATTCTGCAAGTGTCAAAAATCCAAATGAAACTGGCTTAAGCCAAATACCATTTGCTTCAACGTGGATGGAACTGGAGGGTATTATGCTGAATGAAGTAAGTCAATCGGAGAAGGACAAACATTATATGGTCTCATTCATTTGGGGAATATAAAATATAGTGAAAGGGAATAAAAGGGAAAGGAGAGAAAATGAGTGGGAAATATCAGTGAGGGTGACAGAACATGAGAGACTCCTAATTCTGGGAAACGAACAAGGGGTAGTGGAAGGGGAGGTGGGTGGGGTGATGGGGTGACTGGGTGATGGGCACTGAGGGGGGCACTTGACGGAATGAGCACTGGGTGTTATACTATCTGTTGGCAAATTGAACTCCAATTTTAAAAAAACTGGCTTAAGCAAAAGAGAATTGATTGGCTAATAAATCTGAAAAACACCCCACAAAAATCCAGTAACTGGCTTCAGGTATGGCTGGATCTAGGTGCCTAAATAAATTTTCAGTCTGTCTTTCATTTCCTTAAGCTCTGCTGTCCTCTGTGTTGATTTGCATGATTCGCATGAGGAAGAAAATGACTGCAGTCAGCTGCCATCTGTCATTCTCACAGTTTAACAACCCTAAAGGAAACAACTTTTCTTTCCTTATAGTTCTAGCAGCAGTTTCTGGGTTTGATCTGATGGGCTAACTTGTGTTAAGTCCTTGTCCATGAGCTGTGCTCATGTGGTTGGATTGGCCTGGCCCGGGTCACGTGTCCTTCTTTCCCCTCATCTGATCTGAGAGTAGGAGGGGGAAGCTTTTGAGGAATGCAGGGGCTGTGTTATCAGAAGGAAGCCCATGGGCTCCAGGCAGGCCCCAGGTTCCCAAGGAAGAGGCAGGGCAGGAATTGGGAGCCCTGTGTGGCAGGAGGAGTGTGCCACTGCTCCACAGGATAGAAGAGAAAGGATGTGGAAGCAGACATAGGGCAGGAGGGCATTTTTTTCTCCTCTTCCAGGAGTTTGGCCAGGTCTGGAAGTAGAGTATGAGGCTGCAGGAGGTTGACTGACCAGCTCCTGGTTGCCCTGGGAATGCTCAGGCCCAGCAGCAGCAGTGGCCTGCATGCAGAAAAGCAGGAGCTAGGGCCAGACAGGGCAGTCCTCCTACATGAGGAGCTAGAGACCAGGCGTTATCAGGGCTGTCAGAGGTGCGGCACACTGGGTAGGAACATGCAGGCCAGCGGAGACCTAGGTGAGATGCTGGGGAGCCGGTCATGGTGACCACTCTGCCCAGGAGAAGCTCATGGAGGCTGAATCCAGCCTGCAGACATGCTTTCTGTGGCCTCTGGGTGAAAACAGGGTCACAATCCTCCCTCAGTGCACAGTGGGCTATTTTATTTGACTGGATGGATGTAGGCAGGCTAGGGTGGGGGAGACAGAAATTAACATCACTTCAGATGGCAGTAAGAACCATGCAAGTAAGCAAGCAGGTAACAGGGCCAAGAGCAGTAACAGGGTGAGTGAGTGCATGTGTGTGTGTGTGCATCCATGTGTGGTGCGTATGTGCATGCTTGTGTATACATGTGCAATGGATATGTGCACACTTGTGATGCATGTGAGTTCACGTGTAAGCCACATACATGGTGCATGTGGATGTATGTGTGATGTGTGTGTGTGTTGAGGGCATAGCTGCTGGCCACACACAGTCACAACTGAGAACAGCCTCATGGCCTTAGGGAAACAGAAGAATAACATGCAGGGGGTAAGCAAAGTCAGTAAGGCATGTGATCCCCCTTTTCCCAAGCCCACAGTACAGAAGCCTTTCCTGCCCAGTGGCTGGCTCTGCCCATCACTGAGGCCTGCTGCTTTGGGTTGGGGTCTGGCCTTCCTAGGTAGCCCTTCAGGCCTCCTTCCCCATGAGAGGCCAGAGCTCAAAGTCTTAGGGCTTAAGACATAATGTCAGTGCTCACACACCCCTTTCAAATCTATGCCCCCCGCCCCGGGAAGTTATCCTGGGAGGCTCAGCCCGTGAGCCTGGGGGACCTTGGTGCTGCCCCTGACTGGTTCCAGGGCAGGAGCTCTCCTCTGCCACATGGGGATGAATGCAGGCTGCTGGGCTTTCACCATCAAGATTTCAAGAGGAGACCCAGTGTTTGCTGGAGCACCTACTGCATGCACTTGGTTTATTCCCAGCTCCCAGCCTTGTTGAGAAAGGGCTTGATGCTGCTATGGTAGGCATGTTCTCCACAAAGGGTCTGCAGGGCTGCTGTGGCTGGCCCAGGCCCCGTCTGCCCCTTGTCTGCCACCCGCTCTGCTCTTCTCCCCATCTTATGTGTGGCTCCCCCTCCGCCTCTGCTCCCTGTCTCAGCTTCAGCCTCATGCTGTTTTAATGAGGGCTTGGCCTCCTGTGCGTGGCGGCTCAGCAGCAGTGCATTTAATTAATAATCTCACATTGCAGTTCTTCAGAGTAAATGCTGCCATTTTATCCTTCACTAATTGGAAGAGGCTAGTTAAGCTCTGAGATGAATGGCCCTTTCTGCTTGGGATCTCTGTCGGAGTGGCTGTGCTGGGCCAGGCACTGTGAGCCCTGTGGTGGGACACGATGCTGGAAGGGCAGACGGCTGACCTGTCCCACCTGCCTGGTCCAGGGAGGGCCCTTTTGCTCGTGGGCAGGGCGGCCATCTGGCCCAGGATAAGCCCGCCCTGGACCTGGGGAGGGCTTGCAGGTGGGCAGGACATGGACTCACTGTTGCCCATTACTTATGTCCCAACTCTGTACCAGCCCTGGGTGAGGCCCCCAAGGGCCTCAGAGGGCCTTGGTGTGGGTTCCAGAATCTTCCCTGGGCCCAGTCTGCACCTGCCTCCCCACTGTCTGTGGCCCAGCCCCATCACCACCCTGTGTGCCTGTACCACTCTCCTACCCTGGCCAGGGTACTGGTCCCAATTGGTACTGGCCACACAGCATGTCCTCATATTTTGCAGGCTGAAATAGATGTTTCCCCAACAAACATATTCTGTGTGTGGCACTGGCAATTAAGAAAACACCAATGACCCCAATGCTGGACTGCTATTGGCCACCTGTTGTGGGCAGCAGCAAAGAGGCTGCTCTGCTGTGTCAGAGGAAGGAGCATCTGCTGTTGGGGCTCTGATGGAAGTCTGACTGGCACAGGCCTTGGGGTGTTCCTGAGACGTGTCCTTCGAGATAAGACCTCTGAAAGCACCTCCATGCCAGTCCAGAGGAGAAAGGCTAAATGGGCTGTATGCCCCGAGTTGAGTAGAACAGTTTTTTGGAGTGAGCTGTAGGCATGTGCATGGACCAGGGCCGGCAGGTGGAGGCAGGAGGAAAGAGCAGATGGCAGGGTGGCATGCAGGTGCCTGCTATCTACCCCTGTGTATGCATGGGCAGGGCATAGGTGGGGCACAGCACACACAGCCTTGCCCCATGGTTTTTGGGGGAGACCATTTGGGGTGTTGGGGATGGTGTCCTATTTGTATTTGTTTGAAGAGAACGCATTTATGTGGTATGTAATGAATGCAAGTAAGAGAACTTTCCCTGTGATTCTTGGGACATGTGTGGTATTGGATGCCAGTGGCATTCCTGGCAAGTGGCCCGTGTGTGTGTCCAGTCCACATAGCCAGTGGTATTTGATGGTGGCAGAGCTCTTGGCTCAGATCCAGTTCCTTTCCCTCGGTTGGGCTGAAGGAATTTCTGTGGCCTCTGCCCTGGACAGTTGGGTTGACAGCCATGCGATGTGAGAACAGTGGGGAGGGACAGCGACGCATGCTCAGCACCTCCCTGTGTGAAGGTTTCCTGCTGATTGGGGCTCGGCTTCCCTGGACATCTACTTGTGTGCATATCTCTCTGTGCATGGCTCTGCTATGGGCTTCTGGGGTCCTCATGCTTTTTCCCGGTTGTGTTGTGTTTCCCTGTTCCCTGACAGAAATTGAGGTCGGAGGTGCACCACCCAAGCGCGCTGGCCATGCAATGCGCTATTATTGTGTTGTGATATCACCTGTTCTGCCAGCTGAACCAGTCTTCAGGGACAAGGATGGCTTTTGCTAGAGCCCAAGTACCAATTTATGAGGAATTACCAGAAACCATCAGGAGGAAAGAAACTAAGGTGCTAGGGGAAGGAGCTGCCAGGAGGAAAAAGCCCTGCTGCTGCCGGTGCAGACTGGCTCCAGGGGCCGCAGGTGGCCTCCGGGCATTGCTGCCGGGAGGGCTGAGCCAGCAGGATCCCAGAAGCAGGTTCTCCTTTGTGGCTGCTCATTCCTGCTCTGCCTTGCTAATGTTGCCCGTCCACTTTCTGAGAACACTGGCTATGTTGTTGATTTCCGTTCTCCCTCATCTTTGATAGGCTTTCTTTCACTGTACAGGTACCGCTCCTAGGTGAGCTCTTACTCCTCAGGGAGTTAGGTGACTGTGGCCAGTTATGTGGGAGGAGGGCTCACACAGCTGCTTGTGAGCTAACAAGGGAGGGGGGAGGGGAGTCCTAGAGATGGCTTTCCTCCCAGTCTGTGTGCCCTTATAGACTCCAGCTTCTATTTTGTGACCCATGATTCTGGCTCCCTGCATTAACGATGATGGGAAATGAATGTGTGTTGGAGACATCCCCACTTCACCAACAGCAGTACAGTAGGCCAACCCCAGGACCTTGACACAACCCTCACACAGTGATCTGGTCTCAGTGCATTCCAGAATGTGGAGTGTTTAGTCTTGTCCATGGCTGCGGTGTGTATCTTAGGAAGAGCTGTCTGGGTTAGGGTAGAGGCTGTGCTAGACAGGGAGGACCTGAGTCAGGGGCAACAGAAGAGAGAGATGTGAGGCCTGTGCTGAGGTGGGGATAGGGAGGGAGAGATGGACGGTGGGGAGGAGGATGGCAAGAAATAATTGGGAAGTGGAAAGGCCGAGGCTTGGGGACGTGAGTGGGAGGGAGGAGGAATCCGGGACAACCTCCAGACTCCTGGCTTGAATGACTGGGAGGAAGACATGTGGCTGGTGACTGTGATTAGGCTCCTAGGGAGGGGAGGGGCCGGGTGGAAAGGAAGAGGAGAGTTCTCGGGGCAGGGTCAGGATGGGCTGGGCTTGTGGCTCCTCCCACAGTGACGGGGTGTCCCTGTGGCTTCCCAGCCAGCCCTGATGCAGGGCCCCGGTCCATCACATAGAGAGGCTGAGGCAGCACACTGCCTGGGTGCCCAGAGAACCTGAGGGCTGGGCTGAAGAAGCCTGCTCTCCAGAGCCAGGGGATTGGATTCTGGCAGGGGTCACCCCCGATGGGCTCTGTGACAGGCAGTCATGGTGGCCTCTGCATGCCTCATTTCCCTCACCCGTAGAATGGGGGCATAGTTCCATAGGGACACGGCAGTGTGCATGCTGGTAGGAGGAGGCACGTGGCCCGGGAGTGGGGTGGGAGGCTGCAGAGGGGTGAGCAGGCTGTAGGGCTTGTGAGCCCTGGGGGCTGTGAGTAAAGCATGGTGGATTTACTACTCTTGTTTAAAAAGGAAAAGGGAAAACAGTGTTTGTTCCGGCCACGATGGGAGAGGGGAGGAGCCCTGTCCCTGCCCAGCTCCCTGCACCCCCCTTCCACCCTGCCACACTCACTTAGCTCAGAGTTGGCACCTGCCCAGCTCTGAGTGAGACGTGGCAGCCAGGAGGCTGAGGCCCAGCCAAGCCCCAGATGGCTGGCGAGAGGTGCTTCCCGAGAGCCGAGCGAGACAAGGACAGGGGCCGACCTGGTGGGGAGGGGACAGGAAGGGGCCGGGAGCCCTGAGGTGCCAGCCCTGGCCCTGGCAGAGCACTGCCTGCTCTGAGGCTGCACCTCATCAGAACCTTCCAAGTGGATGCGGGAACACAGTGCGTGGAGCCTTAGCCACGGAAGGCCTTGTGTGCAAAGGTGCTGGAACCCCCAACAGGTTCTAGTTGAGAACCTCTGGGCCCAGACCTGATACCCTGGCTCTGCTCCCTGCTGGCTCTGTGTGAGTGTGTACATGTGTATGAGCATGCGTGTGCATGTGTGGGTGTGAATGGATGTGAGCATATACGCAAGTGTGAGAATGCATTATGAGTTTGCAAGACCGTGTGAGCACATGCATGTGTGTGTGTGAGTGCACGTGTGAGTGCAGGGGTGGGTATATCAATGTGACAATGTGTGTGAGTGTGTATAAGTGTGCATTTGTGCATGCAGGAGTGTGTGTGTATGAGAGTGGGTGTGAGTGCTTGTGTGGGTGTGATAGTGAATGAATGCATGCATATGAGTGTGTGTACGGGTACATGGGTGTGCGTGTGTGTGTGCAGGTGTGTATGTGTATGGATATGAGTATGTGTGCGCACATGTACGCCTTCCTCACAGTCATTCATGAGGAGGAGCTCTCGCAGTTACCATTCTGTGTTCAAGTATGATTTTAGTGCTGTTTCTTGGTGTATCACGTTTTGACATTGTCTATTGATTTCCTGCCGTGGAAGGTGAGGATCTAGCTCACTGACAAGCCTGCTGCCTCTCGCCTGCCCATTCTTCCCGAATAGTCGTGTCACTGAGTTACCATATCGTGTTTGTTGTGCCCAAGATCGCGAATCCGAGAAACCGCCAAGGAGCCGACACCGATGCAAACACACGACGGTTTATTCACAAGCTCGAGCCTGGGTCCAAGTACACCCGACGCAGCGGAGCAGGGACTTGGACCCCGAGCTAAGAGGCAGCAGCTTTATAGGGGCCCGTGGCCCATGGGATGCGCAGAAAGTCGCCCAGTCATGCTGGTCCGCTGGGCTGGATTTCCGGTTAGGGGGTGCCCTGGTCTTTGATTAGGGCGGGGCAGTGCCCTAAGTAAGAAGCAGGTCAGCGCAAGGCGGGTGCAGCCCAAAATAGAGTCAGTCCTGCTCTGCTTGTCCAGGGGTAGGGGATTTTGTTAAATTTCCTGGGTCCCACAATGTTCCCTGTTCAGTTGGTTTCCCATGGCTGTTGGAACAGATCACCCCAAACTTACTGTCTTCAACCACAGGTGTGTATTCTCTCCCGCTGCTGGGGGTGGAAATCAAGGTGTCTGCAGGGCTGCGCTGTCTTCCAAGGCTCCAGAGGAGGATCTTTGCCTCAGCCAGCTTCTCGTGGCCCCTGACATCTCTTGCCTGGTGGCTGCCTGCCTCTGCCTGTCTCCAGGTCTATGGTCAGCACCTCCAATCCGCCGATCGCCTGCCTTCTCTGTGCCTCTGGCTGATTTCCGTTTGCCTCCCTCTGACAGGAAGTAGCTGTATGATCCCACTCAGGCCCCCTCAGGCAGTTCAGGATTGTCTCCCACCTCGAGATCCCTAGCTTAATCACATCTACTTGGTACTTTTTTTCCTCCATATGTGGTGACATTCACAGGTTTGGGGGATTAGGACTGGGGTGTATCTTTGGAGGCCATTTTTTAGCCAACCACACCCCATGGACCTTTAATAAATCATATTTGCACCTTGGATGCTTCTTCCATCAGCCCTGGGCAGTGGGGTCTAGAGACCTCCCTCAGTGTGCTGGAGCTTTCAGTGCCCCGCCCCTTCTTTCCTCTGCCCACGTCCCTCACCTTACCTTGACCCCACCCTGCGTGGCAAGGTGTCCATTATTCACATTCTTGGTTGTGGTGGGACCTTTGCTGGCAGATTTGTGTTTCTCTGATTTTCTGTGTGCTGCTCCCAGCTGGCTGACCTTGCCCAATCACTGTGCCTCAGAGCCTTATTGGCGCCTGCCCTGTGGGTAGCCGAGAACAGGGAGAGAGCCCTCAGGAGGCGCTGGGCTTGCGCTGGGCTCAGGATGCACAGAGCCAAGCCCTAGAGGAGTGTTGGCCGGAGGCCAGCTCCTCCTGGGCTGGGATGGCTGGGCCCTGCGTAGAGAGGGGGTGTGGCGTTCCTGCTCAGAGGGGTTGGAGGGGATCTGTGCATCTGAGCAAACATCTGTTCAACATACACATCTTTTCCTTATATAATCTGGTTTGGAGAGTGATTTGGAAAGATTGTTTCCTGTTGTCATTGGGATGGTAGAGGGCAAGCCCTGGTCTTGCCCTCAGGGATTCCTTGGCCCCACCCAAGGTGGAAGAGAGGGCTGAAGGCCCTGAGCAGTGAGCTAGCTAGCAGGTGGGTGACAGTAGGCATAGTAGGCAGGAGACTCTGTCTCAGGTGTTGTGTGTCTGCCTGGGGATGGCAGGGGGATGGACATGACAGCCTGTCCTGGACAAAGGTCCCCTGACCCCATTGTGTGGCTGTGGCTCAGCGAGCAGGAAGTTTCACTACCCAGGCCACACTGCTGGCAAGGCAGGGGTTGGTCCAGCAGCCCAGACTCCTCTTGGGCCCTCTAGTGACCTTCAGGGCGCCCTGGAGGATCTAGAGCTTGGCATCTCAGACTTATTTCAAATTAATTACAAAAAATAAAAGTTATATGTATTTAAGGCGTGCCGTATAATGATCTGATCAGCGAGTGCATAGTGAAATGATTACTATGGTGTCCATCAACAGATGAAGAATTGTGTATACACACACACACACACACACCCCATATATATGTATGTATATATATATATATATATATACAACAGGGTATTATTCTGTCTTAAAAAAAAGAAGCAGGGTGCCTGGGTAGCTTACTTGGTTAAGCATTGGACTATTTTTAAAAAATTTTATTCATTTATTTGAGAGAGTGAGAGAGCAAGAGAGCACCAGTGGGAGGTGGGAGGGTGGGGCAGAGGGACAGGGAGAAGCAGACTCCCCGCTGAGCAGGGAGCCTGACTCCAGGCCCAGGGGTCTCACAACCCTGGGATCATGACCTCAGCTAAAGGCAGAGGCTTAACCGACTGAGCCACTCAGGTGCCCCACATCTGACTCTTGGTTTTGGCTCAGGTCATGATCTCAGGGTTGTGAGATTGAGCCCTGAATCAGGCTCTGTGCTGAGCACGGAGTCTGCTTAAGATTCTCCCTCTCCCCAACCCCACTTGTGAGCATGTGTTCTCTCTCTTTCTAAAAAACAGAACAAAACAAAAACGGATAAGATCCTGGCATTTGTGACAACATGGATGAACCTGGAGGACGTTACGCTAAGATATAAGCCAGACACAGAAACACAAATACTGCATGATCTCACTGATATGTGGCATCTAAAAAAGCTGAATACACAGAAGCAGAGGATGGTGGTTGCCAGGGGCTGGGGTGGTAGCGGAGAGAGGGAGATGTTGGTCAGAAGTATAAAGTTACCGTTATGTA
The DNA here is from genome assembly GCF_011100685.1 of Canis lupus familiaris. NCBI lineage: Eukaryota > Metazoa > Chordata > Mammalia > Carnivora > Canidae > Canis > Canis lupus. The sequence goes on from NC_049232.1 coordinate 2,580,063, forward strand.
GGATGAGATCTGATGTGCATGATGTACATTATAGTTTTTTTTTTAAAGATTTTATTTATTTATTCATGATAGTCACACAGAGACAGACAGAGAGGCAGAGACACAGGCAGAGGGAGAAGCAGGCTCCATGCACCGGGAGCCCGATGTGGGATTCGATCCCGGGTCTCCAGGATCGCGCCCCGGGCCAAAGGCAGGCGCCAAACCGCTGTGCCACCCAGGGATCCCATGATGTACATTATAGTTAACAGTACTGTATTGAATCATGGATATTGGCTAAGAGAGTGGTTTTCAGGTGCTCTCACCACACACACACACACACACACACACACACACACACACAGAGGTAACTACTCCCAGACTTCAATGAGTATCAAATCATCTGAGAACTTACAAAAATGCAGGGTCTGATTCAGCAGGACTGGGGTGGGGTTGGATCCCATATTTTTAATAAGCTCCTGGGTGACACCCGGTCTGGGGCCAGGAAGCCAGTGAGGGAGGACACCAGACGTACCCCAAGGAGGAGGCACTTCTCTGGGGAGGTTGGGGCTTCATCTTCTTTCAGCCCCCATCTATGCGCATGGATGTCATTTTGGGAGAATTTATTCGGTGCATACGTTACAAAGAATTCCTCCTAAAGTGTGTGTCTAGGAAAAGAAAATGAAGCTCTTGAGGGTGGTTACTGCTCTGCAGGGAGTCCCTGTGGCCCCCCTGCCCTCCTACACCCTTGCTCTGGGAGCAGTGGCGGCCACCCCAGGACCCCTTCTGCCTGCCTGTGAGACAGTGCAGCTCCTCTTCTAGCTGGCATGTGTGACCTTTCCAGCTGGTATTTCAAGTGCTCACTCCTCGTGCTGCTGAGTTCTGCGGATCCCCGAGGCGGTCATTTGTCAGATGGTCCCGGAGCCTCCCCATATCCCTTCAGATCCTCCTGCTGCTAAGACAGTCCATGCCAGACAACTCCCACTACCTGTCTTCTCACCTCCAAGCAAGCAACGCCAGTGCTTTGTAAACCAGAGAGAAATCAGAGTGCCAGAATTCTCAATCTAAACAATTCCTTTATCCTTGCTCTCATATACACCCTGCTCACGCCAGAAGGAAGTGAACTTGGCCCACTGTGTCTTCTGGTTGGAGGAAAGACAGCGACCCACTAAAGAGCCCATGCATCAATTATCAGAAAATAGTGTTATGAAAAATAGAACAGAATGGCAGAGTGGCGAATGATGGGGAAGGGGCACTTTTAGCTAAGGTCCTTCTGGGGAGGAGACATTTGAGTTGAGACCTGGACTTTCAGGTGGAAGGAACAACAGTTGCAAAGGCCCTGGGGACAGGAACTAGGTTGAAATGTGCCAAGGACAGAAAGAAGAATTCCGTGACAGGAAATTTGAGTGAAGGAGAAGTCAGATGGTGGGATAGTCATGAAGTGAGAAGCGCTGGATGGTTTGGGGGCAGGTGTATGACAGGTCTGATTCATGTTTCAGAGATTCCGTCGGGCACCTGTGTGGAGAATGGAGGTCATACAGGCTCAATTTGCTCTGGAGTGCTCTATGGCACTGTCAGCAAATGGTCAGCCTGTCATGGGAAGCCCTACGCATACCATTATGGCTCAGGCTCCTTAAACTGTTGAAATTTTTTTTTAAACTGTTGAAATTTTGTGGGCAGAGCTTCTGCAGGGCCACATAGCTGTCCTTGCATGGTAAGCAATGCCCACCTTAGGTGTGGAGCCTAAGGATGCTGGAGGGTGCTGGAGCCCTAGGATGGTCAATGTGCTTTGTGGAGGGTAGAGATGCCCTTGCAGCATCTGCTAGGGTGGATGGCAGTGCACAGCAGGAACAGGCAACCTGGCGACAGGGATGTAGCATGGGCACCAGTATTTGCCCCATTGGCAGGGTGGGGGTCTGGGTGGCTCAGATTGGCCTCTGGTGAGTGTTCACCCTCTACTGAGGTGCTAGGCTGGCTCCCAAGGGTTCAGGCCCAGGGTTGAAGCTTTTGGGATCATAACGGGCAGGACTGACTCCCTCGGGTGGACCCCTCAGCTCATCCCCCATGCAGTTGCTGGCTGAAACCCATCTCCTTCAGAGCCTCTTGCCCAGGTCTGCTTCCCTAGCCCCTCAGGCCCTGGCTCCTGTTGGGTTTTGTTATAGGACAAGGCTGTCCCCAGAGGGTCTTTCCTGAGAGCTCAGACTACTGTCCTAGTGCCTACATCAGCACTTGGTGCTATAGAAAATGATTTTGTGGCTTTGCTTCCCTCTGGGGTGTCAGTTCCAAGGTCAGGTTTATCTGCCTGCCTTTCTGCTGGCAGAGGGCCTAGCAGTAGAATTAGAGGTCCAGCAAGGCTGGTGGACAACACGGGCCTCCTGCCCTCCCTGTAGCTTGCTGGGGCCAGACACTCCTCCCTGGGCATCTGCCTTCCTCCAGGAACACATGCTTTGTGTACTTGGGTTATTTCCAGCTTTTTGCCATGAAAAGCAAAGCTCAGAGAGTGCATCTTCTGGTGCTCTGAAGTGGTGGTGGTATTTGTAGGGTGGATATTATGAGCAGAACTGCTGGAACAGACTGTGTGGGTATTTTTTTTTTTATAAATTGATTTTTTATTGGTGTTCAATTTGCCAACATATAGAATAACACCCGGTGCTTATCCCATCAAGTGCCCCCCTCAGTGCCTGTCACCCAGTCACCCATACCCCCCACCCACCTCCCCTTCCACCCCCCTAGTTCATTTCCCAGAGTTAGGTGTCTCTCATGTTCTGTCTCCCTTTCATATTTCCCACTCATTTTTCCTCCTTTCCCCTTTATTCCCTTTCACTATTTTTTATATTCCCCAAATGAATGAGACCATATAATGTTTGTCCTTCTCCGATTGACTTATTTCACTCAGCATAATACCCTCCAGTTCTGTCCACGTCGAAGCAAATGGTGGGTATTTGTCGTTTCTAATGGCTGCGTAATATTCCATTGTATTGTGTGGGTATTTTTAGTGATCGGATATTTATGGAGGAGGTGTGGTGGGCTGGTTCCCACTGGTCTGGCTTCCCTGTGCATGGGAAGTGGGGGCACTGAGCCTCTTCCATAGCATGTTATTGACTGACTAATTTTCTCATTACTGCCCCCTGTCCCTGCCTTGCCTCCCTCCACTTTCTGTCTAGGCCCAAGTTTGTGTCTGTAGAAGGAGGAGGGGGCATTAGGGTCAGGTCCTGAAGTTTGAGTAGGAGTTTGCCAAGTGCGGAAGAGGTTCGGAATGTTCTAGGAGCTGTGTGGGGCAGCCAGAATTTTAGCTTTCTGGATCTCAAGTGTGGAGGGATGCAGAGCGCTGTGGGGCTCAAGAGGCAGAGAAAGGGCACACAGGCCCAGCTGAGGGAAGACCTGGCCCTGCTGTCCTGTGGTTCTCAACCTCCTGTCCCTCCCTACCACATTAGCAGACAGATCCCCTCATGGGCATTTGTGGGCATGAGCTGTATTCTCCCTGGCCTTACTCAGGACAGCTTCTGAGGAAGCCAAGGAGTTGAGAGTGCTAGGGTCCCAGGGACGTTCTGGAATCTTTTGTTCTGGCTTCTTCCAAATCAGAGACAGTACTCCTCATGGCGCACATACCTCTCACTGCCAGCTGCACCACTTTTGAGGGGTTGTGGCCCACTGCTAAGGTACCTGATTGGAGTTCTCTGAGGACACACACCTGGGCCCTGGCATATCCATAGTATATCTCTCCATTTATATAGGTATTTAAAATTTCTTTTCTTTCAGCTCTTACAGTGCAATGTTGAATAGGAGTAGTGAGAATGTTCCCTATCTTAGGGTGGGAAACATTCAGTCTGTCTTGCTTGAGTATCATATTAGCTTTAGTTTTTTGTAAATGGTCTCTATCAGTTGAGGAAATTCTTTTCTATAGTAGTTAGCTGAGAGTTTTAAATGTATACTCATGAAAGCATGTTGAACTTTATTGAATGCTTTTTTGGGGGCATCATTTCATATGGTCTTATGTTTTTTCTTCTTTACTCTGTTAATATGGTAGATTACATTGACTTCTGTATATTGTACCAGCCTGTATTCCAGGATAAATTCTGCTTGTTTGTAGTCTATTGTACTTTGCATGCATTGCTGGATTAGATTTTCCCCATATTTTGTTGAGGATTTAAAAAAAAATCTGTGTTCTTGAGGGATATAAGTCTATAATTCTTTTACTCTGGAATAATCTTTTTCTGGTTTTAGTATCAAGGTATGTAATATTGGCTTTGTAAAATAAGTTGAGAATATTTCCTTCTCCTCTTTTTCCTAAAAGAGGTTCTGTAGAATTAGTGTCATTTCTTCCTTAAATGTTTGGTAGAATTTGTCAGTAAAACCATAAGGGCCTGGAGATTTCTTTTTTGGAAGCTTTTAAACTACAAATTCAATTTGTTTGAGTTATAGGATTTTTCATGCTATCTACTTTATCTTAGGGTAAATTTCAGTAGCTTTGGTTTTTGAGGAAATCATGCATTTCAATAAAAGAGTTTATATGCATAGAATTATTTGTAGTGTTCCTTTATCTTTATAATGCCTGTGAAATCTTTAGTGATAGTCTTCAAAAGTTTTCTTCTGTATTTTCTTTCCTTTTAAAAAATGTCAGTCTTGATAGAGATTTATCAATTTTATTGATCTTTGCAAAGAATAAGCTCTTGATTTCATTGATTTTTCTCCATTATTTTTCTGTATTCAGGTTCATTGATTTTTACTCTTATTTCTATTATTTCCTTCTTTTTTCTTGCTTTGGGTTTATTTTACTCTTATATTTCTATCTGTTGAACACGTGTTTTAGGATTCCATTTTAATTTATCTTGTGTTTGACTATAACTCTTTGTATGGTTGTTTCAGTGGTTGACCTAAGAGTTACAATAAATACATTTAACTTTTTACCATCTACCTAGAAGCAATGTTTTTACATCTTCACGCTGAATTCCTAAACTGTAGTATCATACAGGGCCATTTACTTCATTCTCTTCCTGTGAAGTTGTGTTTTATAAGCTATATACAGTGAAAACCTCATCCTATAGTGTTATAATTTCTCACTTAAGAAAATAGTCTATTATATTTTTCCAGATAGTTACTATTTCTGTTGTTCTTCCTTTATTCCTGATGACAGAATTTCCTCTAATATCATTCTCCTTCTGTCTGAAGAATTTCCCTGAGCAACTATTTTAGGGTAGGTCTGCTGGCAACAAATTCACTTAGTTTTCCTTCATCTGAGAATATCTTTATGTCTTCATAATTCTTGAAGGATATCTTTTTCTGGAAATAGAATTCCGAGTTGGTAGTTTTTTTCTTTCAGGATGTTGAAAATATCCACTTCTTTTGGACTCCATGGTTTTGGGGAGCATCTGAATCATTTCCCCCCTAAAAGTAATGCAGTTTTTCTTTGTATCATTTAAAGACTTTCCCTTTGTTTGTAGTTTCAAACAGTTTGATTATAGCATGTTTGGGAGTGTATTTCTTTGGATTTATCCTATTTGAGATTCATTGTGGTGTTGAATCTTTGGTGTATTTTTCACCAAACTTGGGAGGTTTACAGCCATGATTCCTTCAATTATTTTTTTCAGCACTGCACTCTTTCCCTTGTCCTTCTGGAACACTCACTGACATCAGTGTTACATCTTTGGGTATTTTCCCACAGGTCCCTAAGGCTCTTTTCATCATAAAAATATTTTTTCTCTGCTCTTTACTGGATAAATAAATAAGTGGCTCTGTCTTCAAGTTTACTGACTCATTCCTCTGTCATCTCCATTCCACTATGGAGTCTCTGCAGGGAGGTTTTAATTTTTGTTATTGTATTTTTCAGTTCCATAGTTTCCATTTCGTTCTTTTTTTTCATACCTCCCATCTCTGGCTGATACTGTCTTTCTGTATGTTGTGAGAGTTTTTGCCCTTACCTTATGAAGCTTTTTTATAAAAGCTACTTTAAAATCTTTGTCAGCAAATCTTTAAAATCTTTTAACATAGGTGTTATCTCAGCATAGATATCTATTGTCTTTTCCCATGCAAATTGAGATTTTTTCCTGGCTCTTCAGATGCCAAGTAATTTTAGACTGTATCCTAGACATTATGATATTATGCTAGGAGGCTTGAGGTCTTCTTTAAATGCTATAGTCTTGCTTAAATTCCCTGGAGGAGGCTGATCTTTTTGTTGATCAGACGATTGATAGTGGTGAGGTTCAAGCTGCAAGTTCCAACCTACCTTCTCTGGATTGTGGTTTAAATATTGGGTCTGTTTTCCAAGCCTTTGTAGTGCTGTCTGGGACCTGGGCATTGGTTTCTCTCAGAATTCAGTTCCCAAGGGCTGTGCTGTAATGTTGAGAGCCAGATCCTCCCACATGCACAGCTCAGGGGGTGAGCCCAGGAGATGACACACAACTTCATGGCACTGGTTCCTCCAGCTCTGCTGTGTCTACCATCTCCCTAGTTTTCTCCAGTTTCCTGAGTCTCCCTGAGGCTCTCTGGGCCTTGCTCTGTGGCGCACTTGCTGTGAATGCATGAGAGGACACAGAGGGAAAAGAGCAACAAGAGTTTGCTGTTTGCTTCACCTTCCTGGGACTGTAGCTCCTCCAATTGGAGAGTAAGGCTTCCCTCCCTCAGAGTTTACATGCCTGTGGGCTGCCAAGGACTGGAGTGTGAAAGAATGAAGAAGAGACAAGGGAAATAAACAAATGAGGGAGTGCCTCTGCTCTCTGGGTATACACCTTGAGCTACAACTAGAGGGTTGCTCTTGAGTTCTCTCTGCCCCACTGCCCCACTGCCTATTTCTGTGGCTGGAATTGCCTTATGTCTAAGCTGAGGGGATACTGGGAGATAAAATAGTAGTAAACACACTGCTGGTTTGGTAGTGCTCCAAATTCTGCATGTAATTCCAATCTGCACGTTTCCAGAATCTTCCAGTCGCTGCACCATGTGTTCAGTCCGTATCATATAGCTGCATTCAGTGGGGGAGACAAGGTGAAGCATGTTCACTCCATATAACCTGGAGCTGGAACTGAAACCTTGCTCCTAGGGGACCTTTTATGTGTCGGGCAGTTCGTGATCTGGGGAGAGACTTTATCCACTGGAGCTCAGCCATAGTCAGGTGCCACCTGAACAAGGGCATTTTGTAGGGAGAGGGGATGGAGGATTGATGCCACCTCCTTGCTGGCCCCTGCTTTCATGATTGCTGCCCTTGCAATTCTTGCAGAATACCCAGAGCAAATGAGATGGGAATCAGATGTCAGCAGCCCCTGTCTTTGACCCTCTAGGGGCTTCCCGCTATAGAGAACAGAAAATGTGCACTTCTAACCACAACTCATGGGGTTCTCCATGATCTGTTTCACCCACCTCTCTGATCTCATCGGCCCCACCTGCCCGCCCTTTCTTTTCCACAGTGCCATCACGGTGAACTTCTTTCACTTCCTCAGGCATGTCAGGTTCATTCTGGCCTTAGGGTCTTTGTATCTGCTATTCCCTCTGCCTGGAACCTGTTTCCCTAGATCTCTGAAGAGTTGGCTCCTTGTCATTCAGGCCTCAGCTCCAACATCACCTCCTCTGAGAAGCTCTCCTTGCCTGCATTCCCACAATGTTGCCCTGCAAAGTTATCTCCATGGTCCTGTCTCCATCTTGTACTTCCCTATTTATATCCTGCTTGCTTGTTCACTGTTCATTTGTGCCAGTTGGAGGTGGTTCCCATGGTCTGCATCTAGCCCCACATCACAGATGTTGGCTATGCACACGCATGTGAGTGGGCACATGTGTATTGTGCTGCTGGGAAGGTGGATTTGGGGAGCTGCACCCCCTGGACCTGAGGCCTTCAGAGCTCCTTCCTGGTCCAAGAGGACCCCAGGGAGAAACCCCAGGGGTAGGAGGCAGCACTATCTCTGTTGAGAATCTTGGTGTTCTCAACTTGGGGTGCTCTGGCATGACCACCCCATCTATTTTCATAATTGTGGTGGTGTGAGGGGCAGACATCCTGGCAGCTGAGTGCCTGCTGAGGGGCTTTGCTCTAAGCAGCACCTGCATGGGCTTCCAATTTGCTCTGTGCTTTCCGTCCTAAAACTGTGAGAGGCTGGCTGAAGGGCCATGCTGAGCCAGGCCTGGTTTCCCAGGGTCCTCATAGGAGCCCCTGAGCTGGGAGCCTGAGTTGCCTCTACCCTGTGGCATGTAGATCCAGCTTTCCTGGAAATGTGGGAGGCTGCTCTTTCTCCTCTCTCTAGCACCCCTACTGCCACCCAGCTCTCCACTGCCTCTCCCTCTTAAAGTCTCTGCTGGGTGAGAGGGCACTTCTGGGGGGCTACAGGGCAGATGGGGTCCTGTCTTAATTTATATTCCTTTTCCAGTGGGTGAGTTGATTCCAAGTTATGCATCAGATCCAGAAATCAGCATGCTCAAACCCAATGAACCCCAAAGGGAGACACTTTAAATCCACTTCTGTCCCTTAGTTACTCAGGCACTGCCTGGGGAGGGAGGTCTGTGTCCAGCTTTGTGTCAAGGTGGCAGGCCTCTGGTGACTCCGCATCCTAGTGCAGGATGTGGGAGGAGCCCAGCTTGGGGACAGCACACCTGGGTCAGCCAGTCATTAAGCTCTCTGACCCTGAAAGGGGTTATGTAACCTTTCTGAGCTTCAATTTCCCAATGTGTAAAATGGGAATAATGATAACTGAGCTAACTTTGCCTTCGTCATCAAATTTTTATCCCTTGATGACTCTGTAAAGTAGGTAATATTGTGCCATTTTATGAGTAAAAGAACTGACGGAAACAGGTGAACTAGCCTAGAAGTGACAGGGCAGGGATTTGATTTAGAAGCCCCACACAGGTCTCAGCTGGGGCCGATTCTCTCTTCCCCTGGTGGATTCAGGGGCAGTGCATTCAGGGGCGGTGCAGCTAGGTTGGGCCTTAGAGCAATGCCCTCTACTTTCTGGGGTTTCTCCCTGGGGAAGCAGGAGCAGGTGAGACTTTCAGAGTCTGAGCCTGGGTCCCAGTGGGGCGTTTTTGCAGTGGTGACCAGCCTGCCCTTCTTGGCCAGGATGGGGAGTGGGGGTTTGCTGCGGCCAGCTGATATGTGTGTGTGGCAGCTGTGTTCAGGACTTTTGCTCTGTGGAGCCTCTCTGGCTTTTAACATCTCTGTTCTGGCTCTGTACGGAGGAAGGGTTTTCTCCAGAGCCCAAGCAATAACACTTTATCTGTCTGCTGGCTTGCCTTTCCCAGACTGTTTCTGAATTAAGTTTTATGTATGAGGACTTTTCAGTAAGATCATTATGTTTATTTGGATCTCGGCTTTTAAAGTGCATTTTTGAGTGTGCACATCATCCCTGCCCTCCCCCCACCCCCAGAATCAGGGCCTGCTTTAAAAGGGGTTTATCCTAAGTTTGAGGAACATTCGCTTAAGGCTGCTATACTAAAAAGAATTCTGTGCTCAGTGCTAGGGACACAGAAAGGAAGGAGCCTATCCTGTCCTCAGGCAGGTTGCAGTCAGGGGAAGGGGTCAAAAAATAGGTAAAAAATGTGGTTCGTAAAGGCAACACCAAATGGAGCCTGTAACAGGATGCTCTTATTCTTTCATTTCTTCCTTTATTATTATTATTTTCTGTTTTCCATTATGTTCACAACTGAAAATTATTTTTTGTGTGTACAAAATACATGCTTATTGTAATTCAGAAACATTAAGAGTGCAGAAAAGTGTAAGGAAGAAAATGAAAAACCTGACATCCTACCATTTGACATAACCAGCATGGGAGGCTGCATAACGGCCCCCCAAAGATTCCATGTCCAGATCTGGGACCTGTGGATCTGCTCTGCTCCATAAGAAGGGGGAGTTAAGGCTTCAGGTAGAAGTAAGGTTCGAACCAGCTGAATTTATGATAAGGAGACTACCCAGGACACCCTGGCACCCCAGCGTAATCACAGGCAGCTCACACGTGGAAGAGGAGAGGCAGAGAGAAGGGAGCATAGTGAGATTTGAAAATGCTACACTGCTGGCTTTGAAGACAGAGGTAGGGGCCACAGGCCAAGGGCTGTGGTGGTGTCTAGAAGCTAGATAAGACAAGGAAACAGATGGTCTCCTAGAGCTTCCGGAAGGAACTTAGCCCTGCTACCACCTCGATTTTAGCCCAGTGAGACCCATATTGAACTTCTGACCTCTTGAACTGGAAAATAATAAATGTGTGTTTATGGTAATTCATTAAGGGAACAATAGAAAGGAATATGGTCACCACTGATATTTTGGGGGATCATTTTCCGTCTTTTTATATATACTTTTTTTTCAGAAATGGGGTCATGTCATGCAGGCTGTTTTTATTATTCACTTTAGGTTCATTTTTGGTCTCTCCTACCTTCTTGAGGGCTTACTTGGCTTATTTTCATTCTGTTCTGTAATTACGAAGCACTCGAGGCTGTGAATTTGCTGCTATGGCAGCTTTGGTCTCTTCTGCAGATTTTAATGTGTTGAATTCTCTTGTCATTTAAAAAAAGTATTTGTGCTTTTGGTTCCAATAACCTGAGTTATTTAGGGGACAGTTTAAAAGATTTTTAGCGGTTGGGTGTAGTTGGGTTCTTCCTTTGGTGTTAATTCCTAGTACAACTCAAGTAGTTATAGATTTCAACATCTGTGGGTTTATTATTTTTATTTATTTATTTATTTATTTATTTATTTATTTATTTATTTATTTTTACATCTGTGGGTTTAAATCAAGTTTCCTTCACCCACTCAGTGACACCCACCTCTAACCAACCCAAACCCAGTTTCCTGCACGGGCCTACTTCCCCTACCTCCACCCCAACCCCTTAAACATTTCTGGGTGCCCCTGGGTTCTTTTCCAGTTCCAGGAAGCCTGTCTGCACCCTCCTGCCAGGTGTCTGGGTATCCAGACAGTCTCCCTGCCAGCATCCTGGGCTCCATGGAGCTTCGGGCACCGTCCACAACTGCCAGACTCTAGAGGAAGAAGGAGAGCTGGTCTCCATGGAGATTTGACAGGGATGCCCTTGTCTAGGCCAGCCATTCTGAGTTATGAGCATAGCAGATGACCTGGGTGCTCTGAGCCTTGGTGAATTTCTGAAACTGCCTTTGTTTCTGGCTGTTTGCTTAGCTTTGTGAATGTTAGTGGCTTTTGAAGGGAATGCGTGTTCTAAGTTACAAGGCCAGAGCAGTATGAGGGAACCTGTAGCCTCTGATGTCATGGAAACCCAAGAGGAGTGGAAAGAGGATGGTCTGAAGGTCCCTAGTGGCCTGGGAGAGATGGAGCAGAGGCCATGTGTGCCAAGTGTGTGGGACAGGAGATGCAGCCCGAGGGTCAGCCTGCTCAGAGGGGTGGTGGTAACTGGAGGGGGGAGCAGGGTCCTCTTCTTGCTCAGAATCAACACACAGACCCAGGTGTGTTGCTGGCGCCAGAGAGGTCACAGGGGAAGAGACAAGGGATATGAGATTGTTGAGCAAGTCAGGCTAGTGCTGTACTGTGGGTTGGTTTGGCCTAGAGGGGGAGCTCCTCCTCTGATATTGAAGGGGTCACGCCAGCAGCATCTTCAGCAGTTGAGGGGTGGCCCGTTGGGTGTTACGCCCCTATGATGCCAGGGCCTGAGTGGAACAGAGGGTGCCCTAGGAGACAGTCCAGGGTCTGAATGTTGGGGCAGGGTATGTGAGGGGGGCACAGCCAAGACCTTGACAGGCTCTGCTGGGGCTTCTGGCCAGAGTCTGTGGGCAGGGGAGGAGCAGGTAGGGAGCCTCCCCCTTCGCTGCCCTTGGCCTCCAGAGAAGCAGTACCTGGTAGGGATCTAGGCTGCAGCTGTGCTGGGCCAGGGATAGGAGGCTGAGGGTGACAGATCAGGGCCTGCAGGCTGGGCTAGTGGGAGAGGCTGGGACCAATTCCTAGAAATGTTCCCACGTGCTCTCAGTTATAGGTTGCCATGTCCCCCTGTAAATCAGCCTTACTCACTTCATTACTAAAACAGCCTATGTCCCTATGTCCCTCTGCTCCTGTCAGGAGATCTGCCATCAGCCCAGGGAGGCTTCGAGAAAGTTACTCGGTTTGCAAACTTTGTGACTGGATTTTCATCAGGAATTGTCAAGAGACAGGGGTCTCTTAGAGTTGTTTTCTGCTTCTTGATCTGAATTCTCTCCCTTTTTATGTTAAGGAGATGTTAAAGACACCCTGCTTTCCATGAGAGCATTTTTCTTCGCCTGTCACTTGGCATTTTTGCCATTTTTTTTTTTTTTAAAACAGCACACTGCTTGTTTTTTTAAACTCAAACTGAACCTCATCACAAGGAAGAACACTTTTTTTGGGGGGGTAACTTATGGATGTTAACTTACCATGGTGATTATTTTACAATATGTGGAAGTCAGGTTGTTATACCATACACGTTAAATTCACACAGTGCTGAATGTCAATTATATCTTCATAAAGCAGGAGGGGAAAACCTCAAACTGATCAATCTTTAACCGCAAGGTTTACCCCATTGCCAGTTCTAGTGATGTGCGTGCTTGTGACGTTGCAATCTTTTCTTGGCCTGCGTCTCTCTGTGACTGGTCCCCTCACATGCCCCAGTGGGCCCCCCTCAGGGGCCTGCTCAGCGCTGGTCTCAGCAGGCCCCGCACTTGCTCCCTCACGCTGGCTTCGCCCTGAGGACGCTGCCGCCCAACCCCATCTCCACCTGCCCTGCCTTCTCATCCTTCTTCACCCACCCCGGATGCCAGAGCTTCTCTTTGTGCTTGTGCCACCCCAACCTGTGACTTCTTTGATGAATTACGGAGCTAAACCCCATCTCTCCACCTCACTTTCCGGCCTCCAAGCAGGAGAAAGTCCAGAACCTGGCTAAAAACAAACAAACAAACAAACAAACAAACAAACAAACTTCCTTTAAATTCCTGACTGCAGGCCTCAGGCTGGCAGCAGGCGCTTCCTGGCAGGATGGCCCGTCTCTGTGCTCCAGGTGGGCGCTTCTCCCATAGCTCCCTTGGAGGCCATTCCCCACTTCAGAATGGTCAGGCCCTGGTATTTATCACTCCTGAACGGTGGCTCTGTCTGTCCCTAGAGGTACGGGCCCATTCCCAGTTCTCTCAGAAGGCTTACTTCTGTCTTGTTCTTTTTCTTCTGCCCCCAACCACGGGATGCAGTCATTTGTCCCATGTCTCAGGCCTCCCATGTTACCCCCCCCACCAACCTGGCATCATGTGGCACCCGTGCCTCCTGGCTTTCCTCTTTTCACTCCCATGCACATGGCAGAGTCCTGGAGCTTGACACCATTCCCTCTTGCTGCACCTCCTCCAGGCCATTGTGACCATCGTCTGGCATTGACAGCTTGGCTGGCCTTTCCCTGGAATCTGGTCTTGTCTCTCCACGCATCTTCTCGGCCCACTCACGGCTGTCTCAAGGGCAACGGCTCCAAAACGGAAATCCTGGCTTCTCTGTCCCAGGCCCTCCATCCCCAGCCCCCAAAGCAGAATGGAGCAAGGCCTCAGGCCTGCCTCCATGCCCCCGGAGCTCTCCCCATCTTGGTAAAGACCACCAACACAGCTCAGGCTTCATGGGGGTGGGAAGTTGCAGGGGCACGACTTGGCCTTGGTCTTGAGGCTTCTTCCTGCCCCAGGCATTAGCCCGCATCTTCCTGTCCTTCCAGGCTCAGCAAAGATTTGCTTAATTAGAGATTAAAATTTTTTTTTTTTTTTGCTTTTGCTGTCTAGACTGTTTTCTACATTTTTCCTCTTTGTAGTGACTTAGAAAATATATATCCTGTTTTCATCTCGCTAGCCATTAACTTTCAGTTCTTAAAACCTCCTTAAACTCAAGTTTCTTTAAGACTCACTGCCAGAAACCAAACAGCATCTGTGGACTCTTTCTGTTGAAGAGGATGGGAGCATCTCACTCCTAACCAGATATAAACCAAAACGATATTTTAGATTTTTTTAAATTATAGATTTGGGCTTCTTATACTTATTAATACTGTTTTTTCTTTAATAATGTGTTTCTGTTTCAGCAGTTGTCTTTGATTTTTATATTATGTTTCATAACCATATTCAGGATGATTTAGACCTAACTGGTCCCAGGCCATTGTTTGCTGTTATTGTGTCTGGCCTGAGCCTTCCCTGTCTGCATGTTCTTTATTCTTGTTCCTTCCCCAGTTTGCAGGGGCCTTGTGGTGGTGAGGCATTCCTTACATAGTCAGGACAGCCACCTTCTCTGCTTGGCATGGTGTCCTCAGCAGGAGAGGGCTTGGCAGCTCCATGGGCTTGGTGCATGGTCTTCCAGACCATGACCTAGAAGGCTATTTCCTCCCGGAATGGGGTGTTCTAGATTGGAGGGTCCTTCCCTCTTCATGGGACGGCCTCCTCCCAAGGTCTGTGGCCTGCATCCCGGCTCGTTCTCAGTACAGCCCGATTGAGTTGTTCCAGTTGGAAGACATGTTCAGGGTGTGTGTGCAAAGGCTGACCTTGATGGGCTGTTCCTGAATTCCTTCCAGAGTGTTCAATCATCCTACCCTGACTCTCCTCCCAGTAGGAACCGCCCCAACAGCAGTGGGAGGGGTTGTGTGCTTCACTTAGAATGTTTTGGGCAAGGCTTGGATTCTGTTTGCTTGAGTGTCATGGTGGCAGGGAGCAGGGTAACCCTGTATGCTTCAGGGCAGGAATCAGGCAGGAATTGGGAAGTCCTATCGCAAACTGGAAGATGGGACCAGTACCCAAGGCTGTGAGAGTGAATGCTGCTCAGTAGGTGGTGCCCCTTAGTCAGCGTCCCAGAGGGTCCACTCAGATGCCACACTAGCAGGGAGTGGAATGAAGGCATGCCTCATGGAACTCACAGAGGTGGTGGAACTTGGGGACCACCGAGAGGGGGAGCCAAGGCCACCTCTACCTGCAGGGTCAAGCAGAGAGAGAAGCCTCTCCGGTCCAGCCCCTGACTTCCTATTGGTCTTTGCCAAGAGAGCCAGGGAGAGGTTGCCTACCCGGTCAACTTCTGGTGCAGGGCAGGACAGAGCTGAAGGGGGCTGGGTGGCCAATACAGAGAGGAGAGAAGGAGAAGCCACATTCTTCCTTGTGTCTTTTCAAAGCCAGCTTTCCTTCCCAATCCAGAACCTGTTTCTTCATTTCAGTGCCTGGTCTTGTGCTGGATGCTGTTGCATTGTGAGGACGACAACCAGACCAGCAACCTCCAGGAGGGAACTGGACACCTGGTTTTGGAGCAGGAGGCAATGGACTGTAGCAGGAGCTCTCCAGGCCTCACCCCTGCCCCATTCCCCTGGGAGGTGGTAGTGGTGGGCCGACAGAAAGGGTCTCAGTGCTGGATGTCTGCATGTGGACTTTCTTTTCTTCCTTCTTTAGACTGTCTTGGGACTGCTCCACATTTGGTGTGGGAAAGGGTTATCATATTGGGTGTCTACAAAACCCACATTTCCTCAATTTTATAGGAATTGAGGGATTTGGAGGGATAATCTTGACATTTCCTTTTTTTTTTATCTTGACATTTCCTGTCCACTCTAGAAGCTGGCCCCTCTGCACCTGGCCAGCAAGCCCTCCTTGGAGGCTGAGAGCTCTGTGTTGAGACCATCCTGTGGGTATAGTGGGGCCCTTGGCAGTGCTGTTGACAGGGATAGGGCCAGTGCCTGGGGCAGCCCTGCTGCTTCCCAGAGGTGTGGTGCTGAAGGTGTGGGGTCTTAGGGTCAGAGCAGTTAGGTCTGCTTGGCATCCCTGGTCCAGGCTGGGCCTGGCCCTCCCAGGCATGGTCCTGCTGGGATACTGCTCAGAACCCAGAGGGAGCTTCTAACGGGTCTAATTTTTGACCTGTAAACAAAGCCTGCAAGAATAAGAGGCCCTTCATGTGTGAATTGGCTAATTAATCTGACTTAGAGGAATGCATAGCGCCCCAGCCTCCTTTGTGAAGATTAGCACTTTCTGAGGAAGTGCGAGCCTGTCGGGACAAAGCAACACAAAGTTGTGCCCTTGATTTTGGGAGAGCAGAGGGACACTGGCCAGGCTGCCTTCCCACATCCCCCAACCCCCCCGCCCCCAGACAAGGAGGGAGGCAGCAGGTTAGCACTCATTCTGAGCGGGTGAGTGAGAAAGCCATGGGCCCTCACAGGTGAGTCATAGTGTCTAGGACTGCAAGGAGGTGGCTCAGGGGATCTGTGGGCAGATCTGGCCACAGAGCTCCTGACTATCTCTAGGAAGACAGGGACAGAGGCCAGGCAGCATCTGGCTCCTCTTTGATGGTGACCCAGCTTATCTTTCTATGACAGTGACCCATAGAAACTGACTGACCTCACATAAGCAGAAGAGAATTAAGAACAAGCCGTGGGGTGAGGGGCTAGGGATGGAGTTTGGAAATGGGGAGGTTTGGAGGACCCTAGCCAGAGCCTTGGGAAGCTTGTGGGCAGGAGTCAGGGCTCTGGGGTGGAATGGGGGCATAGGTTGGCCACCCCGTGGTTCTGTACATTCCAGGAGGAGTGCGTCACATCGGGTGGCTGATCCCCATTCCTCCCCACTCAGACTCCTTACTAATAGTTCTTCTAGACTGTTCCCAGAGGCACAGCTGTCCTTAGGGGGTACAGCAGTTCCAGGCAAATACTTTTTGCAAGGTCCCTGTCTATATATAATATGATTAAAAATGCATTACAAGCTCCTTGAGCCCTTGTGGAGTACTGTGATGTACCGATGCAGAATTGGAGGAATTGGGCAGAAGGGATGTAACCTGGCTGCTGCGTGTCACATCAGTGCCTGCAAAAATCCTCCTAGGTGTACATGCACCATCCCTTTCCTCAGGTTCGGAAACCATCTCTGTGTTCTTTCTTGTCAAGTATGCTGTTCATGGCTAATTTCATATTTATACTTTCTGCAGCGGGGAAAAAAGGATGGCAGTGCAGTTATTATTCACAATGCATGGCCCTGTGGAACCTGCCTGTCTAGAGACACTGGAGTTCTCTTGCCTCTGCATTCCTGAATCCCAAGTATTTAGGTAGTGCCGCTGATAGTGTGTTTCCTGACTGGGCTTCATCCATCTGCCTGGGAATGCTGGCCTCTGGCTCTGTCGAAGGCTGTTACCATGCTTCATTGATGATGACCACCAGTGCAGATCTGGCCCAGAGTTTGCAGGAAATGTGAACCACTGTTTGTTTCTGGTCATGTCACATTCACCATTTGGACATTTATAGTGTAAGTGGAGAACTACACATATTCCCTGCAGTCCTTAGGCTGCACTCCCATAATGGGAGCATTCAGCTTGGAGCGCGCCACCACCAGCAGGCAGAGTGAGAAGAGCTGCCCCATTTGTTCGAAGGATGCCATCTCTTGGCAGTCCAGCCTGGAAGAGTGGTGACGTCACACATCCCTTGGAGGCAGGAGCCACAGGAGGAGAGGACACAAAGCAATAGCTCTAAGAGCCCTCAGAGCTGATGGGTACAGCCATGAGAGTGTGTGGCCACTACCCTGGGCACATAGGGCAAAAGGCACCTGCTGCTGTCTGCCCTAGCACTAGCTCTCATAAACCAGGGATGGCACCACAGCTGGAGCGTGGATGGATGTGAGCCCATATGGGTGGCCAAGGCTCAAGGCCAGGTCCTGGGCATCAGAGCCCAGAGCCCTCAACTCATTCTGTGTCTGATGTGAGAGTCACCAGACAGAGGTATCAGCGCTGTTCTGCTGGCTCAGTCCCATAAATGTCCGTGAAGGAAATACCCCTTTAGCCAGTGGGAGTGGCTTGCTTACCTATGACCCAGGGACAACCTAGCATGAATTCTGGAGCTCCTGGGGCATCTGGTGGGCCCCATGCACCATTAGGAGGGTTGGAGAGTGCCCCCAGGGGAACAGCAGGGCACACATGGGTATGAGTCAGGCATGGGCCTCTGCCCAAGGGCACTGTTTTGGGCATACGTTTTTCCTTGGAGTTCCTGGAATGCACTGGGCTCATTTCCTCCTGAGGGCCTTTGCACTTGCTGCTTCATCCCCAGGAACTCATTGCTCTTGCAGGGCCTGCCCCTGGACATGGGGATGTAGCAGCCTAGCCTGGTGTCTCTGTTCCTAAGCAGAGGTCGCCCGCATGTGCTGAACAAGCAACCAGGGAGCAATGAAGAATGTATTGGCCAGAGGGTGCCAAGAGCAGCCTCGGTGCAATCTTACTTTTATGTGTTTAAATTTTAGGTGCTGGACATTAATGAGGGCCTGTGATGAGATGGGTGTTATATGCAACTGATGAATTCCTGAATGCTACATCTGAAACTAATGATGTACTCTGTGTTGGCTAATTGAATCTAACTTAAAAAAATAACTTTAGATCTAGAGCAAAGTTGCAGAAATAGCATTAAGATTTTCTCTAGTCCCTTCACCCAGCTTCCCCTTGAGTTAACTTCTAACCAGAACAATGATAGAAACCTGGAGATTCACATGACAGACCACATCTGAATCTGAATTCTACCCACATTCCAACTCCTATCTTTTTTCTGGCTCAGGTTCCCATGCAGAATTCCACATGGTATTTAATTGCTGCATCTCCTTAGTGTTCTCTAGCATGAAACTGTTCCTCAATCTATCTTCCCTGACCTGGGCACTTTTGAAGAGGACAGGCCAGGTTTTGTAGAATGGGCCTGCATGTCGGTTTGTCTGATGTGTCCTTAGGTCAGATTGAGTTTATGCACTTGGGGCAGGACTGTCACAGAAGTTATGTGCGCTCTGCAGTGTGCCACTTTACATGATGTCAAATTATTTTGCTCTTGGCAAAAGTGACCCTCATCATTTCGAGGACGCCTGCCCCCGTCTGGAGGGCTTCTCCCCCGTAAACTTACTATTTTTCCCATTCCAGATCATAAATATCTCCTGGGGAGATACTTTGAGGTTATGAAAACTTTCTGTTGATCAGAATACTTTCTCACACTGATTTTTAGCATCGGTGGGTGATTCTACCTGTGGTGATCCCTACTGTGGTGTTTACCATGGTGATCTTGTATCTCCATCATTTCTTCTACATCAATTAACTGAATCCACTGTAAGAAAGAGCTGCTCCTCCTGCTTCACTTATTATTCAGTTATTTATTTATACAAGTATGGACTTGTGGATATTTGTTTTATTCTGTGGGTTATAATCTGTTGCCATCATTATTTATTGTTTTGTTCAAGTAATCTCAGATTTGGTAAGTGAGATTGGATCCTCTGGCCTTTAGCCATGCCTGGGTGTGATTAAAACATTTTTTTTCATTGTGGTAAAATACACTTAACAAAATTACCATCGTAACCATTTTTATGTGTACAGTTTAGTGGTGTTAAATACATTCACATTGTTGTGCAACCACCACCACCAACCATCCCCAGAACTCTTTCCATCCTGCAAAACTGAAAGTCTGTCCCCAGTAAACACTAATTCCCATCCCCCCTCCCCAGCCCTTGGCACTTGCCAGCCCCCTTTCTGTCTCTATGAATTTGATGACCCCAAGTACTCACATAAGTGGAATCGTATGTTATCTGTGACTGGCTTATTTTGCTTAGCATAATGCCCTCAAGGTTCATCTGGGCAGTGGCATGCTGTAGGATTTCTTTTATTTTTCAGGGTGAATAGTATTTCATTGCAGGTATACACTACATTCTGCTTGTTTATTCATCTGTCAATAGATATTTGGGTTGCTTCCATGGCTCAGCTACTGTGAATAATGTTGCTGTGAAGTGGGTGTACAGGTACCCCTTTGGCACCCTGCTTTCAGTGCTTTTGGGCATATACCTGGAAGGGGAATTGCTGGGCCATATGGTGATTACATTTTTAACTGTTTGAGGGCCCACTGTACTGTTTTTCACAGCAGCTGTACCATCCCACTGGGGCAAGCCGGCCCTGAGCAGGGAGCACCACTGTGGGTAGAGCCGGGAAGGAGGAGGGGCAGCAGTCTTCTCCTGGGGATGCGGCCTGGGGTATGTGCAGTCTAAAGCCACCTCATCTGGAGCTGCCACCAGCTCACCTGCCCAGCTTCTAGTTGTAGCTCCAAGAGCCCAGGGTCATTACTGCTGGTGAGCAAGCTGTGTTGCCGTGCGTGGATGCCATACAGTGCCAGGCTGGCTGTGGGGGACTAGGGAGGGGTACCAGATATTTGCCTGATGTCACCTTTCTTACTCTGGGACTCTGCCCTTGTCTCCTAGTATGAGGCCTGGTGGCCTGGTCCTCTGTGGGGAGTAGGATCACCCAGGGCACCTGATCCTCCCTGAGGGCCCTGCAGTGGTGTCCAGTGACAGTGGGCCCACCAAGCCTGCCTTTATTTGGATGTGGTGCTTTTGGTCCTTGATGGCCTCGCTACTCTGGCTCCCCCATCTAGGTTCCTGCAACCCACAGAGGGGCCCAGGGCTGTGTTGGCTGCCGCCCTGGCTCTGCAATTAATGAACATCCCAAGGTTGCTGGTGCTGGAGCCCAGCACTCCACCCTGGACGACAAGTGAGGACATAGCATGATAGTGTCTGAAGGCCTGCAGAGCATCCTGGCCACGGCCCAGAGAACCTGGGCATTATAGCCCTGGCTCTTCCCATAAATAAACCAGACAAGATCCTTCATCAGATGGTGTGGCCTGATTTTTTGTTTTGGGAAATCTGGGCTAGAAGGGGCAACAAAGTGCCTCAGGCCCTAGGAGGGCAGCGGGCCCGGGAGTGGCAGCTGGGCAGGCAGGTAGAGGACGGTCGGCGGTCAGCCTGCCCTGGATATCGTGGCAGGCCCCAGAGATCCGAGCAGGAACAGAAGCCGGATTTGAAGGAAACCAGAATTGGACAGGGTGCCAGGCTCTCTGTGCCTGTGAGGACTGAGATGTTCAGAAAGGGGCTGGTGGCCCTGGGGGACCCAGGGAAGGGACAGCCTGTGGTGAAAACTGAAAGTCAGGCTCTTTTGCCTGGAAAACTTCCAGACCTGGGGACCCAGCACATATGGCCACAGAGGACAGGTCCCCTCCATCTCCAGTCTCACCCTCTCAATATTTCCTTTGAAGTCTGGGAAAAACTGAGGCCTAGGGAGGGGAAGGCTGAGCCAGCATTGCATCATGAGGCCTGCATTTTCCCTGTCAGGGTTTTTGTGTCTGTTCTACCTCTGAGGGAGCACGTCCACTAGGCAGTGCATCTTCCTCTCACCATTCTGAGCATGGCCTAGCATCCCTGCTTCCTGTGGGACTGGCCTTGACTGGCCCCTCTGCCCTAGCCTTGATCAGACCTGTGTTAAGGGGATTCCAGGTTCGGCTGCTGACTTCCTCTGGGGGCCGGCTGCCCCACAGCTCCCTGGGTAGAAGCCCTGTCAACCAAACCAGTCTTTTCCACCAGTGGGCTACTGGACTCTTGGTGAGCCCATGTCTTCCCTCTGGCTAGGGGGACCCTCCTGGGGTAGCAGGACATGGCCTCTCAGATCACTGGGGCTTGGGACTTTGTCTCTGGAAAGTGTATTGGATCATGCTGCCCATCTAGAATTACATTCCCTTCTAGAAACTGTGTGGGTTCAGCCTTAAGAGTCCCAGGAAATTCTGGGGTGCTGTGGGCATGTGAAAAGCTGCCTGGCAGGAGCCCTAGCTAGCCTCTGAGGGTAAAGCCAGCCTCTCCACAGGAATGGAGGAGAGATGCCCACTTGGAGCTGCCCCCAGTGGGGCTCTGGAGCAGAGTTCCTGCTGGTCCCCAGAGAGGGGGTTTAGAAGGTAGGGTCCTCCCACCTGTTCCTCTTGTACTGGCTGTGCAGCATTTCCATCCCCTTGGGCCTGCACTCTCTGCTCTGTGCCATAGGAGCTGGAATGTCCACCATAGGAGGGGGAGTGTTGGGAGCCCTACATGGCTAGCCTTTAATATGCTCTGACTTTGCTGGAGTCATATCCTTCTCCTTGCCTGATGTACGGGGTGACCTGCCGAGGTGATTCTTCTCCTTCCTGTTGTCTGGAGTGCTCCCTGAGTAGCAGCCCTGCCCAGTTCTGTTATTTTAGGACCCAGGGACCATCCAGCACCCCTGTCAGAGGCCAAGACTACATCCTGGTGGTGTTGGAGCATGGAGGCTGTTCTGGGCTGTGTCTGAATTGTGTCCCTACTCCCTATTTATATATAAAAGTCCTGGCCTTAGGTATCTCCAAATGTGACTGCATTTGGAGATAGGGTTTTTTCCCCAGAGATATAATTAAGTTAAAATGAGGTCACATTGGGTTCAGTATGACTGGCGTTCTTATAAGAAGAGGAAATTTGAATACAGACACATACAAAGTAATGACCATGTGAGGACACAAGGGGAAGGTGGCTGTCTACAAGCCATGGAGAGGAGGCCTCAGAAGAAACCAATTCCACTAATATCTTTATCTTGGGCTTCCAACCTCTAGGATCATGAGAAGTAAATTTCTGTTTTTGAAGCAGCCCAGACTGTGGTACTTTGTTGTGGCAGTCTGAACAGGCTAAGACAGAGGTGTTAGAGGTGGTATTGGCCCTGCTATCTTGAAGGAAGAAATGTTGGCAGCTTCTCAGAGCATTGGAGATGCAGAGTGAGCCTGGGTGAATGCTGAGGAAGGGTCCTGGAGTCATCAGGCTTGTGGGCCCTGCAGCAGGACTTTGTGGGCTTTGCTCACCCGAGTGTCTTCTGGGGGTCTAGGATGACTGGGTGGCAGTGTCTGCGGGGTCTGGAGTTCTGTGGGTGTACATGGCTGCTGTCACTTTGGTCCAAGTTCCCTGCCACCAGTTAACATTGCTCATGGGGCTGTTAGCCACCTCACAGCCATCCTTAGGACCCAAAATAACACATATTTAGGAAAAAAGCATATATTGGTGCTGCTAGACAAGTGCCCCTGCCCCCCAGCACCTTGACTAGCTCATGCAGGTTCTGTCTGGACCAAGCTGGGGGAGGGGAGCTGAGAAATGCTGGCCCCCAGCCCAGTGAGAGGATGGGAGGAAAGGTGGGTGTGCATGGCCTTTGGGGAGGCCGGGAGGCCTGATGGGATAGTAGGGCAAAGACGCGGGGTTCCAGCTGGTGTGTGTGTTGTGTGAACTGGGCTGGCCCAGGGTGAAGGCTAGCTGAGGGAAAGGGCTGTCAGCAGGACCTTGAACAAGGAACTTGGACCTTATCCTGTGAGCTCTCCACCTCACGTCTCAAGGCCACAATCTGCCAGGGCCCAGCTGGTGAGATACGGGAGCTCAGAACGAAAAATTCCACTTTTCGATATTTTGGCAAATGTTCTTGCAGCGAGAGTCATTTTTCTTTTTTAGTGGAGAGCGCCCTGTTATTTATGTGAATGTTAATTTGTGACTGGGGACATTCCCCGACGCGGTCTTCGTGCTGAGCAAGACCTGGGAAATGTCAGCTGGAGCATCTGTCAGGAATGGGTGGCAGTTCTTGTGATGGATGGGCAGGCCGTCATGGTCCCAGGGTCTGAGCCTGACCCACTGACCCCTCTGCTCTGGCCAGGCCAGGAGACCAGCTGCATTTCCTGGAGGCCCTCTCTGGTGCTCCTGTGCTCAGAGGCTGAGTGTGGGATAGTCTGGACTCTCACAGGCTGGACAGGCCAGCTCCCTTGGGAGCCACCCTGGTGCTGCCTCATTTAGTGGGAAAGACTGCCAGGCCAGCATCTTGTCTATCCTATTTTACTCCCTTATCTTTCTCTTCCTCTCCCCACTCCTTCCCTGCTCCTTTCTTTGAATCTTTTGCTATAAGTCCTTTGTAAACATCTCAAAAAATACAGAAAATACTAATAAAAAAGCAAAACCCACCCCAAACCTTAACACTGTTAACCCTTTGTGGCACATATTTCCAGACCCTTCTCACTTCATGTTAATGATAATAACTGGCTAGTGTACTAGGCACTGTGCTGAGTGCTATATCTCATTTAACCCTCACACCAGGTATGCAAATACCATTATTCTCATTTTGTAGCAGCAGCACCGAAGCTCAGAATACACAACCGGTCCTGACGTCAGCTTTGGAATTGAAGAGAGTGACTTGGAGGCCATGCCCTGATTTATCAGTCTCAGCTAACATTCAGCACAGAGATATGCGTGACTTTACATAAGGGCATCATACTGGCAACTGGGCCTGCCTTTCTTAGTCAACGGTGCATCATGGATGTATTTGTTCTTTAAGCGGTAAAAAAGTCTTGTCTGCAAAACTCTTTAGACTTAGCGTAAATTTGTAAAATTTGTGCAAGTCAAAGAGATTTTTGAAAGCAATCTGACCATTTATGTTTATTGTTACAACAGATATGTTTGTTACTGCTGTCATCTTATTTACATTTTCTGTTTTTACAGTCTTGTGTTGTTTTTCTCATCTTACATATTCACTATATGATTTAATCTCCTTCATTTCCAGTAATTTGGAGGCTGTATATTAGCTTTGTAGGTTTTACAAGTTCAAATAGGTTTCTTAAATTAGTATTTATCAACTTTAGCAGCTTATCAGTAACTGTTGATCCTTCTATGGGAGATTAAGAAATTCATTGCAAATAAACTACTTCTTTTGTCCTTCCTATACTCTCTCTCATTTTTATTGACTTGTTTGACAATTTTTACCCCAACTTATTAAAGTTGAATTAGGAGTTATTTTTTACGTTGCATAACTTTCCTTTCCAGAATGTATGGTAAACAACATCTGGTTTGTAATAATAATTATCACAGTGGAATGGATGCAGAGGCCAGTTCTGGTACTTTCAATCTGTGATTTCCCCATTTTTGAGAATTGGATTTTGAAATCAAGCCTGGGTTGCATAAAGCAGCAAGTGAGGAATGAAGAGGAAGGGTATAAAGTGCAGCTGATGCTGTGGAGAAAATTCTGTACAGCAGCAGAGGTAGGGCGCATGCTCCCACAGTGTGTCCCCTGCTCCTGGAGGCTCTGACTTGCTCAAGGTCACACGCTTGGTTAGTTTGTAGACTTCAAGTTCTTAGGCCATTTCTCTAGGCCATTGTTCCCTAAGCATTAGCAAAAGAGATGGATTAATGTGGCACTGAACATGACATTGAGAAAGCACTGGATCTTATCAAAATCCCAGCTGGCTTCTTGGCAGAAATTGGCAAGGTGATCCTAAAGTTCATATGTAAATATAAAAGACCCAGAATAGCCAAAACAACACTGAAAAAGAAAAACAGACTTAGAGGACTCACACTCTCTGCTTTCCAAACTTACTACAAAACTACAGCATTCAAGATGGTGTGGTACTGGCAGAGGGATAGACATACAGATCAGTGAAGCAAAACTAAGGATCCAGAAATAAATCCTCACATTAATTTTTGACAAGGATGCCAAGACCATTCAATGGAGGAAGAAATAGTCTCATCAACAAATGGTGCTGGGACAATTGGATGTCCACATGCAAGAGAATGAATTTGGACTCCTGCCTCATACAAGGTAAAAATTTTAATCTCAAAATGGATTGTAGATCCAAAGGTAAGAGCTAAAACTCCTCTTAACAAGTAGAGAAGTAGGTCTTTATTCTTTTGGGTTAGGCAAAGCCTTAGCACACCAAAAGCACAAATAACAAAAGAATAAGTTGGACTTTATGAATATCCTTTATAACTTCAAAGAACACTGTCAAGAAAGTGAAAAGACAACTTATAAAATGAGAGGAAATGTTTGCAAATCATGTGTCCAATAGGGACTTGAATCTAGAATATGTGAAGAACTTTTACTAAAGTCAATGAAAAAATGAAAATAATCCAATTGCAAAATGAGCAATCGTTCTGACTAGTCATTTTTCCAGAGAAGAGAAACAAATGGCCAGTAAGCACATTTGTCACATCTTTCGTCATCAGAGAAATTGAAATCAGAACCCCAGTGGGATGGTACCCCACACAAATTAGGATGGCTAGAAGAAGTAAGATAGGTAATAACAAGTGTTTGGCAAGGAGGTGGAGAAGTCGGAATACTTACCGTTGCTTTCTCACTCCCCACTGGTGGGAATGTAAAATGGGATAGCTGCTTTGGGAAATTGTGTGGCATAGGGTTACCATATGACATAGCAATTCCACTTTTAGGTGTATCGCCATGAGAAATGAGAACCTCTGACCACACAAAAAACTTGTGCATGACTGTTCACAAGAGCCAAAGAGTCAAAACAGTGCAAATGTCTATCAACCAATGAATAGATAAATAAAGTGTGGCACATGTCTACAATGGAATATTAGTTGATAGTAAGACAGGAATTTAAGTATTGACCTATTCTACAGCATGGGAATCTTGAAAACATTATGTTAGGTGAATGAAGCTAGCCACAAAAAATCACATACTGTATGATTCTCTTTATAGGAAATGTCCAGAATAAGCAAATCCATAGAGACAGAAAATAGATCAGTGGTTTCCAGGGGCTGGCTTGTGCATGTGTAGGGAAGAGGCTGGGGGTATATGGGAGTGACTGCTAATGAATACAGGTTTTTTTGGGGGGAGTGATAAAAAATGTTCTAAAATTGATTGTGGTGATGGTTGAATTATACACTGTGTAAGTGGGTGATTGTATGATATGTGAATTATAGCTCAGTAAAGCTGTTATGTATTAAAAAAGCATGAGTCTCATAGTGAGAAAGTTATTCCTCTCTCAATTCTATTTTAAACTTTCAGATTGAATCAAAGAGAGTCTCAGTTTGATGCTAACAAGTCTTTAATGCCTCTTCAATTTTTTTTATAACAGAGAGAGATCAGGATTCAGGCTCAGAGTCTTAGCCTACAGGATTATCTAGCTAGAATTTAACAAACTAGGTAAGGCAAGAGTTGTGATGGCAGTGAAGAGAATGTGGGAGTTTGATGTCCTCCGCACTGGATCTCCTGTGGGCTGGTGTTGGGGGGCAGGCCTGTGTTTCCAAGTCTGCTTCTGCCCCACTGGGAGATCTGATATAGTAGTTTAACTTCTTTGAGCCTTAGAGTCCCCTGAGGTGGAGTGTTCCACCTTACAGAATTTTTTTTTGAGGGGGGGTTGAAATTACATCATATTTAAAGACCCTGTAGAACACCTAATGTACATTGGGGACTCAAGCTGGAGGTCACTCAGGTACCATCACACCCCTTAGGAATGACTGGCAGAGAGAGGCTTACCACATTGAGACACAAAAGGATCTCAGGCAAGGAGTGGGGTGTGTGGGGATCTGCCCAGGGATGGAGAGCAAGCTGCCATGCCCTCCAGGGAGGCCTTGGCCTTTCTTTTGCAGGCAGAGGCAATGATCCAGGGGAGGAGTGGGTTTCCTTCTCTTAGTTGTTTGGGGTCTTTCTATTGGAGCTCTCCTAGGTCCTGTTGGAATTAATGGAAAAATGACCAATGCCTAACTCACAGCTCACCTGGCCCAGCTTCTCATGTTGCAGATGAGGGAACTAGGGGCGGCAGAGGGAACAGGACTGGCCTCAGACCAGGATTTGAAGCCAGGTCTCCTGGCTCTGTATCCAGTGCTTGCTCCCCCTATCTAGTCTCTCCCTTCACTCTGTCCTTCAAAGTGGGCTCCAGCTTTCCTTAGCACTTGACTGGGTATGGGGCTTGGTTCTGATGACATGTGTCTGTTGGGGCCTCGTGATTTTGAACATCGGAAACTGTAGGGGCAGCTTTGGGCAAAAGAGGGATTTTTCTGGAGCAGAGGATCTTGAGGGGCCTGAGACCAGGTCTGAGAAAGGGCAGGGCCTTCTAGATGGGCTTACCGAGGCTTTGTGGTACACAGGCTCAGGATCCTGTGCTCAGTGACCTCTCTGCGGTCACCTGGCTCAGGAAAACACTACGAGGCCTAGCTCCAGCAACAGCTTCCCCTCCAGCTGGGAAGTATGCTCTGGCCTGCACACTGAGGGGAGGGATGGCTCCCCAAGAGGAAGGAGGGGGGTGGATGGCACAGGGTAAGGGCCACATGGGCCCACCAAGTGTGGCAGAGAGCAAGGGAGGTGGGGACTCTGCCCCAAGGGCATCCACAGACATGCTTCTCCAGAAGAGGATGTTCTGGGAGGTGCAGAGCAATTGCTGTTGAAAACCTAGAGGAGAGGACAGATATTTCCACAGGGTTTTTCTCTCACCTGCTGGTGGCCAGTGCTCCTCACAGATGACTGGTGTTCCTTTTGGAAAAGTGAAAACATGAATATGTAAAACATCCTCTCTGGTGCTGAACTGTGAAGGAGCCCCTGCTGGCTGGGACAGAGTAGCTTAAATCCCATGGAACTTCAGTTCTCAGGCCTGTCATAGGTGGTGGTTGGGGTCCAGGCCTGCCTCTGCAATAAGGCTTCCAGGGCTGCCCTCATCTTCCCCAGGTGCCTGGGAAATGAAAGATGCCCCAGAACGGGCGGATCCCATTTTGGCATGCACTCACTAGACCATCACTACCAAAAGGGAGGAGAGAAGAAGGGATATGGTTCTGTCAGAGCTAAAATAGCTCCAGAAATGGAAATCTTACCAGATGCCAGCATTTTGGAGGATTCCTTTGGCAAATGCTGGTGTGTATGTGTGTTTCAGAGCAAGGTTGAGTTTTGGGTGACAGCAAGCCGATGCAGATGTCTGCTGCCTTGTCTTCTGTCAGAGTCCTTCTCTTTCTCCTCCTCCTCCCCCTCCTCCTCCTCCTTCTCCTCCTCCTCCTCCTCCTCCTCCTCCTCCTTCTTCTTCTTCTTCTTCTTCTTCTTCTTCTTCTTCTTCTTCTTCTTCTTCTTCTTCTTCTTCTTCTTCTTCTTCTTCTTCTTCTTTCTATTCTCGATTGTCACCACTGCAATCCCGATAGGCACCCTCCAGTCTTGGTAGTAGAGGTCCACAAGAATGGCAAGATTGAGTAACAGCCTTGGTCCTCGTCACGCACATGTGGAATCCTGTTGCATGCTACAACCCACAGCTCCCACTAAAGGAGCCAGTGAGGACAGTGAACTGAGGGCCTTGAGATGGGAACAGGATGCATGCTTGCTTTCCAGAGAGACCTCAGCTCTCATAATGTCAGTGTTTTGAACACTTTAAAATTCAAAGTAATAGAGGATAGCTGTTAAGTCTTTAGGTTCTTATAAATTTTTTAACCCTTATTTTCCTAGTGACTACTTCATCATAAGCCAGACAACAAAGAAACACAGAGCATAGATGGAAGGAGTAGGGCAGGCATCTTATAATTCACCAAGTTTTGAGAACCAGGGAATTGATCTGATGACCAAAGAGACACCAGGCTCTAAGCCCCTACAGTAGCACCTGAGGGTCAGGTATAGAGTCCTCCCTGTGAGCCTCCCTCCTGGCTCGGTTGGATGGTCACAGAGTTCAAGAGCAGAGTAAGTTTGCAGTAAGAGCCAGTGTTAGGGTGCCAGCCCCACCAAGGGGCACCAGGCTGGACAGATGCAGTTAGGCTCCCGATGGAGTGTCCTTCAGACCAGTGTGCTTCAGGGACTACTTTAAATGGTTATTAAGTGGGAGAGAAAACAGATTCTTATTAATAAAAATTATATATAGAAACAGATACACTTGCTACTGGTAGCAGGAAAATCAGAGTCCTGGAAAAAACTCAGTGAAATGTAGCCCACGTTCTGTACCTTGTTCTCTTGTCAATTTTCTTTTGCAGATTTTTAGACAGATCATTCCTGGGGTGGATACCAAGATGCTTGAAAATCAGGCAATGAGATGAACCTCACTTTCTTTCTGAAGAGCCCCTCGCCAAGTTTATTTGGGCCAGTGGTCTGGAGAGGTGACCAAATGCTAGTTTCAGATGGTCATTTACTGGTTCTGGGGTGGCAGTTCTGGTCTTGAGGTGGGCAGACCGTGTAGTCTCAGATGGTCAGCCTCTGGACTCAGTGAGGTCAGCCACTGGCCTTGGGGCAGGTGCCACCCATGGTCATCAGTATGACATCATGTGTGTATTCCATCGATACCTGGAAGAGATGGGTTGATGCTGGTGAGGTATGTCTGACTTGTCCATTTGTGAACACTGTCCATTAGAGGTCTCTGGTTTCATGAAGAAATCTGAGTAAACTGCCATCATACTTCAGATTTATCTCCGTGAACTCAAGTGCCCTTCAGATGGGTGTTTGGAAGGGTCCCTGCCAGGCAACCAGGCCAATTTGGGCCCTGGTTTCCTGACTCTGGCAAGGGCCAGGACAGCATCAAACAGATTGAGTTCCCTAGGGTCAGCCTACCAGGAGACCAGCCAGGGAGGAGAGCCTGACCTCTGGCATATGGGGAAACCTCTAACTGCCCTGGGATCTCTGAGGTCAGAGAGGGCTGCTCTTCACCAGGTTTGGTTCTGGGTTGTTGTCACATTGGGTCCCTTCAGAATAACCCTAGGGCTGTAGGCCTGTGGCATAGACTCCCAACCTGGGGTGCAAGAGTCCCTTCAGATGAGGGGGTTACCTTGCTGTTTGCTGATGTCCTACTGTCCTGCTCTAATTGCCATAATAGGCCTGGTCTGGCCCAGGGACCCACCCAGGAAATGCTCCTTCCACCTGGGGTTGGGCTCTGATTTCTTGATCCTGTGTGTTTCTGGCAGGCCTTCCCACCCCTAGGTCTCAGTTTTCTCATATGGAGAGCAAGCAGGTGGATGACATCACATGGGTTGCTGAGCACCGTCAACCTGTGCCCTAGTTCCATGTCCCAGAGTGCAAATGCTCCTGCAGCAACCATATGAGGGGGAGGGATGACCAACCCCAACTATGGGTGAGTAATTGGAGGCCCAAGAAGCCTTAGTGCCTTGGGTGAGGTCATCTGACCAGACAAGTCATGCTGGGAACCCAGAACACTAACTCTGGACCACTCACCTGCTACTGTGCTGCAGGTAGGTCCCACGTGTACTTGAATGGGTTCTATTAATAAGATGGATTTGAGACACCAGTCTGCCCCCAAACCACAAACATGGGAGAGGCCAATGGCACTAGAGAAAGTAACTATTGCTGTTGTCCACCCTCACCTGCATGGCAGTGCAAGGGGATGGCCCATGGTGTCCCTGCCCTTCTTGTCTGTGTCTCAGAGGACATGTCTCATTGTTTTTGGATCATTTATTCACTCATCTGCAAACATTCGCTCACTCCCCGCCTGGCCTAGTGGGACCCTGGGATCTAGGCATGAATCAGAGTGTAGGGGCCTGCAGAGTTCCCATGGGGCCTGTCCTCCCCTCTCTTCTCCTACAGACTGGTGACCTTGGCACCCTAATCTTGGCCCCCATAGCTCTGGCTCCTCCCCTTTCTCTGCATCTTGGACCCCTTCCCAGAAAGTCCAAGATGCAAACTCATGTCTTCAGGGGGGTTGCCGCTCCTGCTTCTCTCATCTTGTGTCCCTCAGAGAATGACTACCCCCTTCTTCCCACTGTCCACTGGGACCCTTGTTAGTTTCCTGCAGCTGATGTAACACATTATTGAAAACAAGAGAAACTTATTCTCTCACAGGCCTGGAGGCCAAAGTCAAGGTGTTGGCATGCCTGTGCTGTCTCTGGAGGCTTGAGAGGAGAACGTGAGGGAACCCCTAGCTAGTGCCAGCTAAGCCAGCATGTCAGATGAGCAACAGGAAGTGCCAGCTGTTCTGATGTTTTGAGAATTTGAAAATCTGGTCATTTATGTGAAATCCTCTGATTCTTAAGTTGGAGCAACTAATTTAAGCTTCTAAAAAGCCCTGAGTGAGGTCACCAAATTGGCAGAGTAGAGGATTCAGCCTCCATCCCCCAACAAAGATGAATAATTAGGCAGCTATCCACAAACAACATCTCTGGGAGAGCTCAGGAGTCCACTTAAAAAACTTTAGCAATGCAGTAGAACAAAAACCCTGAGAAAAAAGGCCCAAGAAGAAAAGGAAGGCAGCTTCATTTTGTTTACATCATCCTGTCCCCCAGGCCAGCACTGCTCAGTGCCAAGAGGGAACTCCCCAGCACTAAAGACTTTCCCACACTGGGAGAGGGAGAGTGGGATGAGCAAGCAGCTTCCCAGCCTCTCTGGGCAATGAACAAAGGACCCAGTCCATGTCATCCCATCCAGAAGCCAGTGAAGCTGAGATGTATAGAGACAGCCTGGAACAAGAAGGGCAGGAGTTACTAGCATGAGGAGTGGCCGTGGTTCCCAGTCGTCTACTATGCAGGGGGTACCAGCAGCTTTCACCAGTGGCCAGCACAGCTGCTGTGGATCCCTCAGATTTTACCACTGAGGTTTCACCCCAAAGGCTTTCATATTCACAGAAACTAGCTGCTTGAATCATCCCGCTCCCTCCTCCCATCCCCTTAAGCATGGGATCTGCATCAGCAGCCTGCCCTGGCCTCTGTGGCTACACAAGTGCAAAACACCAGCCTAGACCCTGTGGCTGATCCCCATAGCCATGGACACACAAGGCTAGCCCCTCCAGCTGTGCACATGCATGCCACTGACCTGACTCGTAGTCACCGACCTCCACTGCCACGTGTGCACCCATGGTGGGACCCTGCAGTCATGGGAGTGCACATTGACAGCCGGGTTGTTGGTAACTGCTAGTTGCCTATAGTTGGCTCTGGTTCTTGGCCGTGGGTTCTGGAGCTTGTCGTGTGTATGTCTGCAACCAGACCCTGTCACTACCCAGGCATCTGCATCTGGTCCCCACAGCTGAGTATGTGCTTACCGCTAGCTCTGGCCACCACCACTCTTTACCCTGATCCCTAGTCACTGGACCTGGAGGTGCCCCCAAAGATCCCAACAGTGCTTATAGCCATTGCAGACTCCTGCAGTACTCAGCAAAGACCACACAGCTGTCAATGTTGTGGATCCTAGCAGCCTAAGTCAATGAGACATCCTGTCCTCCCTACCCACCCTGCCTCTTCCTGGTCTCAGAGCCACCACACACCCCCTGCAGTTGGTGCCCTGCTTTTGCCCACTAGATCTGGGGTCACAGCATGAGCCAGTGTGCTCCCACCTGCAGGTAAAGGTCTTTTCTTAACGAAGTCAGTTCATAAAGCCTGAAAATGTGCAGAAACCTATGCAAGACTACAGGGATTTTGAAGAATCAGAAAAATGTGACACCATCAAAGGAAGACAGTAGACTCCCAGTAACTATCTGAAAGAAATGGAGATACATTAGTAGCCTGATAAAGAATTCAAAATAATTGTTCCAAAGTTGTTCAGAGAGCTTTAGGAGAGGACAAACAATTTAACAAATTGAAAAGTTGAACAAAGAGATAGAAACCATAAAAAAGAACCAAACAGATATTGGAGCTTAAAAATACAGTTTTTGAAGTGAAAGATTCAATAGAGAGCATCAACAGCAGACTGGATCACATAGAAAAGATAGTGTGCTAGAATGCAGATTATTTGAAATTATCCAGTCAGAGGAGCAAGAGAATGAAAAGGAATGAGGAAAGCTTATGAGACACCACTAAGAGAAACAATCTACACATTAGTGGAGTCCCATAAGGAGAAGAGAGGGAGAAAGGGGCAGAGAGTTCATTTAAAGAAAAATGGCTCAGAACTTCCCAAACCTTGGGAGACATTTGAACATCCAACTTTATGAAAATCACCCCCAAATTTCAATCTAAAAAGATCTTCTGTAAGACACATTATAATAAAACTGTCTAAAATCACGAAGAGATATTTTTAAAAGCAGCAAGAGAAAAAATGTATCTCCTATAAGAGAACCCCTATAAAGTTCTCAGTGGATTTCTCAGCAGACATTTTGCTGGTCAACAGAACTGAGAGGATATATTAAGAGTGCTGAAATAAAAGAAAAAAAAAAAAACCAACAAAGAATACCTTATCTTGCAAACTTGTTCTTCAGAAATGAAGACATGATAAGGACTTTACCAGCCAAGCAAAAGCTGAGGAGAGCTCATCACACTAGACCCACCTTAACGAAATGCTGAGAATTCTTCAAGTTGAAACAAAACGGTGCTAATTAGTAACATAATATGTGAAGGGGTGCCTGGGTGGCTCAGTTGGTTAAGTGTCTTCCTTCAGCTCAGGTCATGATCTCATGGTCCTGGGATGGAGCCCTGAATCAGATTTCCTGCTCAGTGGGGAGTCTGCTTTCCCTCTCCCTCTGTATGCCTCTCTCTCTCTCTTTTTCTCTCTTCCTCTCTCTCCCTCTCAAAAGACTGAAATCATACCAAGTAACTTTTCTGATTATAGTGGTAAGAAACTTAGAAGTCAACAACAGGAGGAGAACTGGAAAATTCACAAATATGTGGAAATTAAACAACACATTCTTGGACAACGCATGGGTCAAAGAAGAAATCAAAAGGGAGATTGGGAAAATATCTTGAAACAAACAAAAGTGGAAACGCAGCACACCAGAACTTCTATGATACCGCAAAAGCAGTTTTTTTTTAAAGATTTTATTTATTTATTCATGAGAGATGCAGAGAGAGAAACAGAGACCTAGGCAGAGAGAGAAGCAGGTTCTTCGCAGGGAGCCTGATGTGGGACTCGATCCCCATCCCCAGACCCAGGATCAGGACCTGAGCCTAAGGCAGATGCTCAACCGCTGAGCCACCCAGGCATCCCTGCAAAAGCAGTTCTAAGAAGAAAGTTTATAGTGATAAATACCTACAATAAAAAAATAAAGTTCTCAAATAAACAACTTAACTTTATACCTTAAGGAACTTGGAAAAGAAGAACAAACTAAGCCTAGAGTTAGCTAAAGAAAAGAGATAACAAAGATCATGGCAGACATAAATGAAGTAGAGAACAGAAAAACAATAAAAAGGATCAACAAAGCCAAATAAAATTAAGATGTAAATAAGAATTTAAAAGATATTACAACTGACATCGCAGAAATATTAAAGGATCATAGGAGAATACTATGAATATGTATTTATACAGAATACTTATACAACAAGATTGGACAACCTGGAAGAAATGGACAAATTCGTAGAAATGTACAACCTACCAAGACTGAATCAGGAAGAAATAGAAAATCTAAACAGATTTTACTCAATAATGAGTAAGCAGATTCAACTAGTAATCAAAAATATTTCCAAACAAAGCAAAGCCCTGTCATAGATGATTTCACAGGTGAATTCTACCAAACATTTCAAGAGTTAATGCCAGTCCTTCTCAAACTATTCCTAAAAATCCAAGAGGAAGGAATGTTCCCAAACTTGTTTTATGAGGCCATCATTACCCTTATACCAAAGCCAGATAAGGATGCTACAAGAAAAGGAAACTATAGGCCAATATCCCAGATGAATATAGTTGCAAAATTCCTAACAAGATACTAGCAAACTGAATTTAACAGAACATTGAAAGGATCATGTATGTGATCGAGTAGAATTCATCCCTGGAATGCAAGGTTGTTTCAACATATGCAAATCAATAAGTGTGATCCACTACTTTAACAGAATGAAAAATAAAATTTTTAGGATCATTTCAATAGATGTAGAAGAAGCATTTGACAAAACTCAGCCTCCTTTCATGATAAAACTCTCAACAAATTGGTTATAGAAGGAATGTAGCTCAACATAATAGAGGTCATGTATGTGACAAGCCTGCAGCTATAAAGGTTAAACATTTTCCTGCTAAGATCATGAGCAAGACAAGGGGGCCCACTCTCACCACGCCTATGCAACTTAGTGCTGGAACTTCTTTTTAAAATTTATTTATTTATTTATTTTTTAGAACTTCTTCTTTTTTTAAAGTTTATTTATTTATTCATTATAGTAATTTCTACACCCAATGTGGGGTTTGAACTTATGACCCCAAGATCAAGAGTCACACACTCTTCTAAGCCATCTGGGTGCCCCAGTACTAGAACTTCGAACTAGAACAGTCAGGCAAGATAAAGAAAAGGCACCCAAAAAGGAAAAGAAGAAATAAAATTGTCCAAGTTTCCTGGTTACATGATCTTATATACATAGAAAACCCTAAAGACTGCACTAAAAACTGTTAGAATTAATCACCAAATTTATTAAAGTTTCAGGATACAAAAATCAACATAGAAAAATCAATTAAATTTCTATACACTAACAGTGAGCTATCTGAAAAAGAAAAAACAACTTAATTTATAATAGCTCTAAAATGCTATAATAATTAGGAATAAATCTACCCAAGGAAGTGAAAGACCTATACACCAAAAAAAAAAAAAAAAAAAAAAAAAAAAAAAGATATTGATGAAAGAAATTGAAGAAGATACAAATAAATGGAAAGATTTATTTGGGGAGTCTAAAAATTAGTGAAAGGGAATAAAGCGGAAAGGAGAGAAAATGAGTGAGAATATCAGTGAGGGTGACAAAACATGAGAGACACCTAACTCTGGGAAGTGAACAAGGGGTAGTGGAAAGGGAGGTGGGCGGGGGGTTGGGGTGACTGGGTGATGGGCATTGAGGAGGGCACTTGGCGGGATGAGCACTGGGTGTTATGCTATATGTTGGCAAATTGAACTCCAATTAAAAAAAAAAGTAAAAAAAATAAAAATAAAACGGGAAAAAAAAGAAAGATATACTGTGTTCATGGATCAGAAGAGTTAATAATGTTAAAATGTCCTACTACCCAGAACCATCTATAGATTCAATGGAACCCTATCAAAATTCCAAATTCTGGTAGAAAACCAACCCTAAAATTTGTGAACCACCAAAGACCCCAAATAGTCAAAGCAATCTGAAGAACAAAAGTGGAGGCATCATTTTTTTTTTAATTTCAAACTAGACCTCAAAGCTACAGTAGTCAAAACAGTATGTTATTGACACATCGACTAATAGAATACAATTGAGAGCCTAGAAGTAGTCCCACACATACTGTCAGATTATGTTTGACCGATGGGATGGTCAAACATAATCTGGGAATACTAGATGGGAAAAGAATCTCTTCAGTAAATGATGTTGGTAGTCACTTGCCAAAGAGTGAAACAAGACCCCTGTCCTACACCAGTCACTAGAGTTAACCCTAAATTGATTAAAGACTTCAGTTTAAGGCCGAAAACCTTAAAACTAGAAGAAAATACAGGCAAAAAACTCCTTGACATTGGTCTCGACAGTGATTTTTTGGATATGACACCAACAGCATAAGCCACCAAAGCAAAAATCAGTAAGTTGGGACTACATCAAACTAAAAAGCTTTTGCACAGCAAAGGAAACCATCAACAAAATGAAAAAGCTTCCTATGGAGTGGAAGAAAATATTGCAAACCATTTATCAGATAAGAGGTTAATATTCAAAATACACAAAGAAGTTACGCAACTCAAAGCATAATCTGATTACAAATGGGCCAAGGGCCTGAATTAAACATTTTTTCAAAGAAGACATACAGATGATCAATCAGTACATAAAGGTGTTCAACATCAGGGAAATGCAAATCAAAACCAACCATATCATCTTCACATTTGTTGGAATGATTATGAAAAGTATAAAATAAGTGTCAGTAAGGGTGTGGAGATAGGGAACCCTCATGCACTGTTGGTGGAATGTGAATTGGTTCTCACTATGTCACATATGTCACTAAGGAGGGTCCTCAAAAAATTAAAAATAGCACCGCCATGTGATCCAGTCGTCCCACTTCTACCTATATATCCAAGGGAAGTGCAAACAAAATATTGGAGATATATCTGTACTTCCATATTCATTAAACCTTTTTCACAGTAGGCATGAAAGCAACCTAAATGTCCATCTGTAGATGGCAAATTGATAAATGTGGTTTGCATATACAATGGAATGTTATTCAGCCTTTATAAAGAAGGAGTTCTTGCCATTTGAAACAACATGGTTGAAAACTGGAAGGTATTATGGTAAGTGAGATAAACTAGACACAGAAAGACAAATGTAGACTCTGAAAGACTCAAACTCAGGGTGTCTGGGTGGCTGAGTTGGTTAGGCATCTGTTTGACTCTTAATTTTGGCTCACGTCATGATCTCAGGGTTGTGGTATCAAGCCCCATGTGGGGTTCCATGCTCAATGGGCGGTCTGCTTGGGATTCTCTCTCTCTCTCTCCCTCTGCCCATACCCTCATGCATACTCTCCCTCTTTCTCTGTCTCTCTAAAATAAATAAATAAATCTTTAAAATAAAATACTCAAACTCATAGCAGGGGAGAGTACAGTAGTGGTTGAGAGTAGAATGGTCGTTGCCAGGGACTGGGGGAAGGGGCAAATGAGAGGTGATGGTCAAAGGGTACAAAATTTCAGTTATGCAAGATAAGTTTTGGAGATCTATTATACAGTACCATGCCTATAGCTAACAATATTCTATCATGTACTTAAAATTTACTAGGAAGGTCAATATTATAAAAAAATGTTCTAATCATGAAAAAATGATGATGAAAGGGTAAGAGGATACTTTGAGAGATAATGGATATGTTTATGCCCTTGGTAGTGATGGTGGAAATGAGTGTATACTCATACCCAAACTCATGGAGTCGTATAGTTGTATACATTACGCACATCTTTTTACATGCCAATCATATTTCAATAAAGTGGTTTTAAAAAAAAACCCTCAACCCCCTGGGTGGGTCATAAATGTGTGATCTAAAGGAAATACATCCGCAGGTTAACACAGCAGGGGGCCCCCACTCTGAGACTACTGATTTATAGCTAACAGATGGAAAATCAAAAGCATGGGAGCTAGATGGGGTGGTGATGGCTGGATAGCCAAAGGGAGGGCAGGGCCATGTGCCTGCACTTGAGGGCGGGATGGCAGCTGGAGCATCTGAACGAGGTGCGGAAGGGAGAATGGGAGTTCACCAGAAGGCCAAAGTGAGGAGGGCCAACTGTGAGTGCTGTCTTGGAAGGATGGGATTGTCCCAGACACTGGCGTGAGAGGTGTGTGAGCCAGGGGCTGGCAGGGCAGTGGCAGGCTGAGAGTCTTGGCTGCCAGAGTATGGAACAGCCTGAATCCTGGTGGGGACAGGGGTCCAGGGAAGGCTTTTCTGCATGGGAGGGGTACGGCCCCGTCTTGGGGGAGACAGCAGTTAAGTTGCTGTAGAGTCTGGACCAGTGACCGATGTGGATGAATGGATAGGTGGTGGGAGCATGGGGACTGTGGTCAGCTGCAGGGATGCCTGCTCCATCCATGGTGCCCACTGCCAGGCAGTATGCCCTGTGGTCCACCTGTTTTATGAGGGACACTGGAATTCTAGTTTTGAAGCATGAAATCTCATCATTTTGAGTGTTGAGTTCAGAACTTTGAAAATACTGTTTGGGTCCAACTGAACATATCCATGGCAGATTTAGTCCTCAGTTGACTGGGATCTGGTGGGAGGTCCCTCTGGGACCCTACTTGCTATTGCCCAGCCTCGGCCTTTGTCCTGTGTTTGTGTCTTTGGGGGGGTGGGGTTAGGGATGACCCAGACAGAGCTTCTTCCCCCGATAGGGCTCACCACCATCCAGGGCTCTGGCCTCAATGACTAGAAGGGGAGGCTCTGGGCAGATGGGGCCTCTGGAGTCACCTGTCTGTGCCCTCTATGGCCCAGGGTTCAAGCCTGGCACCTACCTGGGATGCTGGGCAGGGTCGTTCTGGTCCTGTTGGTCTGGTGGGAGGTCCCCTCGTGACTCTACTTGCTGTTGCCCATCCTCGGTCTGCTCTGCTCTAGGAATCTGAACCATCTCATTTTTGTCCTGCAGGCTGGCCTGATCCGTATGGAGGAGGAGGAATTCTTCATTGAACCCCTGGAGAAGGGGCTGGCAGCCGAGGAAGCTGAGCGCGGCCGTGTGCATGTGGTATATCGCCGGCCCCCCACCACTAGGCCCCCTCCTCCGGGGGGGCCACAGGCCCTGGACACAGGTAAGGCTGCTTGGTGACGCTGGTTGTTCCATGCCCCGGGGTTGCCCAGGCCCAGCTGGAGCCCTGCTGTCACTGACCGCATGCCCCAGTGGGTGTGCTGCAGTGCTGGGGTGGGAGTCACATGACAGCAGGTCTGGGACCTCCATAGCTGGTAATGAAGGCTGCTCAGTGGCCTACGTTCTGCTGTGTGAGGGCCAGTGAGTGGCAGGGAGCAGGAGAAGCACAGAGTAGACCTACCCCTGGGCCCGAGTCTTGTGCCCATGTGTCTGAGCATGTGCCCCTAAAGAAGATGTCTGCTGACCTCAGGCAGCCAACCTCTTCCTCAATGCAGTCTGCCTTCCCGGCAATGACAACTGACTGCCCTTCCCTGACTACTCATAGAGGAAGGTCATGAGCACTCCCTTGGTCCTGTTTGGATCCTGCTTCCCTCTGGAAGACATGTACATGTCAAAGGGGGGACGGGGAGGGAAATGTATGATAGAGACCCCAGAGGTGTACCCACGGCCTTCGTGGCCTGTGCATAGACTCAAATGGGTTTTTTTCTTTTTCAACTTAGAACCAAAGTGCCCCCTGGGCCCAGGACCACAGAAGGAACTTCTGAATGGGTCTGGTGACAGCCCCTGGCTGCAGCCTCTCAGACCATTCAAGAAGGCCTGGCCAACCTGAAGCCCAAATTCCCCCAGCATTCTTGGGATGCTGGAAAACAGGTTGCAGTGAGGCCAGGTTGGGGGCAGACTATGATCCTAGCAGGCCTCGTAGTCCTCAGAGCCTCAGGGACCAGATAAAGCTGCCTTGCCTGTGCTTGGTTGTTAAGGGCTGGGTTAGCCCTCAGACTGTGGTCCAGGACCCCTGGCAGCAGATGTCAGGGCAGGTGGCAGCAGCAGGGAGGCCTGGGTCTTGAGTCAGACTCATCTGCATGTAGATTGAGAACCCCCGAGGCCCCCCTGGATCAGCCCAGTCATGCTGTGATTTGCCAAGATGCTCCGGTCACCCCAAACAGCCCTGGCTCATTTATTTTAGGTCTCTCAGTTCTGACTTCCCAGCTTGACAGATAAATTGGGTGCAGGCTGTCCTGCATTAAATTAGGTACCATTCTAATTTAAAGGAGTGGTGTCAGATACCTTGACCCAGGAGTCCTTCCATCAGGAAGCCCAACACTGTCTGGAGCCGATCAATACTTTGGGTGGATCCTTTTCCCCAAGTGATGAATGGCCTGTCTGCCAGGCCTTCCCCAGCCTCAGCCTTCCTGCCTCTTTCCTATCCTTGCGTTCTCCGCAGGGGGAGGGATGAAGAGTTACCCCGTAAGGTGAAAGTAGGAGTGAAAATGGACAGTGGAAGTACCCCAGACCAGGGGTCAGGGTCCACACTGGCCAGCTGCCTCCTCTGTCCCGTAGGATTAGAAATGCCTGGATCTCAGAGAGCTGAGGGCTTGCCACTGTGGGCTTTGGGCTTGGTGCTTCTGGGTCCTGCTCAAGCTAGGTGAGGTGATGTCTGCCAAGAGGGGCTGCCAGGTGCCGGAGGCTGTTTCTGATCCCAGATTCCATGTGTTGCCTGTCTCCCCACCCCCCGCCCCCGCAGCGGTATTGGCCTCGCCTTATTTTCTGGGCTTTGGTACCTTCAATTAAATCTGTCCTTGCCTCCCCCAGCCATCCACCTACTGTTGGGGAGAGCTTGGAACTCAGCCTGTAGGAAAGGAATTTCAAACTCAGAATAAACTCAGAAACCAGTGACCTCAGAAGATGCTAGGGAGGGGTGCCTGAGTGCCTCAGTGGGTTAAGCATCTGACTCTTGATCTCAGGTCTTAATCTCAGGGTTCAAGCCCCATGCTGGGTTCCATGCTGGGTATGGAGCCTACTTAAAAAAAAAAGAAAAGTAGATGCCACACAGATTGGAAGCTGAAGTTGTACTGGAAGGTGGTGGGGGGGTGAAGATATTTCAGGCTGGACTCTAAGCCTCAGGCCTGGGCTGTGGGCTCTGGGTGGTAGGGCCAGTCCACAGGCCCAGAGTCTGGGGCCAAGTCCCTTTTTTGTGATGTCCGTGCCCATGGTCAGCATGACCCTGTGTGGGTGATTTGGTCCACAGACAGTACA
Organism: Canis lupus familiaris; assembly: GCF_011100685.1. NCBI lineage: Eukaryota > Metazoa > Chordata > Mammalia > Carnivora > Canidae > Canis > Canis lupus. Next base: position 2,621,640 of record NC_049232.1, read on the forward strand.
TTTCTCCTTGGATGTCCCTTCCCACTCAGCCCAGGGCTGAGGCCCACTGGCTGGTTGGAGGGGGTCCAAATGGATGTTATGTTGGGGTTGGGCTGAGGGCCCACGGTGACCTCAGATGGTCCAGCTTTCCATTGGCCTAAGCCTTGTCAGGGCCCAGGGTGCAGCCAGGAGATATATACAAGCAGTGTCCTTGGCTGGGCATGTTTGCTCTGTGCTGGGCCCAGAACCCTAGGACGTGTGTGTGTGTGTATAAGCCAGGGGACCCTTTTTTCTAGTGAACTCTAATGGGGGCTCTGATATATCAGTGTGGCTCTGGCTGAAGCAAACAGGACACATGGACTTGAAGCTCCCTCCTCCCTCTCCCAGGGCAACTCCTGGAAGCGGGTTTGAAACCACCGTGATGGGCAGTGGATAGGATGGGTCCTCTGGGGAAGGGGAAACCTCTGTTCTGGGCCTTCCAGTCTGGCAGGTAGGTGTCTGGCTGGGTGTGGGATTAGGGGTAAGGGTGTCTGGTGGGGGTGGGTGAGGGTGTCCCACACAGCCCCTCCAAGGTCCTGAGACTCATTGTCCTGCTTTCCCTAAGCAACCAACAGCCTTCCTGGAGTGATCTTAGGGGTTCACCCAGCCTCAGGGAATTGTCATCACTAACTCTGAGGTTGGTTGCTGGGTTGCAGACTGCCTTGGGGAAGTGAATGGGAAATGAAGGTGTTCATGTGTCTTCATAGACTCAGGCCAGGGTCTGATGTGTGCACAGAGCAGCCTAGCATATAACATTGCTACCTTTGGGCCCCAGGGGAGGGTATTAGAAGGGTTGAGGGAGAAGAGGGGGGGACCTTTGCTTTCCTTGTGGTGCTGCAGATGTTGCAGAAGTATCTCTGCTCCACTCTGCTGGGCCCAGGAGCCTGGCAGGGGCAGGAGGGCAGAGCTGAGGCCAGGGGGTTGGGGGGCCTTTTGGGGACAGTTGTTTGAGGCATTTCCAGGCCTCCTCCATGCCAGGCCTCTCCCAGGTGCACCATTGTCTCTGCCACCCTGAGCCAGCCCTGTGCCCAGGGTGACACGATGCTGGGGGACAGTGTAACATCAGCCTCCCTGGTGTGTGTTTGCACTTGGGATAGGGTCCCGCTAGGAGTTCTGGGCCTGTGCCTGAGCCCTGCCATGGCTGCCATCTGTCAGCCCTGACTGGGGTTGTTGAGGGGGAGCCAGGGCTGGCAGGTGTGGGAAGAGGAGGCCCAGTCTAGGCCGGGCTAGTACTTGTGCTGGTGACTTGGCATGTCACTCCCTCCTACTCTCTGGCTACCAAGACATACTACCACCAACCGGGTCACTTAAAGCAGCTGTGGTGTGTGATTCTGTGGTAGTTCTGGAAGGCAGAAGTCTGAAACAAGTATCATCAGGCAAAAGTCAAGTGTTGGCAGGGCCTTCCTGGAGCTTGTGGGGAGAGGGAGGAACCTGTTCCTGGCCTTTCTCAGCTTCTTGTGGCTGCTGGGATCCCTTGGCTTGTGGCCACATCACTCCAGTCTCTGCCTCCTGGTCTTCTGTGTCTGTATGTGTGTGAATCTCCTCAGCCTCCCTCTTACAAGTAAGAATGCATGTGATTGCATTTAGGGCCCATCCAGATAATCTAGAATGATCTCCCCCTCTGCACCCCTGTCTCAAGATCTGTGATCTAATCACATCTGCAAAGTCTTTTTTTGTCATATAAGGTAACGTTCACAGGTCCCAGGAAGGACCACCATTCAGCTTATGTAGGAAGTGAACCAGCCCTCCTGTACGCGGCTGACTGTACAGCGAACAGGATGCACATCTTTGCATGAGGGGGCACCCTTCACTCCTTCTCTGGGGATAGTGCTCAGGTGCAACTCAGGCAGGGCCTCTTCCCTTTACCTCTGCCAGATTCTGGTCCAATCTCAGCCAGACTGCAGGGCCTGGAGAGCTTGGGCGGTGGCGTGGCTAGGCTGGCCCCAAGACCATATGCACAAAGCTGGCCTTGCTGCTGGCACTAAGGGCCTGGCTGTGTGCAGGAGGCTGAAGATCCCCATGGGGTGGGAAAGATCCCTGGATTGCAAGCTGGGCATGTGGCCTCCGTGCTAGGCACATGGTGCCATTAGCAGAAAGTCCTGCCATCCAAGGACAAGAGCCACGAACTCAGAGGCTGGCAGGATGCAGTAGGCAATGCCAGTGGGGATGGTGGCAGAGGGAGAGTGCTTGGCCCAACTTTCATTTCCCTCCTTTTGACATAAACAATCGGCACAGAGAACGTGTCTCTACTAAAAGGAAAACAGTAGTGTGAGTGTGGCGGCACATGGCATCCAGCCCTAGCCTCACTGTGGGCATAGGGCCCACCAGAGGCTTCGTCCACAGGGGCAGCCCTGTCCTTGGCTCCCCGGACCATAACCTGGTGGGAATGTGGGCCCGGGGCAGCAATCCTCTCACTGTCAAGAGAATCCAGACATCAGAACTTTTATGTAAACTCTCATGATTTTAAAATGTTGCTTCACATTTCTAAAAAGCACCAAATGAGCCAAATAAATCATGGCCCCCATGGCCACCTGTGCTTATGAGAGGCAGAGGAGCAAGTGTCCTCTGTGCCCCTCTTCTAGGCCCCCGGCAGGCCCATGGGCCAGAGGAGGGGCTCTGTGCTCCTGCTAGGAGGGTGCCCTCCTGCCCTACCTTGCACCAGGCACTGGCTGGAGGAAGAGAGGTCAGACAGCTCTGTGCCCGTGACCTTGGCTGCCGCCGCCTCGGAAGCAGACTGTGCCAAGCCTCTGCCCGCGGCTGTCAGGCTGCGGCATCCTCACTAGCAGGCAGAGGGGGCACGCCGCCCTCGGGAGTGCTCTGTGCTGCCGCTGCCAAGGGAGGCCGGTGAGAGAGCGTGGACAGGGTGCTGGCACTGGCTGTTCCTCCACATGGCTTCTCCACATGGCCGGCCAGCAGTCCCTACCCGGCGGCCCGCAGTCTTTCCTCTGCTGACCCATTGCACATTTCTGTTCATCCTGTGACATTGGCGTGAGCCAGGTAGGAGTTTTTCAGGCTTCTGAGGAGCAGGGCAGGGCTTGTCATGAGAGTGAAGGTGGAGGTAGGTGGGCAGGGCCAGGAGCCAGGGCCCAGAGCTGATGCTGGGAGCTGCAGCCTGGAGTGTTCCAGAGTGTGGATGGATGGTGTCCTGCCAGCAGTGGGCATGCCTGGGTAGAAGAGGGGCCTAAGAGAGAGTTCTGTGTCCCAGCCAGCCCACTGTGGTCTCTCTGGTGGGTGTGGGAGGAGGAGGCCCAGTCTAGGCCGGGCTAGTACTTGCCCGGAAGCAGGGAGCAGGAGGTGGAAGTGGGGAGAATGGAGTCCTGTCAGGCCAGGCCAGGGGTGGGAGGTGGGCAAGGCTCCACTCAGTGGCAGGTGGATCACTGGGCCTATGTCAGTGATGCAGTGAGTGTGAGGTGTAAGGGAGAGGCTGAGGCCTAGGGACTATGTGGAGGGGGTGCTAGCTTGCTGGGGGCCAGCTCGGGAGGCTTCACTCTCCACGGTGGTGGATGTCCAATGTCAGTTTCCTGTGATGACCAAGAAACATTACCACAAACAGTGCCTTGAAACAACACAGGTTTGTTCTCTGACAGCTCTGGAGGCCAGAAATCCAAAGCAGATCTGATGGGGTGAAAATCACAGTGTCAGTACAGTCGGTTCCCTCTGGAGGCTCAGCGGGAGGACCTCCTCCTGGCCCCTCCCAGCTTCTGGTGGTCACTGGCATCCCTCGGCTGGTGGCTGCATCGTTCCGGTCTCCGCACTCGTGGGCACAGTTTCCTCTTCTGTAGTCCATTCTCTGTCTGTGTCCTTTTTACAAAGACACATGTGATTAAGTTTGGCCCACTGCAATGATCGGGAGACTGCCCATTTCAGGGTCTTCCACTTAACTAAATTAAGGATAGGTTGAGTCCCCTTAGCCATAAAGGCGACACTCACAGGGTCTGGGGATTAGGCTGTGGACATCATGGGGGATGTGATTCAGCCTATACAGTATCTTAAGTGTTGAAGCCTAGGGTTCTGCCGGAGTGGGGAGAGAGGCCCTTGGTTGGCTTTGCACCTTGAGCCCCAGGCCTGGCTGGTGTCTGGGGGCTTCTCTCTGTGTCCCCAGCCTAGGCATTGCTGAGCTGCTCACTGGAGCCCTGTGGATAGGGCTGGCCCTCTCAGATGGTGACCTGGGGGCTCTCACACCAGTCTTGGCGTCAGGTCCTGCCCAGCCAGCTCAGAGATGCAGCGAAGACCTGGATGCCTCGGTGCACCATTCCTGGGGCCCCCGTCAGTTCCTCCTCCTCATTCTACAGCTGGGCTGTGCCTGCATCTCTGAGCCCAGAGCAAACCCAAGGACAAGCATTGGTTGTGAAACCCAAGGCAGCTGGCTGGGCTCTGGGCTCTGGGAAGCATGTTTCAGAGCTGAGCGCACCCTTGGCAGAGGCCTCAGCACTCCCGTCGCTCTGTGGTCAGCCTCCTGGACCGCTGGAGGAGATGCCAGCGTGGTGACGTGGCGTCATACTGGAGGGGTGGGTGGGGGCTGGCACTGGGACAGCAGAGGCTGCACACTCTCTCAGGCCTGGAGTTGTTTGGGGTCAGACTTGGGAGAGTGCCCCAGAGCTGTCGGCAAGTGGGGGTGCTTTCTCCCTGGGGTCCATGGACGGGGGCCCTGTCCAGTGGGTTAGGAGGGAGGAGACATTACTGCAGTGAAGACTGCCAGGCATGCCCCCTGAGACACAGACTGTGACTGGCACTCTGCCTGGCTGGCGAGGTCAGCCCATGTGCTCAGCTGCTCTCCTCAGATATAAATTTAGCTGTCCCTGTGTCTCTGGCCTGCTGTCCCTCCACCTCTTCTTCCCTCTCTCCTCCTGAGTTAGTGTGGGATCTTGTTCAGGGGTGGAACCAACCAAGTGAACGTGGCCCAGGAGAGACCTGATCTTTGCTGGAGTACCATGAACAGATGATGAGTGTGACCTGGGGACAGCGACTTGGCTCTGCCCTGGGTGTGGCCCTCACTCAGATGCAAGGGACAGTTCTCAGAGATGAGTCATGAGTTCTCAGAGGAGCCAGGCGAGTGTACCTGCCTGGGCAGGTTGCCCCCCCCCCCCCGCCCCGCTCTGTGGGGTCTCAGTTTACTCATCTGTAAAACGAGTGTCATGGCACAGAGGGGGTGGTGGTAGGCATGGTAGGGGTTAAACAAGCTCCTCCTCATCTCATCCCCAGTATGGCATCTGCTCTGTGCTTGCTGTTACCCATCCGTGTGATTCGGGCTGTTTGTCTCAGGCTCCTCTGCCCTGGCTGCTCCTTCATTCCTTCTCTTACGTTTGTGTTGCACATGTCTCCCAAAGAGCTTTTTGTTGGCACGAGGTAACCATGCCTGGTTTCCAGATAACACGCAGCTGGGGAGTGAAGCTGTGTCTGCTCTGGGTGCGTCTGGAGTTTAATTAGCAAAAGTGGTGCATCTGGTTGTTGCATTGGCCATGGGCTCTGCATGGCCTGCTCTTTGCAGGTCCTCAGTACAGCTGACTGGGATGTGTCTAGAAGAGACGTGATGTCTCCAGGGGCAACTTAACATGTCTGTGGTGTTTGTGCTTCAGATGTACCAGTTGGCCTGCCAGGGGTGGGAGCAGCTGGGCCTGAGTATCCCTGAGGACCCCGATGAGCCTCTCTCTACGCCTCAGGTACCCCCACAGGACAATTGTGAAGGACAATTGTGAAGGCTTCCTGTGTGCTGTGTCCACACAATGAGGGGCAGAGGGACAGGTTCCCAGGACACAAGCCTCTTGAGGATGCAGAGGGGATGGGGCTACAGAGAGCCCCAGGGATGTCCAAAGGGTACAGGAGGCCCTTCCCCAGAAGCAGAACCTGGGCTTGGGCCCAGGGTCTGAACTCTGCTGCTTTGTGCCCATGAGCACAGGCCTGATTTCCTCTCAGAAATCTCCACAGGGTGTTAGACACTTCAGCTGGCTTCATGCCTAAAGTGTTTTCTAGAAAACTTTCCAATTTTCCTTGACCCATTTCTCTTTGAAATTAATACTGAACAGCGCCATGCACTTGGCCCTGAAGGAACACCAAGCTGGGAAGAGGTCACACAATTAGGGGGAATGTTGGTGTCTGGCTCTCTCCCCCTCCCACATTCAGGCTCCCCCTCCTCCTTGCACGTGCACACATGTTCACATGTGGTTGGAACTTGGGCCAGCTGCTGTGGCCAGGGTTGGGGTGTCTCTCCTAAAGTTTGAGATTTGGCCCCATCAGTCTGGGCTCAGTGCTGGAGTGTGGGCTTCATCTGGAACTGTGTGTCTGGACCACCTCCTGGGGGATGTCCAGGCAGGGTGAGGTGCACGTCTGCAACAAGGTCAGGGCTCTGGTGAGAGGCTACTCAGGATTCGGGGGAGTCCGAGGCCAGGACCAGGTGGAAGGGATAGCCTTGGAGTGGGGCCTGTGCAGGGAGGTGGATCGCACTGACTCTCGGGACGGACCAAGTAGGTGCCTGCTGTTGCTCCTCAATCATTGCAAGGGGACAGTAGGAATGATAACTGTACTCCTGAGGTAGGACACTGAGGCTTAGAGGGGTACCTTTGTTCTCTCATTCACTCATTCATTCATTCCCATTCTCACTGTGTACCCCCCTTGTGTCTGGGGCTGGAGTGGGTGCTGGGGATGAATCAGGGCACAAACCAGGTGAAGTCCCTGCTCTTTCAGAGCTCACCAGCCAGCAGGGACACACAGTGGGCCAAGGGATAAATCCGTGAATGAGATCAAGTCCAAGAAAAGGGTAATTAACGTGAGAGAGGGCAGGTAAGGGAGGGAGCTACCCCAGGCGGGAGGTGACACAAACCTGGCTGCCCCGGGAATGCTGCTTCAGATAGAGGGGGCAGCAGGTGCAGAAACACTTGACAGTGGGCCTGGGGAGGCAGGGAGGGCAAGGTCAGTGGACTTGTGGGGCAAGGTGGGCTTTGTTCTCCCAGCAGTAAGAGGCCTTTGGAAGACTTTTAGTGGAGTGGGAGCGGGGAGGCCTGGGTGGTCCCGATGGCCGATGACAGATGGAGGGCAGATGTGTTCAGGATGCGCCTTGGAGGTAGAGCTCACAGGACGTGGGTGTGAGGGAAGGGATCAGGGGCAGCTCCTGGCTCTTAAAAGGACAGCTCCAGGAGGGTAGTGGATGGTGGTGACATAGCTGAGGTGGGGATCCTGGGGGAGGAGAGGCAGGTCAGGTGGCTGGGCCAAGTGAGAAGCCAGAACTGCGGCCCATTCTTCTGAGTTCTGAGCCCCACCCCTCACATGGCTCCTTGCTGCCCTGGTTCAGAGCAAGGGGGTTTCCCAAGACAGATGATGCCGGCCACAGGCCAAGCCTATTTAGCTTCCAGACTCTTGGGTTGGGGGCCAGGACCCCAGATGCAGCCACACAGGTGGGCAGGCGGGCAGGCTCTGGCTTGCATTTGAAGCTCCTCTAGCTCCTGGAGGCAGAGGCCCTGCTGTTCAGGACAGGGTTGTAGGGTACTAGGTGTCCTTGTTTCTCTGACAGGCCAGGTTTTTCTTTCCCACTCTGCCACTTTGGAATGGGGCCCTGGATCTGCTAGGATAGATGGGAGTTTGTGAGAGTGTGCAGGGCAGGCGGTGCACCCAGCAGCAATTCAGGACGTGATTAACGTGTGTGCCCTTAGTACGATAGGGACCTCCTGACAGGGGGCCTTGGGTTCCTCTCCTTTTGCTGACCTGCAGGCCACAGCTGGAGCCAGCCCGGACACCCTGGATCCCTGGCTCCAAGCAGCTGTCAGGAAGTACTTGCAGAATGATTGAAGTGATCATAGAATCCAAGCACGTGACAAACCCACAGCTTTCGGGGCAGAGCCGGACTGCAGCCCACTGTAGCTCCCCAGTCTCTCCAGATCCTCACCAGGGGCTTTGCTACTGATATTTTACTGACCCAGCAGGGATGCAGTGCTGCTTTTTGCCTTAATCTGTGCTTCTCTAATCGCCAGCAAAGATGAATGATCTCCCCACGTTTGATTACTTTGTGTGTCTCCTCTTCCTGTGTAAGTCCTCTGCGTGTTAATCTCCTGGGGTTGTACGTATCCGGATAAGCCCTTTATCTGCTTATCGACTTTCTGTCACGTTTGATACAAGCCTTTCCCCCCAGGCTCTGGTTCCCCTTCTCTATTCAGTGTTACTTGTTTTCATTGTACAAAAGCCAGTCTTTCCAGAACCCAGTTTGTGAGTGATTCTTCTCCTGCCCCTGGAGCTGTGCTGTTGGCTCAGGGATATGCATTTATAGAGGGCCTATGGGAGGACGGGCTTACCTGTGCGGGCATTCCCCAGAGCACTGCAAGCTCATCAACTTATGGATCCGTGTAACAACCCTGCTGTGCCCATTTTACAGATGAGGAATGGAGGTGCTGGTGGTCACACAGCTGGTAAGTTGTAGAGCCCCAAGTGTGACAGGGAGGAGCAAGCTCGGGCCCAGGCTGCCTGGCTCCCTGTGCCCCATCTCCTTTCCACCCCCCAGAGCTTCCTACCTGAAGGCTGGCTGTTCGTGAGACATAGGGGGTCCTCTGAACATACGTAGCAACCGAGGCTTCTGCAAGGGTGTGCAGAAGTATCTCGGGTCACCTTGCACACTAACTGTGGGGAGAATCTTTTGCTTGCAGAATTCCCAGCATTGGGAGGAATACCTGGCACACGGTTGATGCTTACATATCCATGAAAAGAAGGCATGAATATGGCTTCCCTGGAAGCCTGGCTGCATGGTCCTCATTCCTGGGGAAGCAGTTGCTCCTGGGCGGTATCTGAGGGCTTGCCACAGAAGCCTACTTTTATTATTGCAAATTACACTTTTGGCTGTGGATTCCTGGTTTTGTGCCTGCGGAACTGGAATGTTGCTGAGGACAAAGGCCCACTGGGATGTCAGGTGGCCCTGGGCCTTTCCTGCTGCTCTAGGGACACTCTGGGGGGCAGCAGTGCACTCAGGCCTCTCTGCCCTCAGGGTGCTCTGGCTACCGTTCACTGTGCTGTTGTCTTGGAACATAAACCATATCTCTTGTTCACTTATTCATTCAATTCATTCAGCAAATCTCTATAGATGACCCACATAGGGCCCAGCACTGGGCTAGTCTCTGGGATGCTGGGAACCAGACAGACATAACCGCCTCACAGCCCCCCACCCCTGCCCTCATACAGCTTGTGGTGACCTGGTTGGTCCCTGAAGGCCTGCGTGGTTAGAAATGATGGAAAATGCCATGAACTGACCACAATAACTGGGGGTTGGAGCCATATCTGAAAAGTGTGGATTGAAATTCACTGGGAGAGAAGAGGGGTGGAAACAGGGGTGAGTGTCCTGAGGGGAGTGGAATTGGCCTGTTGGGGGTGCAGCAGGAGGGCCCTGAGGGGTAGATGGTGGTGGGTCTCATGGCTCGGTCTTAGAGGGAGGGGCAGTGCCCTGCTCTAAATGGAGAAACAGCATGACCTGGTTCATTGGAGGAGAGTGAGAAGGGAATACACAGGGATCTGGGAGAAGGCCACTAATGAGGCTCAGAGGAGAGACGAGGCCTGGATCCAGGTGGCAGGGGGATGGAGAGGATGCAACGTGGAGCCATAGAGCTGTGGGAAAGTTGGGGGTCCTGGCAGATAATTGCCCCAGTGGTCAGAGGGGAGCACTGCCCTCTGGAAAGATCCACATTCCCATCCAGGTCTGTGCCAAGGTCAGGGAGGAGCCAGAACTGCAGCTCCTAGCCAGGCCCCTCCCATGCTCCCTCTGCCCCCACCCTGGCCTACAGACTCTGTGAGGTGGTGCTTGCCAGAATCATTTCTTTGCTGGGGCCCAGGCCTGGGAGGTATTTGTGTGTCTAGGTCTTTTTTTTAAAGCTTCTGTCCAGAGCTCTCTGGGCTCCCATTTGGGATGAGTTAAAATGCCATCTATAGATTCCTAGCTGGAAGGTTCGTTGGTGACTTTAGGGACTCTGGAATGTGCCACAGGGGCTAGTGTCTACCCTGTATCCTTAGTGCTTTGACAGTTCATAGGATGGGGCCAGCACTGGTCAGGTGCTGTTGGCAGGTGATAGAGTCAAGAAAACAAAGAGCTGAGGGCCATTCTGAGTGAGTGAAGGACCACAGGTTGCCCCAAGATCCCCAAAGCACAGGCATGAGTCCCTAATGGGACGGGGGTTCGAGCTGACTGAAGTTTAGTTAAGATTGTTTGGGTTGAGGGGCTCAGAGGGGCCCAGGTTATAGACAGAGGGAGTAATGGCCTGCTGGACCCTACCCACACAGCTCGGAGCCATAGGCTGGAGCTCCTGCATAGGGTATAGGAATCTATCTGTGCCCAGTGCCTATGTCCAGGAGGTGCAGAGTAGTGTTACAGGGACTTGGACCCCCACACAGCTCATAGCCCCCTAGGATGGGAGCTTGTGTCCCTGCAACCTTGCCCAGATCCCAGGAGTCAGGTATCCACTGAGGGCAGTGAGGGCTGGTTGGGCAGCATAGATAAGAGTAGGTGGGCATGGGGGCTCCTGCCAATTTGGGGTCAGCTGCAGGAAGACTTCCCGATTTTTCAGGAAAAGTCAGAAACTGTTTTTATGTAAAACTTCTTCATTTTCCAATGTTGGCAGCTAAGTCCAAATTTTCAAAGACTGTGTATGTGTCAAGCAGATCCCTGGTGGTGGTGGGTGCAAGAGGGTCACAGGGTGGCTTTAGTGCTCAGAGAACCCGAGCCCATAGTTGATCCCGTGGCAGCTGGGACTGAGCTCTCAATGCAGCCAATACTGCCTCAGAGTTGAAATGCACTTCAGAGGAATTCTTATTTTCATTTCGGGAACGTCATGAGAGACTGTTCCAGCAGTTCCGTTTCTGTGAGGAGAGATCTGCAGTCGTCGTGTTTTTCTTGGAGGCCTTTGGGGGAGCCCATCTGCAGAGCATTAGGGGGGTGTGGCAGGGGGAGGCTCCATCTAGGCTTCCAGACAGAACCTGGGTGGGGTGACTGTTTGGTAGGGTTCAGTCTCCAAACCCCCAGAAATGGCCCCCCTCCTCACCAAGCACTGGGCCAGCCCAACCCACTAGTTAGGCTGGATGCGACTGGGTGGACAGATCCTGTGGTTGTCACATCTGGCGCCGAGTCCCAGGGGCCTGAAGTTCTGCTTCCCTGGTGTGATGGTCCATTCTCAAGGCCCTTGTAATGTGGGGAGCAGATGGTCCATCATAGATACAAGAGGCTTGTGGTCAGATGACCATGTTCCTTTGTTCTGGGCGATATCCCAGGAGCTACTTACATTCTTAGCTTTCATTGCCAGTGGGACAAAACAGAACCTGAATCTGTCCTAGGGCCTTAGATAGTGAGGGGCACAGGGTCTTCATGCCCAGAAGAGGCCAGTACTGCAGGACCTTCCTTGGGCTACCTCAGAAAACTCAGTTCGGGCCCTTGGTGATGAATGCCTGAACCTCTTTTTTGATGTCTTTTGCTGGGAATATGTGGGGGCTCCCCAAGGGCTGTGGCTGCCCAGGGAGTTGAGGGAGCCAAGGGACTCAGTGTGGCCCTGTTCTGGCCCAGCCTTAATTTTCTTATTTGTAAAATCAACGGCACTGGACTAAAGCCAGGCCTCATCCAGAGGCTCCTGGGCTATATCCCTATACCTACCTCACCCCCTTCATTTCACTCACATGGTATCTTCAAAAATTGAGTATATACTTGAAAGTCAGGAGGTTTCACATTGAAATCTCAGTTTTCAGTTTCTCAGAAAAATCAGAAGGACTGGAAACCCTGGGTCTGTTCTTATAGCCAGTATTTAGCAGGGGACACCATGCGTCTTCTACGTGGGGCACACAGTCCCCCTTCCCCACTGTTTGTTATCCGGCCCACCTACTCATTTTGGCCCTGCCTTGCCTGGTTGGTAACAGAGTGAGCCTCTGGGAGAAAGGTGACAAACTCTTTCTGTTTCTCTCTCTTACACACACACACATACACACACACACACACACACACACACACACACACATACACGTGAGCACAGAGCAGACACATCCATGTCTTCATGGAATGAACTGCAGGACTTCGAGGAGTTTCCCTGGGCTTGGTGCCAGAACATCAGTGTCTGGCTTGTCTTTGGGTGCATCCTGGACAAGTTCTGCTCCCCTGGGCCCTGGAGATAGCCTCTGGCTCATAGAGCTCCAGGGGTCACCCTGACACTGTGGCCCTTTTCAGCAGGTCACAGGATCCTTTGGGTACCTGTGGTTCAAGAGAAGGGTCACAAGGCCAGACAACCTGGGACCTGGGGGCTTGCTGTGCCCTGGGCCAGGGTGGCCAGTGGGCCTTCAACCTGCCTAAGATGCACTTTCCCTACTCCTACCTGAAGGGGTTCAACTATTGCCCCTTGAAAGGAGTTGCAGTGGGCGCCACTTCCACAGTCTGAGGGGATGGCCTTAGGGCTTTGCTAAACTCCTTCTGAGCCAGGCCCCAACTTGATCTCAGAAGAGGGGACAGAAGTGTGGGGGATCCTGAGGCTAAATGGTGGAAAGGTCTGACCTCACCAGTGGAGGGACACAGGGAAGATGAAGGATAAGGTTGATCTAAATCCAGCCTCTCTCAGGTACAGAGGCCATATCAGCTGCCTCAGCCCTGTCTCCTCTCCCCAGTTTCAGGACCATACCCTCAATTGCCCCTTGGATAAACAAGTGGCTGTGGTACTCAGGTCTTGGGTCAGACCCCTCCGCCCCCCAGGCCCAAATCTTGATTCTGAGCCATCCAGCAAACCCATGATCTCTCCTCAGGCTCTTGTGGTGGCCCGCCTTGTGTCTGTGAGTTATGGCAGATTCTAGATTCAGGGAGGGGGGCCTGTACGCCTAGCAGAGACTGGCTGCATACCAGCTCAATTGAAGTTTGAACCCTCCCTGATGGGCTCCTGTTCCTGTCCCACTTCAGTAACTAGTCTTGGTATTGCTGGGCTGTTATCCTCAGCTTCCCCTCACCCATCTAGAGCTGATCTGTGGACAAGCCTGACTAATTCTACCTTTAAAATGCCTAGAAATGGCATTACCACCCCCCCACCCCTGACTTAGTTGCCTGGCTCAGTTGCCATGGATTCAACGATTTACCAGTGTCAGAGTACATTCATTCACCCATCCATCCGGCCATCCATCCATCCATCCATGCATCTCTGCATCCATGCATTCATCCATCCAACAATTGTTTGCCAGTGCTCTTTTGCCAGCCCCATGCTGGGCATTGAGCATGCCTGGTTTGGTCTCTGTCCCTGAGGAGTTCCTATTGTGGGGAGAGGCAGACAAGAGGATGAACCATGACAAGTGCTGCTAATGCTCTGGACAGACCTGGGATATGGGCAGGTGATGTTGTCCTGGTCAGGTGAGGTCTGGAACTCATCAAACTAGGACTGCTCTAGCCAGGCCCCAAGGCTGGTAGCTGTTCTGGGGCTCCAGGGATGAAGGCAGAGCGTGCTGGCTCAAAGTACAGACTGAGGTCCTGCTACCTGGATAAATTCTGGCTTCTCCCTTTGTCTCTCTGTGCCCGTGTCTTTAACAGAAAAGCAGAAATAAAGGGTTTCCACTTGGTAGGATTCTGTGGAGGATTAGACCCCGTCAAATCTGTGCAGAGCCCCACGTGGGCCTGGCATGTGGTAAATAATGAAGTGTTGCCATGAATGGATGGGGAAGTCCCACCTTGGGTCTCCCCATGACTGCTCCCATTCCAGAAGCTCCTCTGAGGTGCCTCCCAGGGGCCACAGCCTACAGATATTGCAACTGCCCTTCACTCTCCTGATTGCTGCTGACTCCACATGATGTGGAGGAGAAAGGCTTCCTTAGAGAATTCTTGAGGCTGTGCACCTCCAGCTCCTTCCCAGGGGTTGCTGTTCACATCACATTAATTCAGCAGATGTTTTTCTGGGATGCTGTCCTGTGCCCATCACAGGGATGGGGCAGTCTTGGACCAGACCAGTTTGCCCTCCTGCCTTGCCAAGTCAGGCATGGAAAGCAGACGAAGCATGGGGCGATGGGTCTTGAAGTAGAGGGGGCAGTGAGGTCTTGGGGGTGGTCATCAATTCTGCTTGCTACACAAGGACAGGCATCCTGGAGAAGATGGTACTGGATGGTCCTGAGAGACTGGTCTGTAGAACCTCTCATTAGAGCCTGTTCTGTGCACCCGGGGCATTCTAGAGCTGGGCAGGAGAACTGCCAGCCACAGGCTTTGTCCAATGCCATAGTATGTTGTTCTCTTGCAGTGGCACAAAACAAATTGAACAATCTGAGCTAATATTTAAGAGGATTTGTACACATGTATGGATTTTCAGCTTTCTATGAGAATTCTGGATGCTTGGCAGCACCGGACTGCCCTGCTCTCCCTTATGATGCCAGAGGGTGGAAAGGCTCTGGGTTGGAGGATGCTCACTTCTCTCTCAATCCCCACCATCTCACCGACTCCTCAGCCTGGAGCCTGGGGCTTGGGATCCTTCATCATTGAGCCCCGTTGTCTCTCTTTTAGCCAAAATACATTTCTCTGCATTCTTGGCATGATCACAAGTTGATAAAGGAAAGCCAGGCAGAGAAGGTCTGTGAGAGGGAGAGTTCATGTGACCTAGTGGCTTAGAGAGTATTCTTCATATGCTCCCCTCAGTTGGCTTCACTCATTTTTGTCTCCTCTGGGTTCCCATAAGCACATGAGTTGCTGCCCCTGAACTTTTATTAATTTTTTGACATATAATTCACATAAGATTCACCATTTTAACCTCTTTAAAACCTATAATTCAGTGGCTTTTAGAATATTTACAATGTGGTATAACCATCAGCACCATTTAGTTCCAGAACCTTTTCATCCCCCTAAAATAGAAACCCTGTCTGTACTCACTGTATCAATCACTCTCCGTTCACCCTCCCCTCAACCCTTGGCAACCACAAATCCACTTCCTGTTTCTACAGATCTGCCTATTTTGGACACTATAGAAATGGAATAGCACAGTCAGTGACCTCCTGGGTCTGGCTTCACCCCTGATCTTTTTAAGTAAGCTGTCTTGCTGGCATGCAGGCTCATGGTTCACCCACGTGGCCAGGTTGACTGGTTCTCTCCTTCCATGTTGGCTGGCCTGGCCCCTAATTGTGTCTCTGAGGTTATCCCCCTGCCCCAGTCTGTAGGGCCATGTTGCCTCTTCCAGAGCCCATGCCACGCACCTGTGCCGCTGACTACTCCTCAGACTCCTGGGCTGGGGCAGGGGCCCAGCCTCCTGGCTCCTTCTCCTGACTTGTCTATGACCATGACCACTTCTCTGTTGGGTCCAGGTCCCTTCCAGAAGCAAAGATGAAGGGGCTTTATTCATTTATTCAGAAAACATTTAGTTTAAGGCCCTGTCACATGTGCCCTCAGAAGGACTTCAGGGAGGATGTATGGTCTCAGTGTGTGTGGGGGAGCAGATGTGCTTGGAGACATGAATATGAAGTACTGCTGCTGCTGAATGTACTGGCACTGAATGTAGTAGAGCATGACTACTACAAGTCTGCAAAGAGGCAGAGGGAGGGCCCTGCTGGGGCCGGCTGAGTTCAGGGGAGCTGCATCTCATTTGCCCAGTCCCATCACCAGATACACAGATGGGCCTGGGATCATGTCACGACAGTGGTTGTATCTCACATGCCTAGAATAGGCAGCAGTGTGCATTTGTGATGTCCAGGAGCATAACACAATAGGGAGCAGTGGGGACTATGGTAAAAAAAAAATCCAGCATATAAAAATAGAACTACTCCTACAATCCGGTTATCAAACTACAAAATACAGAATACAAAAATACAAAAGCACTCATTCAAAGGGATACATGTATCCCCGTGTTGATAGCAGTGTTATCAATGGGCAAATTATGGAAACAGCTCAAGTGTCCATCGACTGATGAATGGATAAGGAAGATGTAATTATACACACACACACGCACACACACACACACACACACGGGAATATTGCTCAGCTATCAAAAAGAAGATGCTTGACATTTGCAACGACATGGATGGAACTAGAGTATAATGCTAAGCGAAGTAAGTTAGAGAAAGACAAATAATATATGATTTCACTCATGTGGAATTTAAGAAACAAAACAAATGAGCAAAGGGAAAAAAATACAGACTTTTAACTATAGAGAACAAAGTCATGGTTACCAGAGGAGAGGTAGATGGGAAGATGGAGGAAATAGGTGATGGAGATTAAATCGTGCACTTATCATGATGAAAAAAGTAAAAGAAAATAATAAAATAAAGTTGGCAAAAACAAATTTAGCACATGCTTCCGTGGGAAGGTGGCCTTCCCCAAGTTCCTGAGGGGAGATCAGTGGAGTGGACACTGAAGTGGTACTCGAGGTTCCCTCCAAGATGGCATGCCAGCTGGGGTGCCAGTCAACACTGGTGAAGCTCTATACCTGAAAATGTTAGAATCTGAGAAATAACAACACAAACCTTCACCCCAACCTCCTCTCCAAAGAGAGAAAATAACAAAACAAAACATTAGAACCCCCTGCAAAGACTGAACTGGTGCTAATGTTGATTTGGAACTGGTGTGGGTATGTGTGAGTGTGTTTACAGGTGTGCACATGTCCACAGGGCAGACCAGCACACCTGTGGGAGGATGGATTAGAGAAAAGTTGAAAAGGAGAATGGGGAAACCGAAAAAGAGAGATAAAGAGAGAGAGAAAAACTGAAATAATAGGTTAAGATAGGAGAGTCAAGTCCAAATTTATATCAGTAATCAGAGCATGGATCAAACTCACCAATTCAAAGACAGATATTGTCACAGTTGATCAGCCAAACCAAACCCAAATGCAAAAGCCAGTTGTGTACTATCGCCAGAGGTACAACTAAACCATACATACAAGAAAAGGTTGACAGGAAAAGTATGGAAACCAGAAATACTGCACAGCCAAAGAAATACTGCACAAGCCAGCACTGGGATATCAGGCTCAGACCCAGTTGACTCAAAGTGTTGTCAGGTCACCGCCTAATGAGAACAGCTTCATTTCCCCAGGATGATAGAGCACTTCCAAAGGTTCATCCAGTCCTTCAATATAGCAGCCTCAACATATGTGATGTAAACTTTGTTAGAGATAGAGAAACCGACAAATCTATCCTCATTTTGGTGAGATTTCAGCCATTTTTTCCAATTAGTGTTGGATTAAGTAGACAAAGCTCGGCAAGGACAAAGAAGTTCCTGAATAACACAACCAATGAGCTTAATTTGAGGGATAGATAAATTCTGAGCCTGACAGGTGGAGGGTAACTCATTCTTCCTGAGACCACATTTGCAACATAAATACTGGTTTGTTAAGTACAGGTCTCATAAAAGTTAAAAGAATGGTTTTTTTTAAATAAATTTATTTTTTATTGGTGTTCAATTTGTCAACATACAGAATAACACCCAATGCTCATCCTGTCAAGTGCCCCCCTCAGTGCCTGTCACCCAGTCACCCCACCCCCCACCAACCTCCCCTTCCACCACCCCTAGTTCGTTTCCCAGAGTTAGGGGTCCTTCATGTTCTGTGTCCCTTTATGATATAAAAAATAGTGAAAGGGAATAAGGGGGAAAGGAGAAAAAATAAGTAGGAAATATCAGAAAAGAGTGGTTCTAATGCAGGTCCCATTTCCTCACCGTCATACCTTTCAGCTTAAAATTAGCAACCTCCATGGCGAAAATTGCCATCATTTGGAATTAATTAATTAATTAATTAATTAATTAATATTTACTCATGAGCGACACAAAGAAAGAGATGCAGAGACATAGGCACAAAGAGCTTGATGTGAAATTCAATTCCAGGACCCCCCGGATCACGACCTGAGCCAAAGGCAGATGCTCAACCATTGAGCCACCCAGGTGTCCCTGGAAATTTTTTAAAAATAAAACTTTGAAGGAGTTTGTGGATCTGACAAGAAATAATAATGAAACTTTAAAAACTTTTAAAATCTGATTAAAAGAAAGCACTAAGTATCAAAACTTGGTTGAAAATTTATATTCAAAAAGAGAAAGGCTGCAAATTAAAGAAATCAATCTCCAGTTTAAGAAGATAGAAAAAGGCAAATTTACCCAATGGAAAGTAAAAGGGAACAAAATAATACACAATGAGACCCAAAATCAATGAAGCAGAAAACCGCTCAGTTCTGATGATTATTGCCCCTATGAGGATGCTGGCTCAGTATTGTTGGATCTTCTGGTTTCTCAAGAGAAGTCAAAAATGTGTAACTTCACAAGAAATTTCTGCGTGAAGAAAAATATGATGTGGGCTGTAAGAAACACATATTTTTATGGGCCCTGCCTTCTAAACAGCTCCACGAGGGGCTGTTCACCTGGGATTTAACAGAGGGTGGCAAAGGTGACTCAGTGAGAAGGGCCACCCTGGCTCTGGGTGGGTACTGAGGCCAGGCCCAGCTCCTGGGATCCAGGGCTACCTCTGCACGGTGTGTGTTCCTGGGCTGTCTCTTCCCCTGTGTTCCTGCTTCTGTGTGATGGCTACAAACCTAAGAGAATTGCTGGATCATATGGTAATTCTGTTCAGCCTCTTTTTTTTTTTTTTTTTACAATAATAAACTTTTATTTTATTTTTTCTTTATGTTTTTAATGGAGTTCAATTTGCCAACATATAGCATAACACCCAGTGCTCATCTCATCAAGTGCCCCCCTCAGTGCCCGTCACCCAGTCACCCCCACCCTCTGCCCACCTCCCTTTCTACCACCCCTTGTTCATTTTCCAGAATTAGGAGTCTCTCATGTTCTGTCTCTCTCTCTGATATTTCCCACTCATTTTCTCTCCTTTCCCCTTTATTCCCTTTCACTATTTTTTATATTCCCCAAATGAATGAGACCATATAATGTTTGTCCTTCGATTGACTTACTTCACTCAGCATAATACCTTCCAGTTCCATCCACATCGAAGCAAATGGTGGGTATTTGTCGTTTCTAATGGCTGAGTAATATTCCATTGTGTACATAAACCACATCTTCTTTATCCATTCATCTTTCGATGGGCACCGAGGCTCCTTCCACAGTTTAGCTATTGTGGACATTGCTGCTAGAAACATCAGGGTGCAGGTGTCCCGGCGTTTCATTGCATCTGAATCTTTGGGGTAAATCCCCAACAGTGCAATTGCTGGGTCGACGGGCAGGTCTATTTTTAACTCTTTGAGGAACCTCCACACAGTTTTCCAGAGTGGCTGCACCAGTTCACATTCCCACCAACAGTGCAGGAGGGTTCCCCTTTCTCCACATCCTCTCCAACATTTGTGGTTTCCTGCCTTGTTAATTTTCCCCATTCTCACTGGTGTGAGGTGGTATCTCATTGTGGTTTTGATTTGTATTTCCCTGATGGCCAGTGATGCAGAGCATTTTCTCATGTGCATGTTGGCCATGTCTATGTCTTCCTCTGTGAGATTTCTCTTCATGTCTTTTGCCCATTTCATGATTGGATTGTTTGTTTCTTTGGTGTTGAGTTTCATAAGTTCTTTATAGATCTTGGATACTAGCCCTTTATCTCTTCTCCCATTCTGTAGGTTGTCTTTTAGTTTTGTTGACTGTTTCTTTAGCTGTGCAGAAGCTTTTTATCTTGATGAAGTCCCAATAGTTCATTTTTGCTTTTGTTTCTTTTGCCTTCATGGATGTATCTTGCAAGAAGTTACTGTGCCCGAGTTCTAAAAGGGTGTTACTTGTGTTCTCCTCTAGGATTTTGATGGATTCTTGTCTCACATTTAGATCTTTCATCCATTTTGAGTTTATCTTTGTGTCTGGTGTAAGAGAATGGTCCAGTTTCATTCTTCTGCACGTGGCTGTCCAATTTTCCCAGCACCATTTATTGAAGAGACTGTCTTTTATCCAGTGGATAGTCTTTCCTGCTTTGTCGAATATTAGTTGACCATAAAGTTGAGGATCCACTTGTTCAGCCTCTTGAGGAAGTGCCAGTCTGTTTTGCAAAGTGTCCGGAGCATGATGCACCCTGTGTGTTCCCCTCCTACACCTCCCCCCAGGAGGGTCAGGGCTGGTTACCAACAACAGAACAGTCGTAGGCCTGCGTATGTACTGTGGTCAGCTCACTGTGAGTTCTCACCCTGCATCCCCAGGGCTCCTGTGCTTGTTCCCCATCAGCAGAGACCAGCCTTTTTCTCTGTCTCCTGGTTTCCTTGCCATCTGAGGACTGGATGTTCTCAGACCTCGGCCTATTTTATCCAGAAATTGGGGAGGCAGGGCAAGGGGTTTGAGCTCTGCTTCTTTTGGCTGGAGAATAATTTCCACATTGGTTCTGTGCTGGAATGGATCTCTCACTGGCAGAAATATAATTCTGGAGGCTTTTAAGGGGGTAAGAGGCTCAAACCTTCCCTGACTGGCAGGCCTTTTCATGCTTTACTTCCAGTTTCACATAGATGTCATTTTCACATATGCTTTCTCTTCAGGGCCTGGAGAGATGAACCCCATGTATGGGAAAGAGACAGAAGGTTCAGAGTTGGCACAATGAGAAACTAGAGGAGTTGAGACTTGAACTCATGCCTGTGTGATGCAGAATGTGGGCTCTTTCTGCCTCTGCACCAGAGGCTAGGCTGCCCGCTAGCCTCGGTGCTTCCTGAGCCCTGTGAGGAATGAAAAAAAGGACAAGCAGATGAGGGCTTTGCTTCTCCCCTTGGGGGACCTTGGACGTCTCCGGGGCTCTCCTGTCCCGCTGAGTGAGGGCCCCGCTGGCAGAAGCCACCCAGGGGTGGTGGTGGTAGTACAGAATGGCAGTGCTGGGTGCTGACTCTGCGGCTGTCTGGGTACGAGCAGAGGCTGTCTCTGTGAGGGAGTGTGTGAGGTAAGGAAGAGCACACATGTCTCTCAGTAGCAGTGCCCACTCTCCTTCCTGGTGAGAACACTGCCACTTCCAGGGCCTTGCACCACACAACAGTGCACAACCACAGCAGGACTGAGAGGCACCATTTGCTGATGCCTAACACGTGAGTCACTACCAAATGTCACCTGGGGCCTGGACCTGACTCGGAATGTCTCTGAGAAGTCAGAGATCAAGGGGCCGGTCATTCTTCTATTTTTCCTTTACAATAGACTTATTGAGATGTAACTCATAGGCTATAATTCTCCCATTCAGACTACACGATTCTGTGGTTTTGTAAGTACAGCCCCAGAGTTGGGCAGCCATCACCACAATCAACTTTTTTATCATACTCACTAGGATTCATTTTCCATTTGCCCTCAAGAAGTGTACCACTTCCTTTTTAGCTTAGATGCTTTTCGTTTCTTTTTCTTGTCTAACTGCTCTGGCCAGAACTTTCAGTACTGCAGTCACCCTTGTCTTGTTCTGGATCATTGTGTATGATGTCAGCTGTGGGCTATTCATAAATGCCCTTGATCATGGTGGGGAAGTTCCTGCCTACTCCTAGTTTATTAAGTGGTTTGTCATGAAGGGTGTTGGATTTTTCTGTGTGCTTTTTCTGCATCACTGAACATGACCATGTGGTTTATTTTCCTCTATTCTGTTGATATGGTATTATATTGATTGATATATTGATTGATTATCCGAAGTTAAACCACCTTTTCTTTTTTAAAAATTCTATTTATTCATGAGAGACACACCGCGAGAGGCAGAGACACAGGCAAAGGGAGAAATAGGCTCCCTGTGGGGAGCCTGATGCAGGACTCAATCCCAGGACCTGGGATCACAACCTGAGCCAAAGGGAGACGCTCAACCACTGAACCACCCAGGTGCCCCTAAACTACCTTTTCATTCCTAGAATAAATCTCACTTGGTCACATGTATAATTCTTTTAATGCACTGCTGAATTCAGTTTCCTAGTATACAGTTGAGGATTTTTGCCTCTACCTTCATGAGGAATACTAGTCTGAAGTCTTATGATGTCTGTGTCTGGTTTTCCTATTAGGGTAATTTTGGCCTCGTAAAATAAGTTAGGAAGTGTTCTCTTCAATTTTATTGGAAGAACTTGAGAAGGATTGGTGTTAATTCTTTAAATATTTGGTGAAATTCACTAGTGAAGATCTGGTCCTGGACTTTTCCTTGTTGGGGGTTTCTGAATACTGATTCAGCCTCTTTCCTTGTTACAGTTCTGTTCTATAGTTTTCTGAGTCCTTGAGTCAATTTTGGAAGTCTGTGTGTTTGAGGAACTTTGTCATTTCATCTAGTTTACCTAACCAAATAGTATAAAATTATTCATAGTATTCTCTAATAAACCTTTTAAAACTTTTCAATAAGTTTGATAATAATGTAATAATGTCCCTACTTCCCCCCTCCCCCCACTTTTAGTAATTTGAAGCTTCTTTCTTTTTATCTTGGTCAGTCTGGCTAAATGTTTTTTAATTTTGTTGATCTTCACAAAGAACCACCTTTGGTGTCATTGATTCTTCTATTTTCTTTTTTATCTCTGTTCTGATATTATTTCCTTTCTTCTGCTATCATTAGGTTTAGTTTTCTCTTCTCATTCTGTAAAGTGTAAATTAGGTTATTGATTTGAGGGTTTTTTTTTTTAATGTAGGGATTTATAGCTGTAAGTTTACCTTTGAGTACTGCTTTTGGTGCAGCCCTTGAGTTTTGGATATTTCATGTTTTAATTTTCAATTCTTTCAAGACATTTTCTAATTCCCCTTATAGTTTCTTCTTTGACCCATTAAGAGTATGTTATTTAATTTTTGCATACTTATGAATTTTCCAGTTTTTTCTTCTGTTGTTGATTTCTAGTTTTATCCCATTGTGGTTGGAGAAGATACTTCACTTGACTTCAGTTTTTCAAACTTGTTTGAGACTTGTTTTGTGGCCTAACACATGGCTTCCTGGAGAATGTTCCACTGTATATCAGAAGAATGTATATTCTGCCTTTTTTGGTTGGGATATTCTATGTATATCTGTTAGGTTTAGTTGGGTTATAGTGTTTTTCAAATCCTCTATTTCTTTATTGATTTTCTGGCTGGATATTCTATTTATTATTGAAAGTGAAGTATTGAAGTCTCCAACTATTATTGTAAAACTGTCTATATCTCCCTTCAATTCAATTCTCATGCATTTTGGGACTCTAGATGCATATATATTTATAATTATTACATCTTCTTTATGGACAGGGCCTTTCATCAATAAATAGTGTTCCTCTTTGTTATAAAATATTTTTACTTAATCTGTTTTGTGTGACAGCCACCCCAATTTAGTAGTTTACTTACTGTTAAAGTTTTTTTTATTTGATAAATTAAGCATATTACAATTTGTAGATTTAAGGTGTGTAATGTGTTACTTTGATACATTTATATATGATACTGCCATTGAATCAGGGTTTATCATATCATGTCATTATAGTACAATATTATTATGCTTACTATTTGAATGTAATTTTTTTCATCCTTTCACTTTCAACCCATTTGTGTTTTTGGATCTAAATTGGGACTCTTATAGACAGCACACAGTTGAACCATAGTTTAAAAAAATCCATTCTGCCAATCTACATCTTTTAATTGAAGAGTTTAATCCATTTATATTTAAAGCAGTTACATCTGCCACTTGCTGTTTATTTTCCACATTTCATATCTTTTTTGTTTTAGTTTCTCCAGTACTGCCTTCTTTTGTGTTTAATTTTTCTGGCATATTATTTTGACTCTTTTCTTATATCTTTGTATATTCTAAAGTCATTTTCTTAGTGACTACCCAGGGGATTGTAATTATTTTCTTTTTTTTTGATTGTAATTATTTTCTTAAACGTATGACAACCTTATTTGAATTAATGTCAACTTAGTTTTAATAGTATGCAAAAACTATGTCCCTATACAGTCAATCTTCCTCACCTTTGTTATGCTGTCACAAATTATATCTTAATACATTGCATGTCCATTAACATAGATTAATAATATTATAGTATGAATTTATCTATTAAATTGTATAGAAAAAAAAGAGGAGTTACAATCCAAGGACATGTAGTTACCTTTAATTGTGTTCTTTATCTCTTCACATGAATTTATTTGAGTTATTGTCTAGTGTTCTTTTATTTCAACCTAAAGGACTTCTTTTAGCATTTCCTGCATGGTAGGTTGACTGGCAACAGACTCTCTCAGTTTTTGTTTTTCTGGGAATGTCTTAATTTTTTTTTTCATTTTGAAGAATAGTTTTGCTGGATATAGAGTTCTTGCTCAATAGTATTTTTCTTTCATTACTTTAAATATGTCATCCCACCCTGTAGAAACTTCTATAGTTTCAGATGAAAAATCAGCTGTTAATCTCACTGATGATCCTTTGTAAGTGTAGAGTTGCTTCTCTCTCGATGCTTTCAAGATTCTTTGTCTTTCTTTTTTTAAAATTCTATTTGTTTATTTGACAGAGAGAAAGAGCACAATCAGGGGAGCAGCAGGCAGAGGCAGAGGGAGAAGCAGGCTCCCTGTTGAGCAGGGAGCCCAATGCAGGGCTTGATCCCAGGACCCTGGGATCATGACCTAAGCTGAAGGCAGATGTTTAACCAACCCAGGAACCCTCTTTTTGTCTTTTTGATATATTTTTTTTTGACAATTTGCTTATAAAGTGTCTTGGTTTGTATCTCTTTGTTGTCTATCCAACTTAGAGCTTCTAGATGTGTATATTCACATTTTATCAAATTTGGGAATTTTTTGGTCGTTATTTCTTTAAATATTCTTTTTTTAAAATTTTTATTTATTTATGTTAGTCACAGGGAGAGAGAGAGAGAGAGAGAGAGAGAGAGAGAGGCAGAGACACAGGCAGAGGGAGAAGCAGGCTTCATGCACCGGGAGCCCGACGTGGGATTCGATCCAGGGTCTCCAGGATCACGCCCTGGGCCAAAGGCAGGCACCAAATCGCTGCGCCACCCAGGGATCCCCTTCTTTAAATATTCTTTCTGCCCTTTCTCTTTCTCTCCTCTTTCTGGGTTTCCCTTTATGTGTATGTTGGTGCACATGATGGTTTCCCACAGATCTCTTAGACTCCATTCATTTTCTTCATTCTTTTTTCTTCCTTCTCTGCATACTGGATAATCATCCTATCTTATTTTTGTGGAGTAGCTCACATCTGCTGATGAAACCATCCAGTGAATTTTTCATTTCGGTTATTATACTTTTCAGTTTCAAATTTTCTTTTGGTACCTTTTAGTAATTTCCGTTTTTTAATTAACATTCTCTATTTGGTGAGACATCTTTCTCCTGTTTTGCTTTAGGTGTTTGTTCATGGCCTGAACAGCTGTTTGAATATATTTACAGCAGTCAACTTAAAGTCCTTGTTTACTAAATCCAGTATCAACTTCTCCAGGGAAAGTTTTTTTTTTTTTTTTTTTTTAATTTCCCTTGTGAATAGACCATACTGGCTTGTTTCTGTGCATGCCTCATAATTTTTTTTTTGCTAGAAACTGGACATCTTGAATATTGTAATGTGGCAACTCTGGAAATCACATGTTCCCTCCTTTTCAGGGTTTTTTGCTGTTGCTTGTTGTGGGTTGTTGTTTGGTGACTTATTAAAACTCCTTTGGTAAAATCTGTATTATTTATTGTATAGAGCAATTAAAGACTACTTTGTTATCTTGGGTGGTCAGATAGTGATTTGACAGAGGCTTCCTTAAATGCCTGGAGCCAAGGGAAAAAACACTCTCTCCCAGTCTTTGCAGATAGACTCTGTGTTAGGGCACTCCTCCATTGTTTAGCCAGATCATTTACAACTCTGTGTTATCAATCACTTCTTATTTGCATAGAGCATAGATTTTAGCCAAAGATGAAAGCTTTGGGTCTACTCAGGTCTTTTCTGAGCATGTGCCCCATACTGGGTATGTGTGGCCTTCTAGATTCCCTGGTGTATATGAGCTTTTTCCAGAGACCTGGCTTCTAGATTCCCTGGTGTATATGAGCTTTTTCCAGAGACCTGGCTTCTTCAAGTTATCTCCTTCCCCAGCCTCCTCCTTCCCAGATGTTTTGATTTGTGTATGGCTTGCATTGTCCCAGCTGTTGTCCCCTCCCCCAGGTGGCTGGAACTAATATATTTGCCTTTAAACCCTTTCAACAAACTGCCCCACTTCAGCCCTGGGGATGTTCCAAGGCAGGTGAAACAAAGGTAAGCCCTAGAGCTGATCCTTCAGGGATCCACCAGACAGGTCAGAACATAAACCACAATTCTTTGGAAATAAGGTTCATTATTACTCCCAATGGTACTGGCAACCTGCTGCAGGAATGCAGGCTCCCTTCTTTGTAGCTGCTACTGAGCTGGGAGTGGGGGAGGTTAAGCAGCTAAGTTAAAATGCCACAGCACTGCTTTCTTCATTAGGCATTTCCCTGGTTATTGTAAGTTTTTTGAAGTTAAATTATTGAACTCCAAGGAAGTTGATTCTGACACATTTTACCAGGTTGTTTGTGGCTTTTGTGAAGGGCTGGAGTTTTGGAGTTCTCTATTGTACTATTTTGTTGATGCCCTCTTTCTTACCATTACATCTTAATGTAATCAGAATCTACTTCAGATTTATACTGACTTAATTCTAGTAAGCTATAGAATTGTTACTCCTATATAACTCTATTTCTCCTCTCATTCTTTGAGCTGTGACTACTGTACATCTTATATTGATTCTTTATTGATGCTGTAACAAATTACCACAAATTTTATGGTCTAAATAAAACAATTTTACTATCTTACAGTTATGAAAGTCAGAGGTCTGAAATGGGCTAAAATCAGTCAAAGCCATTGGCATGGCTTTGTCCCCCTGGAGGCCCTAGGGGAGAATCTGTTTGCTTGCCCTTTCTACCTTCTAGAGGCCACCTTCATCCCTTGGCTCATGATCCCCTTCTCCAATATCAAAGCCAGGAACATCAGGGCAAGTGCTTCTCATGCTACTATCTCTCTGGTTCTTTCTCTTCTCCTTCCATCTTCCACTTTTAAGGATCCTTGGGATCATGTTGGGACCACCTGGCTAACCTAGGATAATTTTGCTATCATGAAGTCATCTGATGCTTTTGCAACCTAAATTTCTCTTTACCATGTAATCTTATATGTCAAGAACTATAATTCTGTGTATCATACTTCTGTGTATTTTATAAACCTAGCAACATGTTGTAATAATTTAATGCTTGAAGAATTTGAGTAAAGAAAGGAGAACAAGTATATATTTATAGTTCAATTAACCATCTCATTTACCATTTCTGGTTCTCTTCATTTTGTTTCTATGGTTTCAGGTTACCGTCTGGTATCATTTCCTTGTCCCAGCACAGCTTTCATACCCACCTCCTTTGTGCTGTTATTGGCAAATATATTACATTTTTATATGATATAGGCTTAACAATACAATTATACACATATCATTTTATAGCATTTCTTTTTAAGTCAAGTAACAGAATAAAGAGGAAGAAAAATGCATTTATGCTCTCTTTTATAATTATGTAATTAATTTTACTGATGCTCTTTGTTTCTTGTGTGAAATTAACATCTAGGATCGCTTGCTCTCAGCCTGAAGAGACACCCTGTAGGATGTCTTGTAAGATGCTTGCAACTAATTATCTTAGTTTTTGTTTTTGTTTATCTGAGACTGCCTGTATTTTGCCTCCATTTTTTTGAAAGATGGTTGTGTTGGGTATAAGATTCTTGACCGGCAGGTGTTTTTCTCTCAGCACTTTGAATGTGCCATTCCATTGCCTTCTGATTTCCATTACTTCCAATAAGAGGTCAATTGTGAATCCCAGTGGGCTCCTTTATATATAGCAAGTCATTTCGGATGCTGCTTTCAAAATGTTCTTTGTCTTTGGGTGCAATGTCTCTGGATGTTGATCTGTTGTATTTATCCTACTTGGAGTTTGTCACATTTCTTGGATACAAAGACTAATGTTCATCAAATTCTAGAAGTTTTCAGCCACCTTTCTATTTTATTCTGCTACTTTCTGTCTTCTCCTTCTGGTAGTTCTATATCTATATCTATATCTATATCTATATCTATATATCTATATCTATATCTATATCTATATCTATATCTATCTATATCTATCTATATCCACCCTTAATGGTGTTTTTCCTTTCTTTTAGGCTTTGTTCATTTTTCTTCATTTTCTTCCTCTCCATCCCTTGAGTCACATAACATCTATTGATTGGTTTTCAAGATTCTTTCATCTGCCAGTTCAAATCTACTGCTGTGCCCTCTTGCTTATTGTAATTTTCAACTCCAGAATTTTCATTTGGCTCTCTCTCTCTTTTTTTTATCATTTCAATGTCTTTATTGGCATTCTTTATTTGATGAGACATTGTCATCACAGCTCCTTTACTTCTTTAGACATGGCTTCATTTGGTTCGTTGAATGTATTTAAAAGATCTTTTTTGAAATCTTTGTTAAATCTGACATCTGGGACTGCTCACAGGCAGTTTATGTTTATGTTGCCTGCTTTCCTACTTCCCCACCCTATTTATGGGTTACACTTTCTTCTTTTTTTGCCTATCTCACTTGTTTGTTGTTGGAAACTGTACATTTATGGATATTGACTCCACTTTACCACTCTGGGGCTTTATTTTATTGTTGTTTGCTTATTTGTTTGTTTCTTGGCCTGGCTTGACTATTGTAGTGAAGTCTGTGTCTCCAGCATAGAATGGAGTAAAGTCTATGTCTCCAGCCTCCTCCTTACTGTTCTTCCTAATTGGGGTTTTCTTCCCAAGATTAAGTAGTTGTTCTTGAATAAATGTTACTTCTTAATTTACTGGATGCCCTTGGGACAATTTCCAAAGACTTTAAATTGCTATTGTTGGTTTTCCTTTTCATTATTTTTATCAGTTATGGCTGTTGTGCTAGGAAACAGGTTCAAGGGGTTCCTCATGCCACCGTTCCAGAAGTGGAACTCTTGAGAGAGTTTATTCTTAACCTATCTTGGGACCATAGCAGTGAGAAGGGTAGAAGACTCCGTATATGCCTGTGCAAGTGTTGGAGGCACAAATCTAATTAAGCC